>NC_086240.1:36943906-37307656 GCF_036321145.2 Pelmatolapia mariae
GAAAGGATGGAATGACACTGACGTGACGTATCCTGTCAGTTTGGAAAACTGAACCAGTCTGGCATATCGAGGTGTGCTGCGGAGCTTTTAAAGCTCTTTCGTTAATCGCCCCAACTCTCAGTTTTTATTGTTAATAGAATGTTGGCAGTTTGGAAGGGAGGTACATGCAGTTGTAAAACTCCACGAATTACTGCAAGGGAAAAGATTAAAACTGGTCTCTGCCATGTCTGAGATTTCTTCGGATGGTTAGAGCTGTCTCTGCATATTTGTTGCATGACGCAAAAACCTTATTGGATCTTAAGCATTACCTACCACCCATGACATGTCCTTGGAAGTCAACAAACCACCTATAACTCAGTTGCTGAAGGGATTTTAATGATGCGGCTATGCCACAGGCTGCCAGCACTGCTTACAAAATCTGACGGGTTGTGTCTAAGATGTGTACTGGAATCAGAGTGATGTGTGTGTGTGCGAATGTGTGTGTGTAAGCGTTGCTTTGGGGGTAGACATGTTTTTGCCATCTGACTAACCATGACCCCGTCCAAATGAAGCCATAAGTCTCCCACCCCTCCAATCACACACTCTCACACATACTGAGTCTCATCTCTGTTCCTCCAACCCTGGCACACTCTACAAGCTGGAACAGATTACTCTCCTGTGTGCTTGTTCTGACTCTGATTGCTGATACATCCAGATAGGTTTTCAAGTGGCCTCCTGTGTGCACAGTACCTCATGGGATAGGGCCCAGCGCACTACACATGGGGACTATTACCCAAGCCAACAGAGGCCTGCATGTGGCACGCCGCCCCTCCAGATTTGGCAGACATGGCCCTCATCCTCTCCACAACCCTCTAAACACCCATTTCCACCCCCAATCATTACAGTTAATCACAGTGATAGTTTTGTCCACGCTCTCTTTCTCCCTGCAGTGGAGTGGTCATTCTGTTCTATCAGCCCAGCATGCAGAGAGTCAGGCGAGCATCGGTGGCTGAGCTTGTAGTCAGTGGGTTCAGCACTAACTACACACAAAGACACACACACACATCCAGCTATTTACAAAAATGTCCTGTAAAATTTCCAGCATGACAAAATCGAGGGGTTACTTCAGCTGCAGCATGTGAGATGCTACCAGCAGCTGTAAGTAAAGTCGATACTGACAGAAAAAAAGAAAAAAATGAAATGTGCTGCGATGCCTTTATTGGGAACACAGCTTGTTTCGACAAAAGGTGTTCTCCTCTGAGAATAAGCCTGATTATTAAAGGAGAAACTGGAGGACTGTGAGGCAGAGATAACACGCGCCGAAGAAGATTGTGTTATTCGTCATTATTCTCGGCGTTGGCATGTGACTGTGAAGTGGTGCATCTTTGTTTTGTCTTCGTTTTTTTTTTTTATGAGAAGCGGGAAAGCAAGTGTAGGATATGTGTTTGGAGGCAAGAAGACACTGGATGCACTTGTAACCGGCTGCCTGTTTTGTAAACAGAATTTCAATCAAGCATTCAGTGGGGACAAATGGTTTGAGTGTTTAAGTGCGCTGTCCTTGGAAACACCTGCAAGGAACGGATTCTTAGGATATCAACAGAAGGCTGCTGTAAAAGTGCAATCAAAGGGAAACAATAACTGCTCGAACAATCTGAGGAACCTTGAGAGACTTTAAGTCTATGCAGCAGGTGATTAATAGAAGAACATATGTGAATTCGTATGGAGGTAAAACAGAGGTGATGATTTATGACGAGCAAATACACTTCTGATGTTCTTCTCTGCAGTGATTTCAAATGCACGCATGCACAGACGACGAGAGAAGGACAGTTTCAGTTTTTCCAGCTGCAACTTAGGTATTAGCTGCGAGTCGGGGATAGAAAGCCGAGGCAAAGGCTTAACCGGTGAAAGAAGTTACGAATGAGACTTGGAAGTTAATTGCCGAGGATGCAGATTTAGCGACGATTCAGAGCTCCGGTAATCACTAAAGTGCCTTTGTTCTGGGTTTTATCTGTGTTGGGATGGCGAAAAATAATGCTGCAGCAAAACGCACTGTAAACAGTTCCTCAGCTGCCGAGGCCGTGTCAACTTTGATAAAGTGACGAGAGCAAATGGCAAAAAGAAATTAACATAATCATAACTTCCAACCTCCCAAAACACACTGTAATTTATATCCACTGTAACACAACCAATTAGCTCTACTGTTACATTAAAAATTCCACATTACACTCATGCCATCGGTTGTACTTTTTCTCCCTTGCACCTCTAATGCTGCTTGCCTTGATGTATTACTGTTGAATCGGTGTCACAGGTTGCTATTTGCGACTGCCAAGTCGTCACCTCTCAGAGTGTTCTCTTGGCAGACCTTGTTGTATATGTAGTGAGAGAAGCTGTTAAAATCCAGGAGAGGCTAGCAGTGCATTAGTCAGAATGACAATGGAAAATGTTTAAATGCCTGGATAAATTCTTTATTTGACTAAGCATGCACTGCAGAATGACTGAATTCCACTTATTTGCACAATTGAATATAAACAGACAGAATTTAAACACCTCAGTTTAATACTTTTTTATTATCTTCTAGAACGCACCAGCTCGACTTTAAGGCTTTCTCAGAAACAACAAATACGTGCAAGGCATCATGTGTGAACGGCAAAGCAACCTTGAGGGAAGCAGTCATCGCGCATGCATTTGTACACCACGAAAACCTTGAGCATTAAATGTAACTCATGAATACAGAGGTGGCATGTCATTTGTTATTTCTATACCTTCTGTAAAAGTTGTTAGGGCTCTCATTTTGAAAAGAGCCCCTGCACGGTGTTTCATTTTAAGTTCAATCTCGTTCAAGTGGGCGTTGTTGTGAAATGCACTCGCGACTCCAGAGAAAAAAATGTTATTCTGTGATCTCGGCGAGCATTTCCTCACATAACTCAGTGATGGAGGTCTGTGAAAGTCAGACAAAAGTCAGACAGAAAGCTTTGCAGAACAATTGGCCTGTGTTCTCAGAGGAAGACTGGCCCATTTAAAATCATCACTTTGTTTTGCTCGAGACTCGGGGTTACAGTGCTGCCTGTGACCTCACCCGTCACCATTTAGCTGACAGCCACAGTATGGTAACCTTGTTAGATTCAGGGCTGAAATGGCTCTTCCCTCATAGATAACAATCAGTGTGTCTGTGAACTTCGATATGACATAAATATGAACAAAACTGCAGCTCCATAGCAAAGCCTACACTGGAGAACATCAAGCATGGGAAGTTTCATAGGGCAGTTCCCTGTCATAAAACCTTGTTATGTCTGAGGGAATTTCTTTGGCAATGTCTCAAGCCACTTCAGAAAATGACAGAGTGGAAGATTTGTTTTTCTCCCCTTCGCTTTGAGCATTTTTTTGTTTTTTACAAAACAACTTTGTCTTGTGTCACTGATATGCTCTGCTGGTCCTCTAAACATCACTCACTGCAGATTTCCTGTAGGAATTGAAAACAGCTGCTCTTTCTGTCTGTTGGGGGCAAAACTGACTGTTCTTTTTCACCTTTGTTACAATTTGTAAAGTTCAGCTGGGGGGCTGTGGACGTGGCGTGGCATCACTCTGTGATCTGTCACAATCACATAATCCAAACTGTGAGCAATTAAAAGGCAAGACAGTTCAAAACAATGGGTCAAGTCCTCCACTCTAAAAAGAAAAAAAGAAAAAGAGAAAATGAAGGGCCATTTGCAGCATAGTTATGTGTCTGCTTTGGATGAACATACATTTGTGCAAAGCTCTGACTCACTATGTATTTATAACACATAAAGCTCTTTTTTAACGCTGCATACTGCACTGCTTGAACTTGACATGTTCTTTCAGAATTACATCATAAACTATCTTTAAGTACATCAAGGACTTCTCCCACCATTTTAGACAAAAGGGTGCTTTTAGCTTAATGTGCAGCTCTTGATGCACTGTGCTAGAGAACTGGGATGAGCATTATGGATGAAAACCACAAAAAACTTTGGCCCACACTGCAGATGCTAAAGAAGGGCTTCATCATTCAGGTCATAGATCAAACTGACAGGAAGCCTGAAGCAGCAGTGTCTTGAGAGAGAGTAAAAAACACATATATTTTTTTAGCGTTGAACCATGCCAGATTAATTTAAACAATCTCTAGGTATGACTCAGACCGAACTAACTTTCTTTTGGCCGTTGCCTTCCAGCTCTGCAGCTCTGTTTATCGTCAATAGGCGTGGTAATGTGATATACAGCACCTCAGCAACAGCTGACATGCTATCAGCAATGCCATAAATTTCAAACAAAATCAGCTAGTTGAACACAGGTTTGACTCCGGTGAAATTCCCTGCTGCTGATGCTGAGAAAGCCTGATTTATTGATGGCTTCTTGTGTGGCATTCATTTCGGCTTGAGAAAAAAAAAAATCAAATCAATAAGACTTAGCCCTAAGTGGGAAGAGGTCGCATATGCCTGGCTAGTATACAAGAAAACTTTGCATTAGTCGAGCGGAAACACGCAATAGAGAAATAGTAAACAGCCAAACAGATGATAGAAAACAGCACTCCAATGGGGCTGATTGAACGGAATGGGGGGAAAAAGCATTCAAAATAATAAAATAAAGATTTCCCTCCAGCTCAGCTAATGGGAGCAGCACATATTTTCTTTGGAAAACAAAAGAAGATTTGTGAAAAAATATGTGGCTGAGCCCAATAAATGTCCACACATACTTATGATGTATTGTGACAAGAGCTTACTGGAACAAATAAAGGGACAGGCCACGCAAATTCAGACAATCTGTCCTCATTTGTTATCAAGGAAATATGCAGAGGGAAAAATGACATTGTGAAAAACACAAACATCTTTTTTATTTTTTAATACAGCAATAGCATGCATGGTAAATTAGACCTAACGAGTGATTGTGCTTGAGAACGTTTATTCTGCACATAAAAAATATATTTTTACACTAAAATTGTACAGGGGCATTGATCGTGAATGTGTATAAATGGGTGTAAAAGAAGAAAAGCTGAGAAACAATCTACAAATTTCAACCTAATATATAAGGAACACAACAAAAGCATAAAAATGCCATTCTGCTTCTACCTGCTGAAGCCACAAATACTGCAGCTCATTATGAGTTTACTTACTTTGCACCGCCTGCTGTTCTCACATATAACAGCGCTGCTCTGGGTTAGGAAGTTTTTTTGCTGCAGCACTCAACAGACTAAACCCAGAAATGTGCTCAATTCCCTAAGAGTCAAAGTATAGCAGGAAGAGGATTAGCCAGAGGTGGATAGAGAAAAGCTATTGATGACTTTTAAGCAGGAAGTAAATGTCTTATTCTGTAAATCAATGCCGGGCCATGTGGCGTTAATGCTGCTGGTGCTTCAGTGTCCTTTATACTGGTGGGAGTGACACCTGCAGTCTGTCTCGAATCATTTCCTGTGGCCAAACTTGTACACGGCATCAAATTTTCTTCAAGCCACATGACCTCAGAGTTAAGCATGAACCAAGAAACAGTAACTAGATATTGCTGTACGCCGACACTATTTGAGGAAACACTACACCGCAGTTGTAATTCACCTCCCGTTGAAATGAATCAGCCACAAAATGCAACTCTTGCAGTGACGTCTCCTCCTACTCATTTTCTTGCTAATGAGAGGGAAATATTGGGTCTATGTTGATTTCTTGTGGGATCCAAATGACTTAATTTTCCTTCCAAATTGACCTAAGAACAACAGCGACATTTACTGGGGATATTTTCTCAGTCAAACCACGACTGTAAGACCACAAACAAATGTGTTATTGGAAAGAACGGCGGACAAACTGTATTCTGTTCTTTGCGTGTCTTACAGTAAAAGTCATCCACGCACACAGCGTGTACACACATGCATATGTGTGCTCGGGCAAGGTTGGCGGAGTGCATATTTAAGCGTGGGTCTGAATGTGCATATGTCAAATACACATACTAGAAAAATGGGGAAAAAAAAAAAAGACTTTCTTTCAGCCAGAGAATAATTGGCCCCTAGAGTTTACCCTTGTGAGGTAAGACTTGGAGCTGACCAGCACTTGATGATCTACTAAGAGTAAGAAAAAAAATATCACTGGGATTTTTTCAGTCGTTATATTTTGCTGTAGTTACAAAGTTACAAAGTTCTAACGTATCCGTAACATTATCTGAAGCCATGAGAATCTTTTGTAAGAACTATGTTGATCTAAACCAATAAGCAGCACATTCTTCACATAATCACATCCCCCTGTATAAAAAAAAGCACCATTTGCACAATTAAAATATTTACACCGTTCACTTCATTTGTTTGCTACTCGCATGCTACTGTGTATGTACCTAGATAATTCAGAGTGTATTTTCAGTGAGAACATATAAGACATGATATTTGCCTGGTGTATAAGCTATACATTACCATAGCGTCACAGACGATTTAGAAGCATGTCAATCACTTCAACTCTTGCTCCACTAATCCTTCACACGAGTTTGGCTGATTACTCTGTCAATGCCGCGGTTGGAAGTAAGATGCAACTTCCCTCTGTGATTTGCAGCACACGTGATTCATACTATCGATCCAACATCCTGATTAGAATTTTTAATTAATGAAGGAGGCTAATTGCCTAGAGAGAATAATCCACACGACCCTGAACGAGTCTGATGATTTGTGTTGTGGCACTGAGCCTAAGTTAATTGCTCAGGCTGATTCGATGCGCTTTGCCAGAGATAATACGTTGTGCCATGTCTGAAAAACTGACCCCACTCCCTCCCTATGTAAAGCTCATATAAGTGAGTGAGGGAAAAGAGCCTCAGTGGTGTGAAGTTAAGTCTACGGGATTTTGTGCTACAAACTAAGTAAAACATAAATACCCAGCTTTACTATGACTGTATGCCAAATGTAGGGAAGAGGTTTTTTAGGAAAAGGAAGTAAGATTCGGGTTGGGAAATGGAAGAAGAAGGCTTGCTTTGTGACACTCTAATACCTTGACAATAATCACAACTTTTCCCAGAACAGGGATAGGGCCACTAGGGGTATTTCCACAGCCTAAAGGCCTTCCATTAACTATTAATCTTCTCCTGGAGAGCAGTGGAGGAACCGTGGAGTCACAGCTGCCATCACACTGGTTCTATTTTTTTTCTTTTCTTACCCCCTGCTCCCCTCAGTTCCACTGTTTCCATTGGCAAACACTCCACAGCTATGTGGCAGACTAATTAATTTTAAATAAAATACATTGGTTATGCATAATTTATGTGTAAAGCCCTAAGCTACCGGTGTTAGACAAATACACAAACTCCATACTGGATTACCAGCCACTTGAGCTGAGGGGAACAATGTGGGTTCTTGGCGGTGTATTCAAATCGCATTTGTTAGGTTTCAGATGTCCAAACTAAACAAACATTTAAAGAACAAATATTAAAAGTGCCTGCTGTTTTCACAGATTGGGCTAGTAAGAGGTCCACACATCTACGCACTGTAATAACTAAGGTTATCCATTGTAACCCCGGTGCGATTGTAGACCGTGGTATAAATAGGCTCTTGCTCACCAACTTCTCGAAGCTTTAAAACTAGATTCTTTTTAATGACCCATATGGGGCAACTCCTGTGGTTGCACAAAGACTACCAGCTGTGCAGAAGTCTTTGGAAAAATGACCTGGGCTCTCTTGCTCTATGACCTCTTTTTCTAATATTATTAGTTTCAAGTCACAGCGACTCCAACGTGAAATGTTCACAGATCACCAGTCTGACGCATCGCAACATCGCGATTGTAGAGGGATGATGAAACTGAGCACATTGTATGAAAATCAAAAGAATTTGAATTTATAGTACATCTTTTTCAAAACACATGTGTGCAACGATGTTCATGCAAAGTTTACAAACATATATGCATACTGTGGTGAAGATATTCACGACAAAGGAGATATTGGAAAGTTTTGCAGATGTGCATCAAGGGTCAGGGTCCATTTACAGCTGTTTGATATTTGGGGTTGCTGGGGCCATTGCATATCATCAGGAAATTGATTATTACAAATGCCACCAAGAAGGTGACCCTTCTGAGCGGTGACCCCTCTGTCAGAACATGAATATTCTTCAGTGGTCCAGCTGTTGGCTGACAACCTGAGGGATAGCCTGAAGGAGGAGGAGGAGGAGGTAAGACAGCCTCGGTGTAACCACTGCCTCAGTAGGCATATGATGTACACTCACTCTTGGCTGCCTTTCAAGATCTAGTTGGATTATTACTTATGTGCCTGGGCTCTGTTATAGAGATAGTAAGCCTTTGGGGTACATAAAAAAATAAAGCGAAATCATAAAGTATTGCGAGCTTAAAATAAAGTTCTTGTTTTTTTAAGTCAAAGTTTTTGAGAAAAGCTAAAAATGTTTACCAGAAAATGGGAAGACTAAGTGCCTTTTGGCTTTAAAATGTGCTCTGTAAAGGCCAAAGCGTCATAAAGCTGTCACTGGTCATTGTCAAAAATATTGTTGGCTTAAGCCTCTGCCGGCCAGTAGTTTTGCCTCGGCTGTACCTGTTGACCTTCCAAAAAAGCAGCAGAGGACTTTGCTGAGGCTTGTACCCTGGCTTAGCAAAAAAAACCCAGAAACATAAGACGCTTCCGCCTCTACTCCATATTCGCCTCCTGCTTTTGGCATCTGAATTCGAAGCACTCTACACAAGGTTGGGATTTATAGCTAAGTGGAGCGAGGAGACTGGGAAAGCATACATTTCAGCAAGAAATTAAAGGCACTTTTTAGATGGTTATTGTACATTTACCAAGAAAAATACAAGACGACTTTTACGAAGCCACAGACCAGACTGCGCAAATACAACTGCCGTGTACACATCACTCAAGGAATATCTGGCATGTGCTAGTTCACTTAAGCACATTTTAGTATATTCTTCATTTCATTTTGAGGTGTGTTTTCTCACACCTGTTTCATTTTTAAGGCAGACCATGGCAAACTGATGTTCTGCTGCAGACAAGCATGGGAGGATTGTTTTTGTGAAGTGGCCCACCCAAGGAAAGAAACAAACATATGCTGAGAGATCCTACGTTGTTTTGATTTGAGTGACACATAAAGAATGGCCATGTTCCACTGAGCTGTGGCCTGGGGAGTAGCGAGACGGGCAGAAAAAGGAGAAAAATCGAGGAGTATGAAATAGAAAAGAACATTCTCAAGCCGGCCTTGTTAATTGCACAGAATTGGAAACAGATGCACAGTCGCGGTGACGTTATCTGAGTAGACCTTGAAAGTCCTTCTGGTTTGAGGGGAAGGGGAATCTGCAGGACTTTTACAGGAGTGCAACGGGAGGAATCACAAAGAGAGATGACAGGGAAGATCAAATGTTGCTGGGGAATTAGTCTTAGCGAAGGAGCAGAATAACAGATAGTGAGTGGTAGGACTAATAGCTGTGGCCTTGAGAGGAAAAAAAATACAAGAAAACACTGAAATCAAGGAAACTAACTCAGAGTAGTCACACTTTTGATTTATGAGCATTTTATCTCATCAGAGATTACCATTCCACCTGTCTCATTAAATTAAGCTTACACAGTTCATTATCGATTAAATAAAATGTCTCCAGGATGATGTCAGGGAAGCAAATGAAGTTGCATCTGAACCTCACAATCATCTCTCAGTGTAGGCACATCTCCTCCCACTTTATAGTCACTAACAGTTACCGACAGAAATAACACATTTGCAAGGAAATCAAG
Source organism: Pelmatolapia mariae (assembly GCF_036321145.2). NCBI lineage: Eukaryota > Metazoa > Chordata > Actinopteri > Cichliformes > Cichlidae > Pelmatolapia > Pelmatolapia mariae. The sequence continues at coordinate 36,953,576 of NC_086240.1, forward strand.
CATTTATTTCAAATTGAGTTGCAAAATATGCTCGGACACATTTTTTATGAGTTTCCCTGCGCAACGACTGACCGCGGCTTCTTAAACGCCGAAGAACTTTTCCACAAACTGAAGCAAGAAAACTTGAACCATGTTTGGTCCGTGTCTGGACAATTTATCACAGTCTTCGAGTCTGACCTTTATCTGCCAAAGGTTTTTGAGCTCAGCTTCTAAGGGAAGATACCTCCTGTGCCAGGTCTGTGTGATTTGCGATTAGCGGGTAGCTCTTAGAGCGATGGGGCCCCAGGGCCCTCAGTCTTATAATTACGATCCATCCCTGGAGAGGGACCCTAGAGTGACAGTAGCGTAGCTCCCATTTTTACCAGGTCAGATTCTCCGATTGAGCACATCTCATACCCTGCCAATGGCCCTTTCCTTTTTAAAGACCAATTCCCAAGAACCCTGGGACACAGGGACTAGCTCCACATTGCCACCAGGCATCTATTCTACAACCTACTTTAATGCTATGAGGCCACGACTATCAATCTGCTGCTACTGCTTTTTAAATAAGTGTCAAATGCGTGACAATCTGGAGGATTTTCATTTTTGTTTTCCTTTAATCCTTCGAGAATGAGACTCTACCAATTCCTCCTTCGCTGTGTGACAATACAGGCGAAATGTTTTATGTCTTACAAGCCAAATATTTGTTGTTCTGGTGATTTGCCCAAACCTGAAACACTCTGTGAAAGTAATACTGAGAAAAAAACAAAAGAATAAAACAAAAAGAGGAAAATGTAGAGCACAATAAATCTTGCAGTTAGGTGGAAATGTTAAACAGATGTGCTAAGATTTCTTTTTAGCACATAAAGTTCCCACAATCAGTGGAAGAAAACAATGTTTCGCTGACGATCTAAACACTGATTACATCAAGAGATATATACTGCAGATAATAAGATAATCCTAGAGCAACAATAACAACTATGATCTTTCAGAGGAGCGTTAAGTATGCTGTGTCAGCCCAGCAATGCAACCTGGGGATAGTTCCACATATCTTCCTTTAAAAACTACTCCTGATTTTCTTCATATTGCTGTTCTTTTAAAAATAATAGAACATGTTTACATTAGAGGGATACATTTTATCCTATATTTATGCTATATTACACAGCATGTCAGTTTGTATAAACACTCTTTTCACTGGAAAATCATTACCTTTGGTCCACGAGGAGGCGAGGTATAATTGCTACAAATGTCCGCTAAAGTGGAGCCTGCGTGTTTCTCGTGTCAGTTTAATAAATCACGGGGAAATCCAGCCCCTTAATTCCTTTCGTGTTACAACACAAAGGGATACAGGAACCTCAGCGGAATAATCCAAGCACCTGTTGGTTTCAACACCAAGTACACCCAGAGACAAATGTTTACTGATCACAATAGCCTTTGTTACATTAGAAATAAATTCTCTCTTGTTTGGAGATTACTGGATTCTGACCAGTTTCTCCCACAATAATAAATCACATTAAGACAAATTATCCAATCCAAGAACAACATAAGAAAAGCATGAGATAAAATGTGCCGAGGCCAAACTCTAATACTGTGCAGGTTTATGTGTAACCCAATCAAATTTCATTTGGATCTTACTGTCTGCAGAGCTGATTATTTCAGACAAATAAGTGCAGTGAAAGAGAAATAAATTGGTATCAGGTTGAGACAATAGGAAAACTATTTCTCAGGAGGTGAATTTAAGATGGATGGGATAAGTTGTCAACATCGTATATTGATATTAAACATAACTCAGTTACGTCTAAAAGAAAAAGGCTGAGCAAAGAATAGATCTTATTTTCCTTTCTTCTGGGCTGATTTGATGTATCGACTGGAGTTTAAAAGATTACGTTGGGAAAAATGACTCACTTCTCATTTAACTTGCCAGATTTGAGAATTATGAACGCAACTGCATTTATTAGGGATTCTTTTTCTTTCTGCCTCCAGGGAAGTCAGTCTCCTTCTTTTGTTTGCTTGTTTGCTTTTCATTTTTCCCCCTAACAACCTTAGAACTTAGATAAAAACTTGTATTCCTCAAACCATATCGACCCTGTACTGCATTAATTATTATGATGCTTGTGATTTAAATGTTTCTGGTGCCGCTTTTGTGTGATCTCAGCACTACTACACATCAAACAGAAAATTGTTTCATCAATTTTCCATGAAATCTGTCTTATGTTTGGAAATTTAATGATTTGGACTACAGGACATAATGAAGTTGTGTGGAAGTATTACTCAACGAGCCTTTGTAGTAATGACCCAGAATCGCCGTGTTATTATTTTAACTGTGTACTTGCAATAAGCTAATTATAATCTGACAGGTACAAGCAGCTGGTGATGTGTTTTAGGAATAAAATCGCCAATTTTTTATTAATTACACATCTGATTATGTAAAGTTAGTTAACAAATTGGTGGTATGTGTTAAAAAAGGACCAACAGATTCTACTGTATCAAACAGATGCTGGCAAAGTTAGAGAGTCCTTTGAAGGACTAAGCAGCGCTATTAATCAGCTTTTCAAAGGGAAACTTTTCTCCTTCTGTCCAACACTGACAGTCAATCAGTAACTATGTCTGAATTGCTGAAACTTGCACTATATCTCACAAGAAAATCTGAGCATGATCAAAAGAACATGAATTTAATTTTAAGTCCCTTTTGTGGGCTGTTTGGAACAAGGGCAAGATAACGGGGTCCTTAACTGCATGCCTACATTTTTTCTTATCCCCTGCATCCTTATCATTTTTCAAATGTGATAATATACCATAAAAAAGGGACGTTTTCAGATATTTATTTTAAATGCTTTTTTATTATACATATCATATAGTCTTTCTTTAAGCTTTAAATGCATTGAAGTATAGGCTCTGCTCTCAGGGGAAACTTACAAAGAAACAAAGAGTGACTGTGTCTGCAGTGCTGGGAGACAATGTGTGGCTTCTTGGCATCATTTGTCTCCAGAATGCCCAAGCATGTTGACAACATAGACTTAACCCCAGGAGCCGATGTCAAGCTGATGCCATTAATTTATGTCCAGGAGGAAGCCTCTTTGTCACTGATAGCAGCAGCTATCTGTCTTTTGTTGATACTCTGAGACAGGAGCTGCTGATTTGGTCAAAGTTGTTCAGTAGCTCTGGACTACACTTCTTATGAATTGTAAGTTCTACAGATGAGGAGTGTTGAGATACACAGGTATGCCTGATAACAAGGATATTTAATAATGAAATATTGATATTAATGATGAGCATTGTGATAGACTAAGTGCTTTTTCTTATGCATTATTCTTTATGGATACAGACCATCGCGTCACTTTTCTGCTCTGTGTCTGCATAGTTTACAAAAAACAAATAAAGGAGAAAACAACATCATTCACGAAGTTAAAATTAATTTAAACAATAGTCTTATTGTTTATATGCTGTTATTCAGTAACAGCATTAGAAGTTGAATTTTGGAATTTGGAAGTTTGGAATGGCTTTTTTTCTACAAGTAAGATTGATTACATTTGCTCTTGAATAAGTGTTGCTTTAAATTAGATGTAATGCATAAATGCATTATCTGCACACAGGCCTTTGGATGCCACTTTACTCTCCTACAAGCTTCTCATCTTTCATTCTTCTCTGTCCCTACATGGTTTTCCAGTGTTCACATGGGCTGCGCTGCCAGCTTTTATTCAACAAGCAAATGTTTGCTGGGAAGTAAAACGAAGAGAAGGATCCAAGGATGAATTTTATGCAGTTAGTATGCTGAGATGTAAGATGCTTTACATATTCAAAGGCAGATGGTTGCAGTTTACCCCTTAAGAGTAGATTGACTCACAAATCTCCCTGCCTCTCCCTTGGCAGATGTTTAGAGTGCTTGATGTTTCATGGCTCCACAGTGCAGCAGCTGACTATAGTGCATAACCCTATTTTATCCCTGCTATTTACAGTCTATTTGAAAGGTATCAAAGTAGGGCAGAAACAGTGATGCAGCAAAATTCATTGCATGGCAACACATGCTTTGAAAACATAAATTTAAGTGATACAGGAAGCACTTTCAACCAAAGCTGTAAATCACCGCAGATAGCAACAGGATGATTCGGATTTCATCCTTATCATTCGAATCTTTTGGCTAGTTTTTCCTGACTGACTGATGAAGCTGGAAAGTCTTTGGTCACAGGTGTGCTTCTTATACCTAAACTACACTCAAAAAACCCTCAAAATTCTTACCGTGCGTAATTTGATTAGATTTTCTATGAAATTTTGTTACATAAGTGGAAGGTTATGAAATGAAATGTACTTGATTGATATACATTCAGTTTATACCAAGCATATCTTCCTTAATGATTGATTATTTGATTAAATAGACATTTTATTTTATATATTTTAGTTCCATTCTACTTCAAGCTATTGTTTCATGTTTAAAAGAGCTAATAACTTTCAAACTTATATTTTCAAACATTTTTTGTGTCTCCTCCAGTAGAGATTTCACCTGCAGTTTCCACATTGCAAACAGCACAAAATGCCCAAAACAGACGTATCTCACCAGAGGATTCGCATCTCCTTATTAAACTCTTGGATTTATCCTTCACTAAACTTCAATATACCTTAGTCTTTCATATTTGTTTCCACTGGGAACGAGCAACATCTGTTTCCTTTCCATACAACTCAAGTGAGTATCCCACCAGGCATTCACTCGAGTACCACTACTGAGGGACATCTGAAGCATGATTCTACAGACACGGCGTCAGTTTTTAATCCGAGTTCCCATATACTTTCAGAAACTAGAACGGACTTTAGGTAAAGCAACTACAGTATGAGCACTGGAAAGAAGGCCAACGAGTCCTTACTATGTGCCAATGCATGTCAACATATCTCACTGGTGGAGAATCTGCCTTATTTAAGTGGAAAGAAAAAAAAGTGAACCTGGGAGCGAAGGAGAGCAAAAACACACGGTAGTAGGTCAGAGGCCATCAAGATGTGATGAATGAGCAAATAAATATGCGTCCGGGATCTGGGCCTCACGCGGCCGCATTCTGTTCCACATTCCGCTGTTGGAGCTCACGGTCACGGCAGGGTCCCTGCGCAAGTCTGCCAAAGGTTTTGCCTGAAATTTGGAGCAGCTCAGCAAATAGAGGTGGAGAAATTACATGCTCCATGCTCGCCTGTAATCCCATGCTGTGATTCACACTGACTAAAAACCTGCGACCATGTTGTTCTGAACTGGGATCGAATGCTCTTCTGTCTTATGCAAACCAGAAGTAGCTCGGTGCTACTCTCATGTGTCTCACAGGATTTAGATTTGACATCTTGAAAACAGTCTGAGTGTCAGTGTACACTTACAGTAGCTACTAGTTATTTGTGGCCTGTTTCAGCACGGACACACTTGTACAGCAGCTCATCTGTCATGATATGTTTCTCCTCTGTACAGCCTCTCAAATTCCACCTGGTGACAGATTAGACTTGCTGTCAAGAAAACTTTGGGTGATGGTGCCCTCTGTTGAAAACACTGTCGCTGCTTTATTGACAAAAATAAACATTTTCAAGCTAGCTTGGAAGTGTAAAAGTCATTGCCACTGGCGTGCAGAGAAATGTTACTTGCTAATTTAAACAAAAAGAGTTAATACTTACTCCAGTGTAAAGATTAGCGCTGATAACATGGCCTGGTTATAAGTTGTTATGATGACAAACAGCTGCTCTGGGGGCGCATCAATAAATCGCTATGATATCCAGGAGCGCTTTGACCTCTGACCTCATTGTATTGGGGGTTATGCAGACAGGCAGCTTCTCCACTATATAGTCCAAAGCCACAAAATCTCTGCTTTTTTCCCCTAACTGTCTAACATCACTTATGACATTGGTTTCAAATGTAGCATCTGTGCCAAAATGGAGAACTGGCAGATTGTGTAATTTACCAGTACCATAAAATATCACATGGTAGATTAAGCTCCCATGTTTGTACCAGATGCCACATGTGTTCTGCAAGATTTTTAATGGCTTTATTCCCATTAAGGATAAAGGAAAGGGAAGAAGAATACATTCTTTATATGAATACTACCGGCTTGTTTACTATACTTATCTGCATGAAGACTCTTCATTTTTCACTTTGACTTAGAGAAGGCAAAGGGGAGAAACCTCCCTGTCTGGTCAGTCTCCAGTCTTTCCTGACCTGGCACTGTCATGTAGTAAAAGGCTGCCAGAGTCCCCACGAGTGCTAATGTAGGTGAGGAAGTGCCTGAGGAGGCCTGGGCAAAAGAACATGCCAAGAGATTATCAGGTCATCTGAAGCATTTTGCAAACTCATAGAGAGGTGAGAAAAGTAGGTGGCATCGATCCACATGAAGAGAAATAGGGAATATACAACCTGCCTACACCGGCTGTTGTTCTGCTCTGGCTAGCTACCTCTGAGGGAAACCAGTGTTGTATAGGAACCTGTATTCAACAAGTTAAGACCTTCAGTTATGACAATTTGGAAGACTCTTGTAATTTTCTTTAAACGGCTAAAAACCTTTACTGAAGAAAAACTATTGGAAAAAATGTAATTTTATATGGGGTGGAAATATCCAATCAATGTCACTACGCCTAAAACTGAACTGTAGAAAAACAGATGTTGATGTCGTTTCCACGAGTTTGTGCTAGACCATCTGTTAGAAAGTGAGAAATATAGATCAGATTATAGCAAAAAGGAATCAGATGCATTTGTCCTTTTTTATTATCAGAACTAATATGGTTAGTACATGGTTGAGAAAAGACATAACTTATTTTCCTTGTCTTTCCTGACTTCTTTTGTTCACTAGCATTAAAAGAGACTGTTTTCAAAGAAAGGCTTTCAAGCAATTAAAAGTTTTGAACATCTAAATTCTCTTTAATTTGTTACTTAATGAACTTAACAGACTCTTTACCCCTTCTCTTTGTGCGACGTAAGGATCAAAAAGTCAGGGAAACTGTTTTTTGTCTATGAAGCCTGTTACCTCAGTAGAATTCTGGATACAGAATTGTGAGGTTATGAGTTCAAATTGCCATTAAGACTTTATTTTTTCTCATTAAACTTTCTTATTTGTGTATTTTGTTTTATTCTAATAGATAGTAGAAAACAGTTCTTGAACATTCTAGGTGACATTTAACAAGTGCCTCAAACTAACATCTGCAACATTGTTTCAACTTGGATTTGGATCGATTTTTCAGCGTCATTAGATGTCGAGATACGACCACAACCTTGACATGTTTACTGGGTTCACAAGCCCCCACTGACCCCACTGCTGGAGAAATGCATTGAAGTCCAGCCCATAGCATTTTACACATTTTGTATTATGCAATGCTGCTGGATTTTATATCCATTTGGGAAAAAGCAAAGTTTTCTCTGCTAAATGGTTTTTGTTACATGCTGTGGTTTATAACACACTTTCAAAATTAATTTTCTTGTTTTATTGATTGTACAGACTTGACTGCCATTGTTAAGTTTATACAATCCTATTTATTTAACTTTTCAACAATTGGCCAAGATTAAAGTTCACATCAATCATTTTTAAGAAATTCAAGAAATATCGATTTCAAATTATATTTGAATAATTTTTCGAATTACTTTGTCAGCACAGATGTCACCAATGCTCATATTTCATTTCTGATTGAGACTCTATTCAGCTGAATGTTTCAGGCCTCTCCAAACTTCTGCAATGTCAAATTCAGCTCAAACTGAACTTTACAGATGAAGATGCTGATTGTTGATAGATATTATTTAAACATGGTGCCTAACAAAAGTGCCGAGTCAAACATTCTCACGTCAGCAGATTGCTCCGATAATGTCAAAAAGTTTTTCAGCGTTGGGGGGATTGAAGTATCCTGAACGAGGGGGAAAGCAAATTGGAAAGACATGAAAGAATTTGCAAAGCCTTTGACTTTCAAACGAATGAGATATAGCAGATATGTAGACCTGTTTTATTTAAGAACATGCCAGTGCAATGTTAAATAGCTCCCCTGCTAACCTGTTAAACTCCTGGCCAGAAATACGATTTACACAACCGCCTCTCCTTTCCACTATCCATTCTCTTGGAGATATAATCCTGAATACCTAAATATGCTATCAATTTGTTGAGAGGTTGTTCCTGTCTGTGCTTTTGGAAAGGGTTTTGTGGGTGGCAGACAGGCAAGCAAGGGAAAAAAAGGAAGGGGAAACAGTGTATTTTGGTCTTGGATAGCAGAGCAGTAGTTAGGAAGTAGCTACAAGAAGCTGACTCTCCCAGAAGTAATGAACTGGGTTCTCTTTTTTTTCCTTCTTTTGCTCGGGAGCGTTTGTTGCCAATTTGGTGGTGCCTGTGGGATGCAGGGTTTTTTTTTCCCTCTTCTATTTTTCTCCTCTCCATCTCAAAGTGAAATCACCTGGGATGTAATTAATTAATTAGAATCAGTGCGCCGAGCTGAGGAGTGGGGGCGGTGGGCACATGTGTTTTCGTTGTACGCTGTGGTCGATGTGTTCTGGGTGATTGGGATTAATAACAGGGGGCCAATTTGAACTGGGAATCAGGGTGCTTAATAGAGGGGGGGTTTGAATGGGGGGTTGGGGGAAGTAGAGGAGGAAACAAGGGAGAGATCAGAGTGCACAGACCCCCCAGCCACTGAAACAAAGGGACCTTTGTAAGAGGGCACATTACAGTATGCACATTACTATAGGACACAAGATCCCAGTCGTGCCTGCAGTAATCACACAACATAATCTAAGGCAGCAGTCTCTGTTTGACTTGAGTAAATATGCCATTACTGTATTTACATGGTTCAGTGTGTAGGGAATCTGCCGTTTCCATTGTGAAAATATGTAATATTTCCATATTTTTTGACTGTAAAAAGTCATCTGAGACTACTCGACACTCCATCACCCCTCTTGTGTGTTAATTCACCCTGCAAAACCAAAGTGAGAAGAGGTGGAGATGGCTGTGGGCTATACCATGCTATCAAAATGCTAATACAGTTCATCACAGCCCTGCTGCAACATGACCTACAAGTCTGGATTTTCAGATCTTTTCATAAAAGGAAGTTTTGTGGAAGTGAGGGGACAGATACTAAACATTTGGTTTAAAACCGCTCAATCAATTGCTCTAAAATCCTGAAATTGCTACTTTTGGCTATGCAATCAGCACTGTGGTCAGTGGGTTGATGGCACAACGATGTAATAAGCTCTAGCTAAGATCTGGCTTTGACAACATAACTCGGGTGGATACTGTTGCAGATAAACAGTGTTTTCAAACTTAATTCTTGGACTCGAGAACATTTTCCCTTAAAGTTTTCTGTGTGTAACAGCAGTTGGTACCCAACAGGCACTAGAGGCACTTTGAAGCTATGTAGCAGCTCTCATTTAGCCATGGATGTTTCAAGCTAAAATTCGACCGATTAGCCCAAACAGTTTAATTCTTTAATTCCTGATTTATATGTATCATACCTAGAGGCTCGCAGTACAACTCCATTATGTTTCATACACACAATTTTGTTGCATTATATTAATACAACTTAATTAACTTAAAGGTCACAATTTTGAAAGATGAACGTAAGAATTTAATTCAGTTCACTCCAATTTGATTTTATTTCATTCATATTTAAATCAAAACAACAGCTTCATATTGAAAGGAAACCCCAACAATCTAACAATCCTCAACACTGGGAAGGAAAAACTCCCTTATTAACAGGAAGAAACCTATTAGAGAGACGGTTGTTTTAACCTCTTAAGCCCCAACACCCCCTGATACGGGGGCAAAAGGCAGGAGATCAGGTAGGCTTGGGGCTTAAGAGGTTAAACTGTTTTAACCCTTGTGTTGTCCTCGGGTCAAAAATGACTCTTAGGTGAATGGCAAACAAGTATATGGGAATCCCGAGGACAACAAAAAGTAAAGGTCTTCATAACTGCATATTGAAGCAGGACATCTTAGGCTGTGATACTATTTCTAACCGTATCATTGGATCTATGACTGTTCGACTTGGACACTTGGGTTAAGAAAGTAGCTGAGCTGTCAACTAGTCAATTGTTTTATGCTGTCGGGGCATATTGATACACAGGCCTGGTACACCTAAATATATCGTTAGGGTGTGCTGGGAGGGTGTGACAGAGGGCCTGGTCAGGATCAAAGTCTCCCTCTGGCACAACCATTCTGAAGTAGGCCGGAGACGATGAAGCTGAATCACTTGTGTTTTGCGCCATGTTCACCACCTCACTGGTTATTTGAGGGGAGCCATCCTTGTCCAATCCTAGTGAGAGTTCAGGTTGCATTGGGAGAGTTGGTTAGATTTGATGGAACTTGGACTATCACAAGTAATTTTCACAATGTTGCTTTCCAGGTGTAACCAAGCAGCTGAAGGTTTTAGGATTAGTCTGGAGTTCATGATCATTTAGAATCCTTTTATGGTCAAGTTCCTGAGGAAATGTGGCAAGTGTGTCAACAAAAAGAGGAAAGTTTTGAAGATATTTGAAGGATGTGTGATGTAGGCTAATCGAGGAAGCAATTGTTCATTTCTAGATTGTACAGTCCATACTGGGTGGAGATGTAGCTCCTGGGTTTGTTTAAAAATGATGATGAGAAAACTGTATAGCATGGTGCAGAGTTATTTTATCACTTATCTTCAAGTTACAGCTACTGGATAAAGTAACATGTGAATGAGGATGACTGAAAAAAGCACTGCAGTGAATTTAAGTGATATCAAAATTTGGGTAAACGCCCTTACGCCCAAAATGACTAAAGAACTGAAACTGAATCCTGGCAGAATCATTTTAGGCAGAGGGAACAATTAATTTATCTTTGTAATATCACGGTTAAGAAACTCTTTGACAGAAAAGATATTGCTCAGCATATTTCAAGGACTCTTTTAACAAAATCTTAATTTATTTTAATGTTGAACACTCCCTTCCTTATCTAACGAGCAGAATATCTGTCTTTAAAAAAAATCAGAAAGTGATGAGTGTGTTTTCATACAAGACATGTAATGTGTCAGAAAATGAACTTCACTGTAACAAGAATAAAATAATTTAAATTCAATTTAGACCAAAATGTTAATATGAAAACTAGATAGATAGTTAGATAGATCTAATCTGTAATGGTTATTATTATTTTTGGGCTCCATGAATTTTCAAATTTCAAAATAGTGAAGCACATTATTATTTTAGTCATTGGTTATACTCAATTATTTTATGATTTCTCCAGTGTGCCAGTTTAAATTTGGGTATAAAACATGAATTTAGCTTGTTACTTGACCAATAAATAACAATATAATTTTTTGGGTGTTTTTTTCCCCTTTTGATCTTATGACTAGTAGTCTAATAAATTTATTGAGCACTGTACATCACCGGCTTGCTAGTTAATGCATAAAATGATTAAAATTGGATGAGTTATAGAAGATTGGTCAGAAAATACATAAAACATAAGACTATTTTTTCTTTTACTTTACTTTCCAGCACTGCATCTCACAAACTGGGTAACAATGTAGCTTCTCTGTGTTACACTTGTGTAGAGACTGTAGATTTTTGTTTCTTCATCAGTGCATTACAGGGGCGTAATTTCCAGGGGGGTTAATAATCAGACCCAACCAATATAACCCCCCCCCCAATAAAATTATGAATTATCTTGCATAAATAGGCTGTTGATTTTCATTAATCATTTCAGGTATTACCAGCAAAATAGTTGCATGTTTTATAATCTGGGAATTTACCCAGATTTATTTATTTATTTAGACCCCCAATGTTCAGCACAAAGTTACGCCGATGGTGCATTAGGCAGAGATCTGTGATCAGCGTTTGTCAGCACATGTCGAATTTCAGGTTGAACAAACGAAGAAACCATTCAGTTAAGATATGTATCCAAATTGCTTTGTTTCAGATTGCGAAATGGGGCATTTGCTGTGGTAGAGGAGAGTGCTCTGAGAGCCCTTTTTGTAATCTTGTTGGTTAGGAGCCACATAATTTAACAGAAAAGCCAGTGTAACATGAATACACTTAAAAGAGAATGTGTGTTACTGAATCACCGCCGCTCATCTCCCACACATCAACCTTGCTGCCTTAGTAGGAAAGTGAATATGAAGGGCTCTTCATCTTTACTCTGTGTTGATATATGCATATATGAGAGTCTTGCATGATTCACATTAGATGGCACTTCCTCTCTCTGCTGACATTACTAAGATTTTAATGTGGTGTGCGTGAGATTGCTTTAAGGTTGTAAAAGAGATCAAAGCCCAGAAGAGGATATGAACCTGGGCTGCTGTGGACTGTTACCAGTTAAGTGTAAAAAGCATAGAGACCAGCATAATAGATACCCTACAGACTGCCCTGTAGTGGGTGTGCCATAAAAAAGTATACACAATCTCCCCCAGCATTTAAAAGTTCTATTTATAACAAGTGTGGACTCATTTTATACTTCTTTTTTTCCCTCGATTTAACCATCTGGATGCACTGATGTTTCAGTGTTTCAGAATACACATTGGAGAAGATGTAGACGTAAATAAGGAGCCTTATTTACTTAACCGATATAGTTGATATACATTTAAAGTATTTAATACTGGAGTTTGGATGAGGCCAATAGTTACCACTCTACTAGTTCAACATTATTTCTAATTGTGATGTGCAGCTACTTGAAATTTAATAGCAACAGGCTTTGTCATACAAATGACTTGATTGCCAAATAATTGCTATAAAAACAAAACGTGATATACAGTATTAAAAAGTCATCTTGATGTTGCGTTGTGGTGGTTTATTGCCAAGGCTTCATAAACTATTTCCAAGCCACTGAGCTAAACCTCTGCTGTAGAGGCAATATTGTTTTGTTGCAACAGGATCTCAAAGGAGAAGTCTTATTTGTAGAAGCTGCACCACTTGACAGACACAACTGTGAAGAGAAGCAGATTAACCTTCCCAGACCTACCAATCTAATACTCTGTTTTTTTCCCTCTGTCTCTTCTTCTGAGCGCTTCTGGAACCAGAATCATTCTTCCTTCCTTTGATTTCCGCTCTTTAATTTACTTCTCTCTCACTTTTTTCTTTCATTTTCACTCCTGCACTCATCCCAAAGTGCTTATTTCTCTCTTATCCTGCACGTCTTCTCATCAACTCCTTGGGTTTCAGGCTGTCATACCCCACCACAAATAAGCAGCCTGGATGTGCACACAGCCAACGAATCAGAAACCCACATGGGAACCCCTTCACACTATACCACAATATATCCCTAATTAGTCTCTAAACTAGCAGCTTCAGTTGAGAGACTGCACGGCTCTCCTTCTCAGTGCCCTGTCCAACACTGTTTGTCTGGATGAGTATAGGTTAATTACACCCAGTTCACCGATTACTCCCAGATCTCACCTTGTTTTCATTTTTTTTCTCACAAAAGTTTTGTTTTTGTCTACTTCTGCTCCTTTTATTGGCGTTCCTCTACTGCAAAATATGTTAAGTTCATTCACATTCTGATATGTACAATACATGAATGTGAACTCTTTCTTTCTTGTTTGTTTGTTTGTTTAAAATGTTGTGCTGGGTTGTCAAACTTTTATTATGAAAACCACAATGGTATGTGATATTTTATGTTCCCATGTCCCATGTGACAACGTCACATGAAAGTTTGGATCAGTTAATTAGCGTAATCTCTGCATGGGCAAGAAATGTCAAACTCCATCATCAGATGTGTAATATAGTGATTTTACTGAAAGTGCAGAGGTAACGGGGTCTTGTCCAACTGTGGTGGTTATCACTTTCATCTCACATTAGGAGGGGCCTGGGTTTGAATCCACTGGAGTCTGTGCGTGTGGAGTTGTCCCCATGCCTGCGTAGGTCCATGCTAGGTCAAATGTCAAATGATGATTAGAACTTGCTGTAGATGAGAATAATTGTTCGTCCCTCTGGGTTAACCCTGTCATAGACTGGTGACTAGGATGTACCCCACCCCCTGCCCTATTACAGTTTGTGTAGGCTCCAGCTCCCCTGTGAATTTGATAAAGAGAAGAAGAGAAGATGGATGGATGGATCCAACCTCATGTAGATGTAGAAAAAGAATAAAAGTATGCCACAGTACAGCACAAATGGAGTCTTTTATGTAATTTATCTTGTATTCATATAAAAATAAATCACAATAACTCAGTGCACTTTGGTAAGGTAAAAGCGCATAAGCATTAAATATAGAAACTCAACAAATAAACAATCCCCTGTGAACCAGCAAGTGACAACAGCAGGTATAAAAATCTTTTAACTGAAGGAATCCTCCGGCAGTAAAAGGTAGGGTCCACGTCTGCCATGATGACACAACAAACAAAAAACACAACAAAACACAAAGTACGGGAGAGACGACACAAAGAGAGGACCATGAAAATTGTCATATGAATGCACGAGGAGTGAAAGAGACAGGGAAGTGGAAAGGTCATCAATGCATTATGGGAGGTCCCCCGGCAGCTTTAGCCTATAGGGATGGCTCAGGGTCACCCGATCCAGCCATAACTATAAGCTGTATTAAAAGGGAAAGTGTTAAGCCTTATTTTAAAAGTAGAGAGGAGGCTGATAGCTCAGAGCTCTAGGGTCCTGCAGTCATAGAACACTGTGTTAAGTTGACAGCAGATTTCCCAAATCCCTGACCTCAGATGTCAGTCAATAGCTTTGGTTGAGAAATACCCACCCGAAAGTCTGCAGGTGGAAAGCTGCTTTTACAAACGTGTCAAAAAAAATGATTTAACTGTCTTTCATTCCCAGTAACAGAAATCCAGTTGAAAATAATTGCAAAAAATTATATTAAATTAACTTTAAATAATATTTGCATTAATCATAACATTTTCTTTATGCTATTATTTGAAATGACAGGTGACAGTATATCACATCATAGCTGTGATTTCATTGGGAGAAAGGAAACATGTAAGAGGAAGAGGAATGTGCTGTTAACCGCATTTTAGGGACGCCGTAAAGTACCGACTACTCCTCCCGCCTCTGTTTGTTAAATTTAGTCACTATCTAGCAGTGTCTAAATGTACACTTATAAAGAATTTATAGATACAAAACAAAGTCAGTTGCGGCAGTGCCTGTAAAACAAAGGCTCACAAAGGGAAAAGCAGGGGGGAAAATGACTGCGCTGTATAACAATGGTTAGCAAACACTGAACGGATGATAAAAACATCCTTTCCTAATTTGAGCTAATATGGTGGAGTGTCTGTTAATTATCTATGTATGCAGTAAGACCACATGGGGGGACTGCTATTGAGTTGAAAGCTTTTTTTAAAGAGACATTTAGGATATTCCATAAAGGAGCTATTAACTGATTTGTTCTCTATAATACAATTTTGCATCGTCCCCAGGAAAAGTAGACTTACAATTTCGAAAGTCTAGGATATTAGAAGAAACACCTCCCCTTAGTGAGACTGGAAGTGGCTTTGATGTGTGGAATTCATTCATTGTCAGTATTTTCAAAACTCATTTAACAACCACAAAGTCATCTAAAATTCAGGCAATCTTTTGTGCACATACTGGAGAACAATTTGATGAGTGGTTTCCTCCAGGATGAGATTTTGACAGAACGCACAGGGCAGAAGTTTGCAAGCACGAGGCAGGTAGAAAGAGACAAAATTGCATTATCTTTCCTTATGTGAAACACCAGTATTCCAATTTAATGCCATATTAATGCAGTTCTTTCATTTGACAATAGATAGGCCTACTAAACACGCAGATGCCTTTGTGTCTGAACACACATGCAGATTTCTGTAAGCAAAATATTGCACAGAGCAACTTCTATTCTGACAAATACATGTGCCCTGACTTCTTTTCTCCTCCTCTTTGAAAGAAATCTTTGTCTAATACACACCCACAAACACAAACACACCAAAAAAAAAAAAAAAACCCTCTTCTTTAGAATCAGACAAGGTTAAATAAGCAAGTGTGCTTAATGGAGGTACACAGCCCAATGAGAAAGGGGGATGTATGCTGGAAGCACTGAAAGTCCCTTTTGTTTCACAGATTCTCACTTTTAGGTAGAGCTTTCTCAGTAAAATACGCAAGGTCAGCAAACTCAAAGTCATTTTTCATTCAGTGCCTCCACGTTTTTGAATCAGAGGTAGAATTGTAAAACTGAATATTTTACAATGTTACAAGAGAAGACCTTCTGACATGCTTGAAATTTACCAGAAATGGTATTAAACTAGGATGGGGAGAGTTATGAGTCCTCCATCAATACAGCTAAAGAAGGCATCGTTGTATTTTTTTCTCTCCATTAAGCAGTTATGAGGTACGGAATTATGGGTGGGGGCATGCGTGGGTTAACACTCTGGCAGTGCTGGCTACGGGGGAGGCCAGATTACTTACCTAGTCGTGTAAGTGTGTGTATGTGTATGCAAGTTTGATGACATTCATGGCAGAAATATAATATTTTTTTTCCATGGGAGGTTGCGTAGCACCTGTTCTGTGTGTGTTTGTGTGTTAGGAACATTAGTTACCGTTAAACGCTGAGGTATGATTTCATGGAACAACAGCCTTTCAGCTGTCAACATTGCTGCTTGACCACCAACACAGTTGTTTCAATGATACCACCAAACAAACAACATAGCCATGCTATGTGCAGACCTAATCGGTTTGTGGGTTGCCTTGTAAATTAATAGCTTTGTGCAGATGTTCACACATGCATAACTTAAAAATCCCAATATATCTTTTTGGGTGGTGGTGTCAGCAGAGCTGGTGGCGGAGTTGACAAGGGTTAAACCTAGCTTGCTTGAAACAGGATTAACTCCTCAGCTCAAATGTGGAGTCTATGTGTGAGGGTGGCTCACATTTTGGCCTTCCCCTCACGTTCACTCCAGAGTGGCTCAGGGCTGCTGGTGGACAGCTGAAACCCGAGAGGGTTTCTCTGCTTCTCCAAATGTGCTTGACCAAAACCCGTCCTTGCTTCTGCATGATTAAACACCCATCCAGACACAGTTTCTAATGCATGAAGCTTTTCAGCTCCTTCTCCATATGAGAAGCATGATTTTAACACAGTCGGCCTAACACCTTAGGCCATCCTCTGAATTCTGTTAAGCTAACTAGAAGTCTGATAAAGATTCAGGGACAGTAGACGCTGATGAATGAGGATTTTCTGATATCTGTAAGGTGTGTTTGGGCAACGTCTGGTATAGTTTTTAAATTCTTTTGAGTCACAGTGTAAATATGTAACATAAACATTCAATGCTGCAGAGTGCGTCTAGTCTAGCTGATGTTGTTCAAGACTACTGGAGAGTAATCCAGGCCATGACATGCTCTGACTTACTGACAAAAAATGAAAATCTACTTTTTAGTGGTTCCCAAAAGACCAAAATGGGGCAGGGGAAAGCATTCAAATATTTATATTTCCAATCAAGGAAAAACTAAGGGATATGCTAAAATTGATACAACATTAATCAATCAATCAAATTATTATTTTGAGGATATAAGTAACAAGTGTTCAAATCCCATTTAAAAAGGAGTAGGAGCAACCAAATTCTTATTAATTCCTATCTCCATCTAAATAATTTTCTTTATTGTATCTGATTTGAATACACAATCTTGCATATAGATATATACTACAAATAAATACACTCATATAAGACACAAATTTCTGTTGCAAAGTGAGGCCCTTTGTTGTTATTCCACGACAAATGAAGCAAACGTGATTTCTAAAGTTGATTCAAAGTTTTCTGTTTCAGTACTGCTGAAAAAATGGACAAAAGCACATACTCACAGCAGATTTTATGACACTTTTACAGCTAAAAGAACAAAACAATTCCAGACGGCCTGCTTAAAATTACAGGGGTAAAAAGGTTAACTGTAATTTTTCCTCACTGTTTAGAAAAAAACAGCCATTTTTATTGACAGCTCCCGTTTTCAGATGCTCAAGAGTAGTTGGACAAGAATTTTAGATGTAAGAATTATTTTTAGTACTTGGATAAAAATCGTTTGCAGTGAATGACTGCCTGAAGCCATGGGCATCACCAAATGCTCTTTTTACTCTATCGAGATGCACCGACAGGCCTTTACTGCAGCCACCTTCAGCTGATGTTTGTTTGTGGGTCTATCCACATTCAGTTTTGCATGGGCTGAGATCAGGTGACTGTCTTTGCTTTGAGAAACTCTTGGGTTGCTTTCTATACTTTCCTTTGGGTTATCATTCATTTTCACTGTCAATCACTGTCTGCTCAGTTTTGCAGCATTTGCCTTAATCGGAGCAGAAAGTATAGGCCTGTACACTTTACATCTCATCCTGCTGCTTCTATCAGCAGTCAGCTCATACCATAACATTGCCTGCACCGTGGTTGACAGACGACACGGCATGCTTTGGATCACAATATATTTCTCTCGTCCTCCAAACTTTTCTCCTCCCATCATTCATACAACTCATACAACTCAATCTTGGTTTCATCTGTCCAAAGAATTTCTCTCAGAACTGTGCAGACTCTTTTACAGATTTTCTGACAAACTAATCTGACCTCACTTATGCGCAAATAGATACTAGCGAACACAAATTTGTAATGCCGTACATTCGCTGTTCAACAACCAGAAAGCCTGTGCACCATACTGAAACTGCAGTTTTTCTCCTCATGACAAATAAACATGCTAATCTCTGTTTGTACCCTTGTCTTTTCTCATTTCCTCTTGGGTTTGGCTGATACCATAATTCTCCGTGTGGTGCTGACAGAGAAATCCTGCTTTGCCCACATCCAAACAATACTATATTATTTTCTGAAAGAAGCTGTGAACAACTTTTCGTGCTTTCTGTGGGTTTTTGTTTATATCACTGGTTTTTTTTTCCACGTTCTGATCATAATTGTTGTCCATTTCCTTGTTTTTTTCGCTTTCTCTCCCGCTCCATTTCGGTCTCTTCAGTAATTCTGCTTGATGTGGGTAGAAAAGGATTTGGGAGTAAGAGGGGTGAGATGAATTAAAAAAATAAAAAAATAAAATGAATAAAACACAAAAAAGGAGAAATAAATATCAACAAAGCTACCCCCAAAAAACCCTTATGCCTGTGCTTGTTTATGTGCCTACCTGCACTGTGTTTATGTGGCTTGAATGAAAAGAAGAAGCTAGAGAATTTCTAAAGTGTGCATACATGTGTGACAAAGCTAATGGGACAGAGAGGTGAGGGAGTCTGTGGATTCATGACTGGTAAAGGAGCACTGCAGTGCACAAACAGCATAACTGTGAAGTGTCGCTCACTTTTGCCTTTTCTCTTTAAATGTTTGGTGTAGATATTGGTTTCTTTAGAGTACCTCTTAAATAAAACAGAGTTTTTTAATGCAAAAAACAGAACACATAATGCATAGCTGATTTATGTACTGGATTGTCAGGCGTCTGTGTAATTGTATTTTCTTAGATTTTGTATCTCTACATTCCACATTAACCTAAAAAACAAAGCCTGCTTTGGTTAATATGCTTAAGCAGAGTTGGCCTGCAAAGCAACTTTCCCACTGTAAGCTGTGAAATCATTCAACCCTGGAATCATCTCCACCGTGTTGCTTTAGCTGGACCTGTCGTCATATTGTAGCAATTCTGATTGATATTCCTGAGGAAAAGCTGCCAGACAGCTCGGCTGCATTCTACAGAAGCTTACTACTATAATGTGCATAATTTACCGTGCTCATTGTAAGCCATCCACTGCACTTCAGAATGATTTGCCATGAAAATGTGGCACAGGCGTTCAGTGTTGGACGTTCTGCATCCTGCAGATTCTCATGTTACTTTCTGTTAATTTTCCAGAGCGGGTCTCTCAGGGAGTGACAGACACAGCTGGAATGTGAAAGATGCATTATGTAAAGGGAGTAAAGTGAACCCCAAAAATTACTGGCATATCACAATGAATAAATAATATCACGGTAGTGCCGTGCAGTCAAGATGACCAAACAGTGGAACAAAATCAAATGTGACCAGTTGTTATAACACTGACCTAGAGCAAACCAGAAGCGAGAGGTCAAAGTTAAAAACTTAAAAAATGCACTTAAAATGTTATTCGCTGTGTAAGCACATCACAAGGAAGGTGGAAAGAATTAATTGTTATTAAGGCCTTACAGTAGGATCACTATAACTGAGAGTAGAAGGAGCCAAGGGGACACAAGTACAAGTATTTGTAGTATATTAGCTGTCAACTCGTGTCACATCATTGGCAATGTTACAAAGCAAGCATGCCAATGCTAAGTTGTTCTGTCTGGGAGCCAATAATAGCTTCAGTGAATTAGCTGCAATCAATATTACAGGGTCGAAACGCCCAAAAAACTGCTGGTATGAAATTAAACTGAGACAATAGAAAGTATCACATCCAATGATTTGAGCCAGCGCTCACAGAAAACATCTTTTTCTGCCCAAGTAATGTTTTATTGAAACCAGAGGGAGCTCCTTAGTGTGGTCAGTCACAGGTGCTGGAAAATGGCAGCGTGGTGTTGGGCTATGACACCTGTCAAAAGGCTCAGGCAGCATGGCAGCGCGAGCCGTTGAGTCAGGAAGGAAATGTGTTTTTCTTTTTCTTTTTTTTCCCTATATTATATATCAGATGAAGAATGGGCGAGAATGCAGCACAGTGGTGATGGCCGGAGGCGCAGCCCCTAGTCAGTCGTACGTCTCCAACCAGTCACACTTAGTGGACCGTGGCTCTTTCAACCAATCCCAGTATCCCAGAGGAACTGGTTGACAAGACCTCCACCCAGGTTTGCCGCTATCAGGAGTAAGTAACAGGTGCTGAGGTTTTCTTTGAGAGCGTTCTTGTTATGGGTCGCACTAGGCCTGGTGTGTTTCTCGAGCCTCTTAAAGAAAAATAAATGTTTTGCTGTAGCGTCAAGGGGGTACTATAACAAGGCTATATCTCTGACAAAGTTATTTGATTTAAATTCCACAAAGGACACTGACTAAAGAAGTACGTACATCTCACCACATTTTTTTCGAATATAATTTATCCTTAAATCTGGTTCAGGTTTGAAAGAACATCTGCGCTTTGTGACTGTTCAATAAACCATAAGTGCATGCACTTTGATGTTAGAGCAGTTTCCGCGTTATCATTTCTGCATAAGCATCTTCTTTATGTAAGTATCACCATAGTTAGAGATGAAAGGCCACATTCCTTTGAAACTTTCCTCTGCCTCATATAACAATAAAATCCCTAATTTATCTGGACACAGTAAATATTGCATTTTTTTATAAATATATCAGCTATTTGGATTTTGGATTAGGGCCATGGATACTTTGGTTAACAGGTATGTTGACAGAGGTGGCTGTAGTCCTTCATCGCTGCTAATTTGAATCACCAAACTCATCCTCTTAATCATCTTAGTGGTGGTGGTGCTTTTAGGAGCATTTTAATGGACCTTATCTAGCAAATGTTATGGCTCTTTGTGGTTCTCCAAGAAGTTTGAGTCTCAATTCCCCTCAGCCCAACTGGTTGAGACAGGTGGCTGCCCCTTCCTGACCTGGTTTTTCTAGATGTTTCTTACAGTTAAAAGTGAGTTAAAAGGGAGTTTTTCCTTCCCACCATCACCTAATGTTTGTTCACAGGGGAGACCATCTGATTGTTGGGCTTTTCTGTCTAATACTGTAGACCCTGTAGATGTTACAATGGAGACAAATGTGGTAGCCATCTCAAAATAACAATTTAAAGGAAGTTTAGCGCATGCCCCATGGGTAAAACCACCACGGTCCCAGTCCATCTACTTTTGTATGCATGGAATGGGAATCCCCCCCCTCTTTTTTTTCCCTTTTCCATTGTTTTCAGATGAATGAAAATGATGACTACAACAAATGTACCTCACATGCCGGTCACGGTTGTATGGAAGTCTCATACAGCTTGAAAAAAAAGATTCAGCAGCCCCTTTATGGAGCGAGCAGTCATGCAGCTAACAACATATGCTGAGCAGTTACTGTGGGTAGGTGCCTCGGTGGCTGCAAATTCTGGCTTGCTGGTGTATGTGTGTGTGTGTGTGTGTGTGTGTGTGTGTAAGTGTGTGTCCATGTAGAGCTATGCTGTGGCTGTGGCCCACACACGCAGCTGAGTTTGTAAATGCCTGCGCTAGGATCAAAAGCCTGGCGATCCACAGCCATACTTGATTAGTGAAAGGCAGCTCACAATTGCTGCTCCACCAAAGACTGCTGGACAGATGGACTTTTTTTCTGTTTTAATGCTGCAGCGCTTTGGGGGTTTCAGTATGTTTTACTTGGTCTTCTCCATCCAGTCATGTAAACAAGCTAAGCAACTGATTTCAGGTTATCTTGGCCTTTGTCCACATTATCAGCATTGTTTAATTTGCTTGATTAATAATCTTAATTCTCACCACAAAGCGTCTCTTCAGTGTAGCAGTTTCTTTTCCCTATTTTGGTGACTTATTCTCCACCCTTGCAGTCAGAGCAACTGGACACACTTTTTAATTGCTAGTCCTTGGTTTTGTTTCTTAATGCTTCATTTGAAAACCAATTAGCTACTCTCTTGGATTCAATTACCAAAGTGAAAGCCTAGTGCTATCTTGCCCATGCAATAATAACATTATAATTGTATTCGCACACAGCCCCACCTCCAGCCCACCTTTGGAAATACTGCTCTTACAAATGGTGCCCGATGCCCTTCCGTGGCCTCGGCTTTGCATTGTTTGAAATCATTCAAAGCGGGTCTAGTCACAGCCTTTGCTGATAAGCAACACAAAACTATTGCACCTCTTTTGAAAGCATTTAAGGTGGGGTCATTTCATATGAATTTCTACTTGAGGACATGGTGAATGCCTTAAAAATGTGTTTCATATTTCCACTGCCGTTGGCACAGTTTGACACGGGCGTCTGCATGTGTGCCTTTGAGGACAGCATGTGTAAAAATTAGTGTACACATGTGACAGAAAAAGGGTCTGAGTTTGTGGTTACGTGATTATGTGTGAGTGTGGGGGGCAGCAGGAGGGGTCAGGGTGGCTGCCTTGCTTTGCTGGTGTGTCAGCAGTCAGTCAGAATCTGGAAAGTATCACTACTCACCACTAGCATTGACGACGTGTGCATACAACACTGCCTGTGCCCTGAAATGGTCTCAGACAGCACAGAATCTGCTCATAATGAGGCTGAAACTACAGAAAAATGATATTTTCAGACATTATAATGGTGTGTGCCTTGATGACTTCACCACACTAATGCTATCATATTCTCAACTTCCTCAACATTTACTAGAAAATTGTTTTTCTAGGACGGGTAGTTGCTTATTATTAAAACAAGTATTGACTCAAACCTTCATTTATTACTGTGATACCATTAAATGCATATTAAAACATATTTGAATAAGATGTGTTTCTGTGAGCTTGGGCCAAAAGCAATCCGGAGAGTTTGTGTAAAAATTTGTGTGCCTCTGCATAAATGCTAAAACCCGATTCTATGAGAGTATCCCACTTGCATTCCTTCTGTAGGCGATGAAAATGAACAGAAGTGAATTTGCTCACTTGCAAGGCCTCAGACCACCAGCTAAGCTCTGTAGAGTGCAGTGATATTCACACCATTGTTAACTCCCCCTGTTGTGGGTGTTCTGATTAGCTTTAATTGGACTTCCCTTAGAAACGTTCACACTCTCATTTCACAGCAGCCACTCGCATAAATTTCAAGAGGTTAAGTGTAGTAGGTGCCTCGCAGATTGTTGGTCACAAAACAGTATCCACTTCCTGTATGGGTTGAGGTTGTCTTAACCTGCGTAAATCACATGCTTTGATTTCACTCTTTCTTCTGTCACCTGTTAACCGAATACTTTCAAAGATAATTGCTCCTGACATAACCACGCTGTAACCACACTGATCTGTGATTTGTGGAGTTGAATTGGCAGCACTCATATCGGTACTTGAACCTGAGAAGACGAGGTTAAACTAGTGGGATTGTGAATGGGGAAATATTCCAAGTATACTTTTTTATGAGTTCTAAGAACACACAATATTAGCCTAGATCTGTTTTAGCATAATCAGCATTTTGCATGTAATATGTAGCTATTAAATAAATTGCATAGTCTTAAAAATGTAGCAGTAGCAGTTTTCCGTACAGTGCAAAAGTCTAGAGTTATCCCTCATTTCTTTAAATCTGGTTCCAATAAGCCCGACCTTGTTGTTAAAGTGGTCTTGAGCAATACTTTTGCAGACTTTCTAAAGATCATTTCTTTTCTCGTTTCTTTAACCACTTATGCTGATGAATGAATCAATGAAGCAAAAAAGGCACCAAAATGAAGGAATGACCCATGTTGCATCTACACATGCATCAGACAATTTCTTTAGCTAAATCTATGAAAAATGATAAAGATTTCACAGACATGAAATTGTGTTTTTGGACCAACGAGGTGATTCCCATGATGCTATTGGCTAAAAACCTGCTATATCTTGTCACGGTGTCCAAGATATACCAAGATATATCTCCACAGGTGAATGCTAAAGCTATGTACAGCAGATAAACAGTATCTGAAAGCCACGTTTTTAAGAAATTGTAAGAAATCCAGCAAAGACCTGACAAAGAACCTGAGAGATGCATTTGACCCGTCAGTTGATCCTAGCATTGTTCACTGTAGCCTCTTGAGAAATGTTCTCAGTGGAAGGATAGCTTTCAATAAGCCACAAGGGAAAGGAAACGAGACTGAAGCATACCAAATGATAAAAGAACTGGACTGAAAATCAGTGGCAACACGTATAACAGAATTAATTATGGCCCATATTTTTTGGTCTAATTTGTTTGTATGGAGGAGGTCAGGAAAGGTTGTAGACAGAGACAGTCATCTGTAAAACACAGTACAGGATCAGTCATGGTTTGAAGCTGCATTTCAGCCGCTGGTGTTGGGGACTTTGGCAAATTGATTGAATTCTGAACACAAAAAAGTCAGATTATGGTCCACCAATCAATCTCATCTGAAAGTTGTCTGACTGGCAGTGGCTTAGTTTTTCAGCATGACAGTGATGCCAAATGCGAATCTGCAAATGCAATAAAGACACACAGTGGAACATGGACTGGCCTCCCCAGAGTCTGGACCTCAACATTATTCAAACCCTAACCATATTATTGAATGCCAACATACAAAGAGGAGCTTTGAATGTCCTCCAAGGAGTCTAGAGAACTATTCCTGAAAACTGTTTAAGGGAATTATAACAAAGGAAGAATAAACATGTTCATACCAAATGTTGACTTCTAAGCAACTTTACCTTTTCCTTATGCTGTAGTTCCAAGCATGTTTGGATGCATCATTTTAATCACTGCACCTATTTCCATATAGAAAGACAAAGAAACGTTTGCGAAGTATTTCAGGTTTTTCATATCATATCTACATAATCAGTACAGTATCTGGGAACGTTCGTGCAGACATCATCTGTTTAACACGGTGCAAAACACAATGAGAGCTTATTTGGAATTTGAAATGCCAACTTTAAACTCTGGAAATTAGCTGCTACATTCAGTATTTAGAAATCCTGATTACATTTTAGATTCAAAATAAATGAGAATTGCAAATGCAGTCAATAGTGAATAATACATTTATTTTCTCAAGTGTGATCCCTTTAGACTACTGTGATGTTTAAATACCAAAGCTGTGGTGGTATTACTACTGCTAACAATAAATGGAATTGCTTTCTTATCCGTGGCCTAGAAATAATAGTCCAAGTCAGTATTCACAGCACAAACTTTACAGCCTGGGTGATGATTAATTTAAGTAAACAGTTTGGAGTAGGTCAGTGGTTCCACTTTGCTGCGCTACAAGTGTTCATCTTAGAGATGTGCTGAAATATATGCTGTATGTATTCCTAAGGGAGGTGTGAATATCAACAACAAAAGTCATCAGTGTTGAGGAATATAAACCCAAGCATCCATCTTTATTAATGTCACTGGTTTATGTTAGAGGATCTCAATCCTACTTGGATACTAAAGTGCTCCTGAAAATAAAAAGCTTCCTGAAAGGAGTGGGGGAAAAATGGAAATGAATCACTGAAACTTCCATATCTCCCTTTCGTATACAGCAGAGGGAACAAAATCCACAGAATCTTTAGAAAATTTATACGTATGCACTTCTTGGTTGTGAAAAAATGTTTTATATGCATTTTTCCCTTTTTGGAGTATTCCTTAAGCAGCATTAAGATTTAAATATAGATATGTAGTGGGGATAGGTTAATTGGTTAATCCAAATTGCCCATAGGTGTGAATGTGAGCGAGAATGGTTGTCTGTCCCTGTGTGTTAGCCCTGTGACAGACTGGTGACCTGTCCAGGGTGTACCCCGCCTCTCGCCCTATGACAGCTGGGATAGGCTCCAGCGCCCCCCGCGACCCTGAAAAAAAGGATAAGCGGAAGCGAATGGATATAGATATGTAAAACTATTGATAGGATTTTTAAAAAATGCATACATCTCTGGAAGACTTAAACAGTTAAACTCCATATCATTTCCTGATTTGACATACAGATAGAGAGGAGTATGGCAACAAATGCATGTTTCCCATTAGGCTTCCAGGGCACCTCTATAGTCATAACCTATTAACAGAGTCTCTCTTTATGACTAAAGCCAGTGTATTCACACCATTATATTTATAACTATGGGCTACCACTGGATGCCATGCTGAGATAATCAGAAAAACTCCCACAATCACACATTTGCAAGCCCTTCATGAATATCTGATCCACTGATGAAGTGAGTGGAAGACATCCTGAAACCCTTTTGTCATTAAATCTGCTCGTTTGTTTGTGTAAGACACTGGGGCTCAGGAGGAGAGCCGGGGAGAACCGGGGTGGTCTGCAGGGAATGTTTACTGAGCACCTCTTCTCCTGAATGCACTTTCTGCAGCAATGGTTAGGCTGGAAGTTGTAGAAAAGTCTGTATAAATCAATAGCAGGATGTGGAAGTTTGGTTTGTGAGGCTAGTGTTGAGACAGTGGTGTGTGTGTGTGGATGGGGGCTGGGGTGTTAGCAGCGCAGCAGGGCTTATCGAGGGCTCGTGAAGCATCGTCTCCTGGGCTTACTGTGGGGGACATTTAGAAGCAGCTGCTTTTTTGCTGTGATAATGGAGACGTTGTCCTGTGTCACTCGGAATTTTGTATTGTCAACCCCCCACACCATTTCCCTCCCCAGTGCTCCCAATCCTGTGTTGCTTTCCCTGCAAATGCACAAAAGGGTCGGTGCAGGGTTGGGTCTGGAGGGGTGGGGTGCAGGGTCAGTTTAGTCGTCTAACCCTCACTGAAACTTCTATCTACCTCTCTCACTCTCTCTCTGCATACCAACTTCCCCACTCCCCTTCCTGCCTGATGTGGCCCTAGACAGAATCTCATCTCACACCACTTGCACGGGCTCCCTCAAAAATGTCAAAGCAGGTCTTAATTTAAAAGCCTCCCTCTGTCCACCGCAGACTGTTCCGCAGTGCTTACCACTCACTTATCTTTTTGCCACTAGATGTACACAATTAAAACGCCTTTTGAAAAATTTATGGGCTCTGTTTTTAAACAGATTTGGTGTTAATTTCCCAAAGCCATTGTCCCTAAGCACCAAATTTAAGCAAGCCAAATGCTTGACATAAAAAAAAGGAGGCACTCAGCATGACAGATTAATGCTCTTGTTTCCTTAGATGCTAAAGTGATGTCAGTGCTCCTTTGACTCAGTGTTTCTCACAGCATTTGACTCTAGTGGCTATAAAGGAATGTGCCTCTCTCTGTTCGTGGTCAGTCAGAAACAAATCATGTGCTCGCCCTGCAGTGTTTGCTGAAAAACCCCTGCGAGACCTTGAGGCTTGGAAACGTTTATGAACACTCAGAACTACAGGAAACATCCAGAGGAAAACGTCCCCTTTTACTCCCGCCCTCGGCCCCTCCTCTCCTCACTTCTTTACTGGCAATGGATTTGGGACCAGAGAGCTTGAGAAAGGCCAAAGGTGAGTGAGGGAAAAGCATAGATGACTCTCAGATGGATTAGGTCTAAGTGATCCAGACTCTCCCACGCAATCACAACACCTAAGAGGTTATTTTCAGCAGACATCAGTCTGTTTGACCGGTCACAAAGATGGTACTTTTTACTGACAAGAAAGAAGGACCTCTTTTACAACCAGCTCTCTTTAATAAGAGTTTTATCCTGCCTCTTACATATATCTATTATTGTATTTTCAAGAGCCGGCTATAAATAGCATTATTATTACAGCTATTCAAAGAAGCAGGTTTAGTGCCACAAGTCATACTAAGAATGTTTTACTGCACACAGCCGATTATTCAAACTGGCCTGAATAAGATTATCAGTGAATTAGTTGAGCGTAAATTCTTTGACAAATTATGAATCCTCGTGCAGAGGTGGGTAAGCACTCATTAATCTTGCATACATGTGAAAATGGAGTTGGGTGGCTTAACACTCTTAAACTCAAATTAACTGTGATCCATCATCTGCAGTATATCTCACTCTTCCAGGAAAAGGGACATGATAAGAGAGAGACTGCTTATCAAAAACCAAACACTGTACTCATTTGTATCTTTCAAACATTTCCAAGAAAAGCCTAAAGTTCTACTTCCAGAGTTGGATTTCATTCAAGGTGGATAAAGCCTCCTTCATGGCCTCCTGTAATGGATGATTATGGTATCTACTATCTATTAGAAAGACAAATTATTGCAGGCTTGTGAATTTAGGAGACTTTATGAGCTGTTCTTGTATTTGCCACCCAAATCCGTTGGGTAGTAGCTTAACATAGGAAACACAGGTATCAGATTAAAGTCCAAATTATTTAGGTACTGATTGTGCAAAATAAGATGATACGATAACATATTTGTTGTCTTTTACACATTTTGATGACAAAATTGTGTTCTAATCAACCCTGTACAAGACACATGTATTGAATCACTTATCCCTATGCCTATTTTTTCCCTACTGGGGAAAATGCCATGAAACTGTTCATACTGAATCTCTCTTCCTAATAAAATTAAACGTTTTATGGAAATACTGGCGCTTCTAAAGTTACATGGGACTTTATGAGAAAGAAAAGTTACCATCGCCAGAATTAGAGACTTATCAAGTGTGGAGAAGAAAAGCTAATTCAAACCATTCACTTCAGCTACTTTATACTTCTTTTTTTTCCTTCTATGTCCACACTACATTTCAATATCTACTCTTATCAACCACTCAAAGCCTTTTACACCATGAGGAAAGCACATTTAAATAAATCACATAACTGATGTGTTTGTACAGCATTACAATCTAACTACTTATTCCTCGTGCATGTATCTTTATTATTTTTACCCATGGAAAGACGCATACTCTTCACCAAGATCTCACTGTCACTAAAAACGTCTATAACAGCAACACAGATTGCAGTCATTCGTAAAAGTTTGAGCCAGATCTGCTGGTGGCTTTTGTTAATAACTAATGAAATGTGTGCCTATATGATGTTGTCATTCTGTTTGGCACAGCTGAGTCATTCACTGCTCTCAATAATATTTGCCTGTTTTCTTGGAAAGATATGAGGTTTTTTTTTTTACATGCAACATGTCTTTTCTCTGTGTGTGTTTTTATTATATTCTATATATAGCTATTATACTGGTTCCCAACTAGAGGAAAGACTACGACTGACTGATGCCAGCGGCAATATGTTCATTACAACATAAGCACTCCACAGTTTTTGTTGTTCTTATATTGTAAAGCATGAATAATTGTCTCTGTGCATTAGTGATGGTTTTTCTCTTTATCAGCAGCTAATAAGAAATATCATTCTTAGAGGAATCAAAAACTGGGACACTTTGAGCTGCAGAGCGAGCGTTGCCTCAGTCATAGTACTCCAGCTCCCCCTCTCTCCTGTCAAGCACTTTCCCTCTCTCTCCCATTTTTTAT
Organism: Pelmatolapia mariae; assembly: GCF_036321145.2. NCBI lineage: Eukaryota > Metazoa > Chordata > Actinopteri > Cichliformes > Cichlidae > Pelmatolapia > Pelmatolapia mariae. The sequence continues at coordinate 36,983,308 of NC_086240.1, forward strand.
ACTCATTCCTCACACAGCTCCCCTCTTCCAAGGCATTTTTCTCCCTCTCACCCTCATGTATTTCTTCTCCCGCTCCAAAATCTTTATCCCCTTTTGCCCTCCACCCACTTCTCTAATCAGACACACTCATACATCAGTATCTCTCTAAAACCAGTCTCCCTCTATCTCTTTATCAAGCAGTCTTTCCTTTTCTCATAGTGCTCCATCCTGTGTTTTTCTCCTCCTCTCAAAATCCTCTCCTTACGTCTTTTGAGAGCTCTAACATGTGGATTTGATTGTTGCAGCTAACACAGCAGAAACAGCTGAAGGCTGGAGGATGGGGTACGGGAGTATGTTAGATAAAAATGCATTACATCAACTCATTTTCTCAGCAACTTGGTAAACAAGCCCTACCTTGCTACCATGGCTGCTGATTTCTCATAGAGTCACTTAGATGGTCTGTAATTTGTTTATTTTGCCAAGCAAATAACTAATAAAATACCTTTGGGATACTTGTTAGAAAACGTAACTGATTAGAGACGCTTCGACTGGAATCGGCCAGTTTGGAGATTCTCAACCCCGACCGGTGACCGGCCAGTCAGCCTCATATAAGTCCAATTACAAGCTCGACTGTTTATTGCAACTGCAACACATGCACAGCAGCACAAACAAATAGTCACGCATACACTCGCAACCTCATCCTAACATATCGTTAGCATGGGAGCTCCTCACTGTGAAAGTGAACGTTTGTCAGAGTAAACCACGTTGGAAGCAAAACAAACAAACATAATCACACACTTAAATCACACTCACCCAGCTGAACACGGAGATTTTAAAGAAGCTAACAAAGGAAAAGTGACTCAAGCTAAAAGTATTCAGAGCACAAAGCCAACCACAAGCCAGCAGCCACAGAATGAGCCTTAGTATGAGCAAAGGATCAAAGCGCTCAAAAAGGAAAACGAGTAAAAATGATGTGATTACCTGACATTCTTCTGTTAAATAAATCTGTTTCACCTGTTTTTCTTTGGTAGGGTGAAATATGTTGGATCACTGGGTGTACAGTAGCTCATTTTCTATTATAAGTATAATTAATTATTAATTCATTCATTCATTAGGATTAATTATTTGGTCCTGTTTCCAGTAGCAGAGCACTTTATTTTCAGCCGTTTCAGTGAGAGAAGATACTGTAACTGCAGCTTGGTGGAAAATGTAAGGTTTCATAATTTATTTTATTATGAAAGTTACAGTTACTGTCAGTTATAGAACGAAACCCAGAGTCAGCAAGAATCAGTAGGTCACACTTTGTAATTGGTGCATCTGTAGCTATTATGTATTACTTTAATTGCAAACTCACAGTATGTTAAACAAAAACCTTATTGATGAGTTACACTGTAACTCATTAACCCTCACAGTGGCAAGTAATTATTAACTACTGAGTCATGAAACAGTTCTTTTCTTAAAATGGGCTCAAAAGAAAGTCTAGGTTGAAGGTTTCCAATGGAAATTTGTTTGATTCAGGGTGCTCACATGTTGGCTCGTGACCATAACACCACCAACTCCCAGGACAAACTCATAATGGGTTCAGTACCTGGTACTCTCCATCAGCTTTTAGGACTGAGGCATCCTCCTAACTGAGCAGTGACATGTCCTCATGAGCCTGAAAAAAATCCAGTTACTTTCAACTCAAGTGTTGAAGACTAACATGACATGAATGACTGAGAAACAGCATACTGACACCAGATGATATTCACTGAGTCATAAAGATGGAGGAAGTGAAAGCGATAAGCTGGGCTACAAGTGATTTGTACAGCAAGTTGCAGAGGTACAGCAACTATAAGCATGCTAAAGCAACTTAATTACCACACCCTATAAGATTTGAAAACAGTTTACTAGACGGTTATCAACCATTTGTTGATGAGAGCAACAAGGTCAGCTGATCTGCTTAACTTGCCTTTACTGTAAATAATTAAGTACAGGGCATTTATAAAACTAAGTTTAAATACTTAATTCAACTTGTGTTCAAAAGTGCTCAACAAAATAAATTATAATCAATAAAATATATAACATAAAAAAGCAGAAATTGTGCCCAAAAGACAAACTAAGACAGCACCATAGCAGTAATAGATTTAGCGAACAGCTTTTCAGGAATGCCATAAAACACAAGCAGGTCTTTAACATATATATTTAAAAACAGCAAAATTTGGAGCTTTCTCTTGTTTTGTTTTTAAGTTCTAGAAAGGCTCAATACTTTGCTTTCTTCATACGTGCTTTAAAAAATACTTATTGCTAACATTAACTTGTGTTGTATGCATTCACTGAAGCAACATAGTTTATTGAGTAGAAATATTCATTGGAAGAGAATTATTCAAGAAAAAAGAGGGCTCCCAGTGGTATCTCTAATGGGAGTTGAAACAGGCAACAAAGTGTGTTTTTGCTGAATAAGCTGGATTCAATTAGATTCAAAATTAAAGTGACTTTCTTGTCTAATTTACACCAAATTCATTCATTAATGAAGTACCCATCATCTCATGAAGCAATTAAAATACTGCTATCTCACTAACAGGAAGAGAAATTTAGAAATCCTCTACTTGTGCTTGTTATACATTCATGACTGATCATTCATTAGGAACTTGTTATTTATTTATTTTTTATTTTATTGATTATGTAACACTTTGTTTTTTCACTTGGAAGATTGAATGATTCCTCTTGGTTTTCATTCACAAATTCCTTCTGTGCATTACCAAGGTTTCTGCGAACAACAAGTCTGACAAACATGATGACATTGTGACAATGTGCCCCTTCATGCATTTGCTGATTTGACCACAGAGTGGAGAGCCACAGCCAGAGTCAAAGTTTCATCTGGTTGCCCATTTATTGACATAGAGCCACTGGATAACGAGACTCAGAGCCACCAACTGACCGAGAATGACAAGACTGACGGACGAGAGGACTCAGAACCGTGACCGAACAGGAAACGCAACAAGGGAAGAACTGCAGATGAGAGCAAAAAGGCTCGAGACTGGAAACGGCCATAAGGCTGGGCGGATCCACCCCAAAAGTTGATGATTACAAGAATGAATCTTTGAAATGACAGCAACAAAAACAACTGGGTCAGCCAAGTGATCAATAGCTAGAATCTCTAAGTGGAGTTTTTTTATTGTATAGGACTTAGATGAAAAGGAAATAAAATCCTGCAGAATGCTCAGAGTTGAATGTCCAGGAGATAAATGAGAAACAGGAAATTGAGCATGCACAACATGAGCAATTCTGCTTTCTGCATTGCTTATTCCACTTCAATCCCTTCTTTCTTGTTTATTTATTTATTTATTTTTACTTATTTATTTTGTTCTTCGGTGGAATTCTTGGTAGAGAAAGAGAGAAAACGAATCATTTGGTTTTCGGGTCGTGGACAGAATTGTTTGCAGGGAGTTTTCCCACACCGCAAAACACTGCAAGATGTTTTACATTGTCATCACCTAAGGATGGCACTCCCAAACCCCAGTGACTGAGTTCCTCTTCCATGTGTTATTAATTAGTACTGGTACTTGTGCTAATCTCGCTCAAGGAACTAGAATGATTTTGGAATGATTTAAGCCAAATATGTTGCCCACTTTGACCAAATTCCCCAGAAGTCATGCCAGGAAAAAGTTGCTCACATCTACAGTTTTGTGAAGCTGCTTTCAGACTGTCAGCCATGTCTTTCTATAGCTCCCCCGCCAGCTTAGTGGGCTCAGTCACGTATAAGGTGCTCCTCCTTTCTTCTTTCCACTTCTGCACACTAAGCAACTTAGCAAAAAAAAGTTATTTTTCATAACGTAAACATTTCACTTTGCTTTGAGACACTCTTTTCTTCTCCAGAATGCACATTAAGGCCTCTACAATTGACTGGGAGACTTTGGGTGCTGTTGGCAGGATGTGGTTTGCTGTTAGCTTGCTCAGGTAAGCCATTTATTCCCATTAGTGCTGATTGTGAAATAGTGCTTTATTCTTCTTTTACCTGTCATGGCTGCCAGATGTAGGCCTGTCGCACTCCGCGACTACAACGCTGACAAGAGAGTCAAAGGCATAGCCCCAAGTGTGGAGCTAATTGGTTTTCGTGTGGATTTCTCACTCCTTTGGAAAACACGAGCAACTTATCTTTTAGAAAAACAGATTTTTCCTTCTTTCTTGCTTTCGATTTATTTCAACCTTCCCTGAAGCATTTGCTTATGAAACACATTGCCCTACATCACTTTCTATCAGACCACTTAACACAGAGATAGATTTCAGTTTGTTGAAAGGAATCATGCACATTGACCTTAATTATGTAAGAAAAAGAAAAACTGCTGTAAAAATAATAGCAGGCTACATTTATTAGGCACCGAGTTAAACTGAAAAATGTGTTAGGGCTGTTGTTATTGTTTATAATGGAGAGGTTTTAAGATCAGATACTTAAGCTCCCATCTGAGATTTTATGTCTGTGAAGGTTCTCAGTCATCCAGGTCATCGTAGTCAAAGGAGTTTGCAAAGAAAAGCGTCTGGACTTCTTTAAGTTGCTTGAAGACGTTTCTACTCTCATCCGAGAAGCTTCTTCAGTTCTAAGGTCAAATGGCCGAGAGTCCCAGATTTAAAAGATCTGGGACTTTTGCAAAGATCCCAGATCTTTGCAAACTCCTTTGACATCTGAGATTTTAATTAATTTTGTGTTTGTCTGGGTATTTACGCCAACACTGAGTCACTGCAGCCATGCGAAACTTTATGGATGTATTCGTGTAGGTGGCTGCAGCTGTTTTCAAAACTTATCTGGCTCCAAAATCTTGTCAACATATGCCTTACACATTTTACTTCTCAAATCCAAAAGCGGCTGTGTCCTGGACACTTTAACTGTCCTATTAGCAATTAACTCAGTAACGGAAATAACAGGACTTTAGTGCACCATGGTGATGGGCAAAAGTTCCAAATATGCGCTATTCTGTTCAGAAGATGGAAAAAAACAAAAAGATGAAAATAATCAGCAAAAGATGTGTGACCAAGCAATGGAACTGGCTGTCTTTTATTATAGAGGAAATAAATTTAAGAATGAGATCAAAAGAGAGACGACTGCACCGTGATTTAGTTTAGCGTGAGTACCTGGACATCATCGGGGCTTTACATTCAGGGCAAGTAGATCTAACTGTCAAATGGGGGACAGCGAGGAGATGAATGGGATTGATTACACCAAAACATTAGATATAACAAACCACTAATCTGATGGTCCATCTGCAGTCGTACATCTTCATTTATCATCCACCTTCCTGTCCGTCAGCACCGTGGCTCAGGGGCAGTCCTGAAGCCAGACAGGGTAAACTCCTTTCTGCATGAGGATTTCATGACTCAGCGCCAAAGCATCCATCAGTCTGTCTATATCTGTTCAAGGGCCTTCCAAAGGTAAGTATATGCTCCCTAAAGATATCCTGCAGATCTACATTTTCTTAATGATGTCCTGAATGTCTGGGATTATATGTTTGATGAGATAAAAAGTGCTCTGATTTGGAAACCGGATCAAATTCAGCTGTCTTTGCAAATATGTGTTTTCTGCTTGTGGGCACTTATTAGCTTTCTGCTGTATGCAATCCATTGCATAAGCGTGCATTTTGTTGCATTATCTGGTTTGCTAATTAACTCAATCTGGTCACTTAAATGCTATTATGAATATCCTGTTATTATTTCGATCCAAATGCAATTCGTGCAGAAGGCTGAGAGGCATCTTACAGTGTGGAAAACAAAAACCTTCTCTAATAATGGAAGGCAGACTTTGAGAAGTTTTTGGTAAGAAAAGGATTCTGACATCTTTATTAAGCAGAAATCTACAAATAACAAGTCACGTACAGTAACCATACACCATAAGTGTTGCTAAAAGGTGCATGTTGGAAAGCTTAGTTATCCCACAAGTGGAAATGAAAACCAGAGTTTTGTAGAGCTGACTAACAGAGGCTTTATTTCCTGAACAGATGGCTAAACTGTTTCCTTTTACCACTAACGCTAACGTGTTCATTAAAAGGGTTTTGTGGAGGTCAGGGAGTACCAGGCCTTCTATCTGTTATCAGAAGGTGCAGAGACACATCATCTGCTTCAGAGACACTGGTCCATCAAACTCTCAGGCAATTACACTGAGAGCTGAGAGGTCACGGAGTAGGGGAGGAAGGAATGAGCCTGCCGGATCAGCTTATCGGATGGCCCGGGAACAGCTGAGGATACTGGCGGCTCTTTTTTCAGAAGTCGAGAGAGTTCAGTGCAGAGTGGGAGAGCAAAGGTCATGAATTGAAGTCTTATTTCACAGATTTCTTTATCGGGGATCTTTTAAAATATTCAGACCCAGCCGCAGAAGAGTGTGACTGTATTAGAATAATTTTAACGCATAAAGTACTCTACAGTGAATCAGCAGGAACCTTTTTACAGACAAGTACAGTACAAATATATGCTCATTGACCACTATATTAGGTACACCTGGTCAGCTGCTCGTTAACACATATTTAATCTGCTAATCACATGGAGGCAACCTATAAAGCTTTTAGGCATATAGACAAGGCCAAGGCAACCTGCTGTAGTGTAAACTGAGTATCAGAATGGAAGAATGGTAATTTAAGTGACTTTATGTGGTTGCTGATGCCAGATGAGCTGGTCTGATTGTTTCATCTGCTGGTTGTCCCACACAACCATCTTTAGGGTGGGAAAATATCCAGCGAGTGGCAGTTCTCTAGGCAAAAGTGCATTGTTCGGCTACGTCTACACTAATCCGGATAAATTTGAAAACAGTGTTTTCGTCCACGCTATGGTTTTCAGTCGTTTTCATCCACACTGAAAACGCTACGTTCCTGTACTGTGCGTGCGTGAAATGTAAGATGATTTGACCTGCATCCTTTCCGTCTGCTGTTTGTTTACTTTCCGACTCTTTGAAACGTCGCGGCAAAATGTCGAGGAAAGGTGTCGCGTTTTATCTGAAGCATGTACAAACTGATATTAATCTTTAATAGGCTGTCAAAATTGAGAGCAAACAAAACTGCTGTACAATGCCATCCGCCACCTTAGTTGAATTGGTCACATGACTGCATCATATGACTTAATGCGTCATCGTTTTCAAAAGCCTCCGTTTTCGCAGTCCACACTGCGACGCGAAAACAGCGTTTTCAAATGTATCTGCTTTGGGGAGCGTTTTCAAAAAGCTCAGTTTTCCTTGACCAAAAACGCTGTCTCAGTGTGGACGGAAGGCCAAAACGGAGAGAAAAAGATGCGTTTTCAAACAAAAACGTATCAGTTTGGACATGGCCTGAGAAGTCAGACGAGAATGGCAGGACAGGAAGACAACAGTAACTTAAATAACCACTTGTTACAACCGAGGAATGCATCTCTCAGGTGCTACTTCTGTCAGCTAAGAACAGGAAACGCAAGCTACAGTTTGCATGGACTCACCAAAATGGGACAATAGAAGACTGGAAAAATGTTGCCTTGTCTAATGAGTGCGACATTTGGTGCGACTCCTATCAACTGTTCAGGCTGTTGGTGGTGGTGTAATAATGTGGGGGATATTTTCTTGGAACATTTTAGGGCCCTCAGTTCCTAATGAGCATCATTTTGTAGCTACATATGTCAATTTTTTCATGACCACAGTGTACCCATCTTTTGATAGTTGTCCCAAAGCTCAAATCACTTCAAACTGTTTTTTTGAACATGGCGACAAGTTCAACGTAATCAAATGGCCTCCACAGTCACTACATCTCAATCTAACAGAGCAACTTTTTGGGATGCAATGGAACAGGAAATTTGTGGCATGGATGGGAACCCAACGAATCTGCAGCAACAGTGATTCTCTGATTCTCAGTGACCTCTGAGGATCGTTTCCAGCACCTTGTTGAATTTCTGGCACGGAGAATTAAGGCAAGAAAGTAAATGGGGGCGGGGGGTCCAAATCAGTACTAATATCTAATAAAGTAGCTGGTGAGCAGACCCAATATTGAGTTTGTCATCTTTCTGCCTCTGGCTCAACCCTCCAAACCTCATCTTCATTTTTTTTTTATCTGTGAACCGGTGATTAGGTCAGCTAGCAAGATGCCCCAGACTTTTAAGACTGTTCATTCCTCTAAAGCTGGAATGACAGTTAGTGGCAACTAGCCACATTACTGAGAAACATGCCAGAATTAAGGGAAGGAGAATTCTTTTTCTCAGTAAGAGAAGCTTTTATTGAAATATGAATATGCAAACAATGAGACAGAAATATGAAGTTTCAGCTCACTGACAAATGTCAATAATTCATGATGAGTGGCTTACAGCGAGACCAATCCCTCTAAAAGGCAGTACTATAAAGTAAATATTTTATGAATGTCAAAGCTCAACTCTCTCTTTGTAGTTGTTCACATGAACAGAGACTTCATATGCTCAAAAGAAAAAAAGGAATAAAAATTCTGGATGTCTGGAAGCGATGAGTCTACATTCCCGGTCACTGAAATCTTTGATCCATTTCTCCCCAGGTTCATCATGTTTGCCATGTCTGTGTTTTACATGCTCATCTATAAGTAAATATGACTTCACTGTCAACTGCACATCACGGGGGTTTCACAGGAGTGCTCCACCAAATGCAGCGGATAATAAACCACCAGCTGGGTGTCTTACAGTGACCTGCACAGACTGAAACCAAATGGTCCTGGCTTTCACTGGGACGCTGTACGGACCAGTGGAAATCCAGCCAATGAAATCCACCACCTGAGCGGCCCGAGGAATGTTTCTCTAAAGCATGGTTCATATCTCCTTCATGTATCTTAAAAAAAAATCATTTTATATTTATTTTTATGGCACTAGATCCTTTTGCTCTTCTTGCTTGGAGGATGATTTAAAACATGCCATTCTTGTAAAAGCGTTCTTCTTAGAACCCAAATGTGTTTCTGTCCCTTTGAAGATACAATCCTCTCCATATGTAACCGACTCATTCTTAATGTCTGTCTTCACCCATTCACTTTGTCTGCAGTTGATAATGCCCGAAGAGAGCTCAAGGCTCAGAGTATAAACAAGCTTCGTGCATATCTTGCCAGCGCTTAATGCATAACATGATCTCCATCTACTAAATGTGCACATTTATCCTGCTAAAATAGTCAAAAATGCAATGACCTGTACTCATTAACTGTAATCTGTGCAACGCCAAAAGGAAAAGGTCTGTGTTTATTTTGACTCGAGCAAAACAATCTCCATCGCCATTCCATTCTCCTGCCAGATTAATTGACATAATTGACTTTTGTTTGCAACAGAAGGTAGAAGGCAGACTCCTCGACACCGCCAGCCTGGCAGCCAGAAACAACTGGAGCGCTACGTAGCCGTTTTCTGTGACGAGACAACGAGGCAAGCACTTTGGGTAATTTAGCACGATTTAGAAAGTCTATATATCTGTTCAGATCACTTGTAGCAGTGTATAAATTTTTTGCCCTCTGTGCGCAACAACATAAAGCAAACCAGAGATCTAAAGAGAGATTTTTCTCAAACACTTCCCCCTGCTTTTCAGCTATAGACATTTTTGTCGGGAAGATATGTCAATTATGCGGCGTGGTCTCCATCAACAGCTCAGCACTTCTTTTAAAACATTTTCCCTGCCAGAGTGGCGATCTATCAGCAAAGTGTTGGGTATACAGGACCCCCGTTGACATATATGGGACACCCAAGAGAGATCATTCAGCATTTTCTGACTTTCTGACCTCATCTCTCTGACTCTTGTCATTGGCTGACATAAGCCCTGAACCTAGCCTCCTGGGCACACACTCATACGCTAAGGAAGTGGAAATTACCTGTTAATGCTGTCAATGCTTCAATGCTTCAATGCTTTTTGCAAAGCAGACTGATGAAACCTCCGCCACCTCCATTACCCAGCATATTAAGAAGACAAAGAAGTTGTCATTGGGGGTGAGGTGGTTTTATCTCCCCAATGGGGTACTCTAGAAACCAAAAATTATGAAAGGTATTAAAATATTAACACTTTTAGCTGCGGAACGACGGTGGTATTAATATACCGACTACAAGCTCGCTTGCGCCATATTTTGTTATTTCTTTCAATAAATCCCTCTGCTCATAAGGAATACCTGATAACACTGGTTATGGCTTTTATGCACTCGTTTTATAATGCACTGTAAAGAAACACAGCCTTTGTGGTATTAGGAACATCACAGATTCGGTGAGATTAAGAGAAAATGCTTAGAAGTAATCAAGTTCCCTGACTGTATTTTGCCTCGGCCATCTGGTAGCTATTGAACACTGTTTTGGATACTTTGAAAAAGAGCCCATAGCTTACTCATTATACACACACTCGTTCCCTCTCACTGTAGCTCCCTGCCCCTCCTCTATTTATGGATGTCTCTTATCCTTTCCCTTCTTTTCTTTTTCCCCCTTTTCTTTTTCTGCCTGTGTCTCCCTCACCAGACTAGTTCAGTTAGGAAGATACATTACTTAATGAGGTAATTGGTCTGATGTCTCTGGGGTACAATGAAAAATGCCACAGTACAGCATGCCATTGTGGTCAAGTTTCCACCTAAAGTCAGACTCTATGAAGCATTTCTGGATGTCAGGATCTTGGCTTGTCATTCACAGCTTCGAGCCTTTTTTTCTCTTTTTTAGGGTTGTTTTTTTTTTGTTTTGTTTTCTCTAAAATTAAAAAAAAATCTGAAAAAATAAAATAAAATAAACAATAAAAGGTAAATCAAATGGACCATTACGGCAAGGCTGGGATGGTCCATTGGTAAAGTAAATCCGTTGGGCATCTTTCTTCGCCTTTAGACAATAATTCTGATGGCAAAAGAACCAAACGGGACAGGTTTAAAAATAAATAAATAAATCTGGCAAACCTGAGTTTATGGTACTGTGAATGTCAAGGGCAGCGTTTGCCAGCAGCAGCCACTCAAGCATTTTTAACTGGTCAATTTCAATGATTATGGCAACACTGACAGGGCTAAAATGTGCTGCTGTTGAAACGAAACGCTCGCTCCACTGCGGGGGATCATGATTTCTGGTATGTGACCTTGTGGTTGACATGGAACCACAAAAGTAGTGATCCTGTTCCATCTCTCTACAATTTTCCATCCAGCTCCATTTGTTTTTCATTTGGAGAAACAAAACTGTTCACCCTTTTCCTTCTGTGAAAACATGGCATCCCAGAAGGAAGTATCAATCACGGGAACGGCTGTATCGTGACTACATCAATAAACCGTATCAGACACCGGACATCAGAGTTAAAGAAGAGATAACACGAAAAGTTGCAAAGCTCGGAGCTTATCTGTGACAGGCTGTGGAGCACACATACTCGTGTAACTTTAGCATATCACACATAGCAGGACGAGAGAGGGTAATGCAGAGAGCTCTGTCGGCAGAAACAGCACCTATGCATGAAACATGAATCTTCTAGTGGGAGGAAATGCAGACAGTGGAAACATTGTCAGTATATGAATCAGCGAGTAAGAGTGTGGGAGAATGAAACTGTTGGTCGAGGCAGTCTTACTATTCTAGTTGAGACAGTTTTTGCACTTAATAATAACCACTTTCTTGTTAGCAAAAAAAAAAAAAAAATAGGAGCGACTGCATGATTGTGAGAATTACTGCACATCCGACTGGATAATCATATACTCCTGAAAGCTTCTTTTAATCTTATGACAATTTGGATGGGGAACAAAGCACTTTTGGAAAATTGTATCATAAATTTTATGTTACCATTTCAGTCTGTTTAAGTGCTCAACAAGAACATCTTAATGACAGATTTAAAGAGCTGAATTCGGTCCTGATTACGGTGACTCTGGTAATTCCATCGTTCTGCTTTCATTAATGTGATGAGAGAAAAGCAGGTTTCCCTATACTCTCACAGTCCCGGTGGGCCAGTGGCATATACAGTAAGCGCAATGAATTAGAAAAAGTATGCAATCGTTCCCGCTATCATAGGATGCCATGATCTCACCATCCCCAGTGGTTAAACATGAACCCTGATTTAAGGACTGGATTCACGAACAAACTGAGGGGTGCTCTTTGGGTCGATTAGGTGGGATGATTAGGTTTCAGGACACTGAAAGACAACTCTTTGAAACTACAGAAAGTGTTTAAAGAGAAATAAAATGGTTATTGTCTCAATAACCCAAATCTGACCTTTGGCCCTCAAAAGAAAAACTTCTCTACATATGTCACGATTAAACAAATGCAGTTTTTGCAAATGCAATTTTGAGGCGCCAGGCAGCGGAAAACAGTTACATATATGACTAACTGGTCATTAAGAATTGTTTTTTCTTCTGTATGTTCCCATGATGTAGAAGGTTGTAACTGTCAAAATCCATTGTTAATTCTCATTTTGAAGGACCTGACTGTTGTATTTGATGTGCCCTCAGTGCCAGTTTTATTTTGCACAAAGACAATATTCCCACTGCCAACCACAACTCTATTATGCAGTTAAAATATTAGGTCACTATTTGTCTAAAACTATCATGGAGCTGAAGCACAAAGGTCCACTGAGTGAGGTGTACAGCAACATGCTCACTTTGTTATGATAATTGGTCTTTTACTGACGTTTTGGAGATTTGCAGAGGTTTTTTGTTTTTGTTTTTTTTCTTTTCTCTCTTTTTTTTAAAAGTTCTAACTTCAGGTCTTGGTCAAGTCGTGTTTTAATATTTGTTTTAATCTGTTCGGAGAACCAGCTGGAGTTTAATATATCAAGATAGACTTGCATGTATTTCATGCAACATCTGGTAAAATGATACACTTCTGTTGACCATTTACAGTTATTTTTTCTGCATAACGAGGGTTTATTTTTTTCCATTTTATTTTTATTATTATTATTATTATTATTATAGTCTTTTAATAAATGATAATAAGAAATCAAGTGCACATTTTGTTCAATTAAGTAATATATGGCACATGTTTATTACATTTTTTATGATTCAGTTGCAAAAACACGTAATTTGAATACATCTACATAAAATATTTTTCCCCATAAAACTGCAGGACATGTCTAAACTTTTTAAACATCACCATAAATCAGATATATTCTTTTATAAATACTGATTTATATATAAAATATTAAATTTGCACTGCCGATCTATAGTAATGTAGTAATGCATGTATGCTGCCAGTCTGACCTCGGTCTCACATCGTGCTTTTTGTTCTGTCGCAGAGCTGCGATACATTCTTTTCAACAAGTCAAGACCTCGCTGTCACTGTTTCCTTATTCTGACAAAGGCGGTCAGGGAAGGGGAGAAGATGATTTGCAAGAATCAGAATTTCCGGTTGATCCCTCAGATGTTTCCCCTTTTTTTCTCTCTTCTGACACGTTCCATTCATTATCATGATACCAGCAGGCTGCCACAACAAAGTTAAATGACCATTTTGGCAAAAGTTTAGGTTTATTTAAAGCCTAATGAAAATATTTTTGTTTTACTGGTAGAAGACAATTAATAGTTGCGTCACATTGTACAGCTGAGAGTTAACCGTTAACCGAGTCCATTTCCCTTTTCATTGTTATAGACTTACAAGTCTTTTCCATTTGTACAGCTGTGATTTACAAGAAAAGCAAAGACTACTTTAGCTCTGTAACCATTTTGCAGCACCTAGGGTTTCAATCACAGTCCTCTGCAACTCACTAACGTCTGACACTACCATTATTCTAAAGTGAACTCTAATTTTCCAGTGTACTGGAAGAGAGGCTGTGATCTGCTATAGAAGATAGAACACATTTTCTGTTTTCTTAGAGTGTGAGTGTTCAGTGTAGGATTACTTAGCTTACTTTTACTGATTTTGTATGCATGATAATCAGGCTGAAAGCCTTTGTTTTCTTTAGGTCAGGTATTAATTGTTTAAAAGCTCATATTAGCCAAAGATTTCTTTTATATTCCTTTTATCACATGTGTTCTTGGTAATTTACCATTTTTCATCAATACTAAAGACAATGCTCGTAGAAGTAATCATAGTTTCAGCGTTCAGCTGCCCTGTGCATGATGGTATTTTTAATTAACTCTCGCCAACCTTTCTGTCTCTGTGTCTTTAAGTCTATCTGTGTCTGTCTCCCTCAGTCGCCTCCAGAGTGACACCAACTAAGGTGACGCCTGCAGGAGCTGAGATACAGCAGAGCTAATGGATTTGTCCCAGGCATCTAAGAGACAACTGAACCCAGCCTCAAACGGGATGAAGCACAAAGGCAGAGAGTTTAAAAGGCAGCCTCCTTAATCTTCATTTGGCCTCAGAAGAGACAAAAAGGAAAAGTGAGCGAACGTCTCACATCTCACCTCATCTACACCACAGCATTCATCCATCATCCATGGCAGCCTAAATCCCCATCCTTCCATTTCCCTAAAGGAGGCGTGTTTATAACGAGGAGAGGTTTCTTAAAGTAAAAAGGGGTATTTTTATATAGTCTCAGAGAGGAAAAGCTTTAAAAGAAGCTCACTCCATTCCACCTGAATGACACATTTTACCTGATTTGTGATAAAACTTCAAGCAACATGTGTGTTCTTTTTCATGCATATGTACCCAGCTGCTGAGTACAGGCCCAGCTTGGGGTTAGGATTTATAAAAATGTGACGGATGACAGACTCAAATATTGTATCAGCTTCAGAACCAGGATCACAGTTGGAACTAAACTTGAGGAAGCTGTGTGATTTATTGTTTATTTATCTATTAATGCTTAAAAAAAAGAAAAACAAGAAAAAATGATTAAAAAAAATTGGTTGATTTTTGAACATCGACTGTTGGTTCTTCAATATAAATAAAATGTGTAATCTTTTTTTTTAACCTCCTAGGACCTGGCGTCCACATATGTGGACATCACATTTTGGGTTGTCTAGACCAAAATATTAAATTTTGCTCTACAAGGGCCTGATATCCACTTACGAGGACATTATACTGCCACTGTTCTATCTATCTAATTTAAAACGAATGTCCTCATATGTGGATTTTATTTCTTCCAGAAACAAAAATCAGGTAAAAAAAAAAAAAGGTAATTCTTTGGGACCCGATGAATGTAAAAACAATCAGCCCAAATAGCAAAGAGAAATATTAAATGCATGCCATGAAAGAATTCAGGTCTTAGGAGGTTAAAGAGGCAGAATCATCTCTGTGCTAAGAACTTGGAGGACAAGCATGCTGAAGACCGGAGAAAGTTGCCTTGTGAGAAATTAAACTTGAAATGAAACTATTATCTTTTAGTAAACCAATGAGATGCATATCCCTAAACAAACTACAACTGAGGACACATTTATATTCCAAAAAAGTGAATCCAGTGGACATCAGCCAAGCTTAGTTACTGCTCTGTTATACTTGTTGAAGAGTGTGCTGTGTTCTCATCCTGAGGTCTGATTTAATGCATGTCCTATGGTGTCCACGCCAATATCAGTATCCTTTTAGACTCTTCAGACAGTCCACATTACGAGATGGAAAGGGTGAAAGTGAATGCATTGCAAAGTTGACATTTCTACTAGCAATCCACTAGTTTCTTCTCACACATGTTAATTTCAATAATGTGCATCATTCTCTTAAGAGTAGCACAAAAATGAGCCAGTGTTAGCACGGGTGTCACGGTTGTGTTTCTCTCTGGAAACAGCATCATTGAGAGGAAGCTTAAAAAGAATCAATATGTTTTTGACATAAGGCAAACTTGTCTTATGCAGGGGACAGCATGCTTTCTCATTGGCTAAGTCAGCCATTCTACAGATAAATCTTACAGCTGAGGTGAAACAGAGGATCCAACTACAGGAGGGCCTCACTATTGTAAACTATTCTGCTGTAGAAACTTGATATCAGCATGTTAAAACAGACATGGATGATGTATCCTCTGTTTGGGGACCCAAATATGGTCCTTATATTTATAGCTCAAAGGAACCTAACAAATCAGATGCTATTCAACAATCTTTTAATAATGAGAGTGTGATAACTTATAAGAAACAAAGAGAAACCGAAGTAATGGGAACCCTAGTTAAAACTAACAAAAGAGGAAGAAGACCATGATGAGCCATCACATTCAGGCTTCTCCCCTAAACTAGTTTGGGTAAACAAGACTAACAGAAACAAAACTCCCAACTCAGTCTTGACTTATTAAACAAATATGTAGAAGCAAGGGAAAGGTAAAGTTAAGATATAGGGAGGAAGACACCACTTGCCAAACCCCCATTCTTTGTTGAAACCTTTCTCTGGGTTTATATTTGTGTAGCGAGCATTCAGCGACCAATCAGCACTGAGAATAAATGTGAGAAGTGAGACCATGGGTTAATAAGGGTGACAATAAAAACACAAGATACAATGGAAAACATCTCAGATCAGTATGATTGCATTTTGAGAGATATTTCAGTTTGGTTGGAAACAGATCTGATCTCTGTGTGGAGACGTGAGTGATACTTAAATACTACAAACACGTCAGCTCACTCTAAAAAGTAACCTGGCTGCCTGCAGAACACAGTATACACTGTGTTCTTGCATCTTGTTTTGTCCCTCCTTCTATGTTCAGTTCGGTTAAATTGTGCTTTTTTTAAAATCAAAATAACTGTATTACTGAGAATTAGAATTACAGGAAGCTTTTAAGGAAGCTTCGGGTCAGTCACCTGCTATAGTACTGCCCTTGTTCTCTTTAATGCTCCCCCTTTCATTCTAAATAAATGCCAACTATCACAGCCACACAAGAATAAGACTTCTTCTGTGAAAATGTAACTCAATTTGCATTAAGTTGTCTGTTCAAAATCTTAGTCAACTATTGTTTTTATGACTAATTTAAATCCTCTCCTTCCAAATTTTGTCCTCTAAAAGGAAAACTTTAAATAAATAAATATGCAGTACAGCTACAAAACACCAGTGCTGATGCCTTTTATTTGCAAAACTAAGAATGCACTTCTTTAGTAAATAAATAAGTAAGTAATTTTCTGACACCAAATGAGGGTTTTGCACCAGTATAAAATCTGGTGTGCTTGTGTGAAAATGATTCACTGGTTCTTCTGAGGTTTAGGGGATGCCAAGCTTGTATTTTGACTTTTATGTGATCTGACCAACTCTTTGTCCCTTAAACACCATCAAATTCTAATTTCTGTCTTACTTGGCAAATCGTTTGTTATTGTGTTGAAGTTTGCTGCAGTTTACAATGACTGATGTCATTTGCTAGCCATGGTCTAGCACTGATATCCACTGGATATTATTGCAATGCAATTTTCATTCATCCTCTGTGGCAATATCAAACCATATGTGACCTTTAATTTCAAACTCAAAGAAAGTTGTATCAGATTAGGAGGCCATTATTGTCTACTGAAGACTGACTTACATGCGCTTAATACTTTCCTGTGCAGACATTATTGATTTAATGTTAGTGTCAAATCTGTCCAGAATTCACATTTAAGCTGTAGGCGCTTCCTTGATCGTTCAGAAAATCCCTTTAAGACATGAGCAAGGAGGCATCAGGAGACTTGTAAAGCTGTAAGTGAAAACTGAAGCGGCAGGAAATGAAAAGGGGAGTGAAGTAGCCAATCACCCAATATTCCTATCAAAGGTAGGGGGGTTGGGGTGTCAAAGGTGAGGCGTTTCTGCATGGCAAGCACAGCTGTGTGCAATGAAGAGCATATGAAGCTGTCTAGCATGACCCCTAAAGTCACCGCTTCCACTGGGAGTTACCCATAACACATCTGGGCCTGATTCCCACAAGCAGGCAGGTATCACGGCAGAACAGAAGACCCCCTTCTCTCTTGTTTGTTTGTCATGTATTGACCTCATCCTAACCTCTCTGTGTCCTTCTCATTAGAGCTGTGATTGACAACTCAAAATGCCGACCCCGTCCTGCAATCCCGCGCCAAAAAATGTTAAAAAATAACAAATTACAAGAATCAAACACTTTGAACCCTTGTTTGTACCAGTAATCCCAGCCCACAGTCGCTATTACTGAACAAAATGACTGGGTATTATTTATTAACATGTCATGCCACAGCCGCATCATTGCTACCATAGAATTAGTGTTGCATTTCCGATCAATTTTTGATTTTCATTCTTAAGGTGAAACCAATCCCAAAGTGTCCGAGACAAAAGACTGATAATGCCTGCTGGAAACTCATGATGAATTGCACGGCTCCCATTTTTCAGATGAGATGGCCTCTGGTCTTAAGACCTTTGACCTCAGGTCACGTCTCAGATTTAGTGTTTTTGAGTGCATCTTGAGGAGAAGTTGATCTGTGGTCCTTGTGCATGTTTTATCTCACATGAGTCTAAATGTGTGTCTCTGTATGTGTCTGCATGCCTGGATGTGTAACAGATTTGAAGACAATGATTAATTTTATCCCCTCCCATCACCACCCCCAGACCCCTTTTTTTTCTTATTAAAGATGCATTTTTCATTTGGGTTGATGGTAGAGTGCATGTCCAACTTCTGTCCAGCACAAGACCGAGGGTTTGAGAAAGGTAATGGGATACACCCACAGAAGAAGCTAAACTCCATCTGCCAGCACCAGTCAAACCTCAAGCAAATCCATCAACAGTGCAATTCATTGACATTTATTTCCACAAATAAGCACTTTTGAGAATGTATTCAAATGCAAATTTACTTATTGTAGGAAAGTAAACAAAGAGACACACACACAGCTAGAATAACAAGGGGACATGTATTTATATTTCACAGGAGGTCAGTATGTTTTTCCTGTGCATGTGTGTGTCAAGTCTCCATCTCCTCACACCTCATTCTCTGTCTGCTTGTGAATGCAGTGCATACCAATTTACTAATAGTCACATCTCTCCCTTTCCTCTGTGACATTAGCATAATATATTTTATTTATCAAACGGACTGCCATGCATGTTCTTCCCGCCACCTGTTAGCGATGCACTCTCCATGCCACTGAATGCAAACGAGACACTTGCCCCGCACATAATTGAGCAACGCAATGCATCTTCAAAGTACATGCAGCAGATGTCTCTCATCCCTGGAGACTTTATCTGAGAGAAATGGATAAATAAGACATAGATGAACAAATGCAGATGAAGGTGGTGGTGTTGAGGAGTGGATGAAGTATTGAAGAAGAGGGTGAGAAAGAAAGGGAGGATGGGTATCTTATCCTGTCAGGCTGAGGTAAGAAAGAGGGAGAGGAAATAGTGCAGCTTCGGGGCAAAATGTATGAGTGTGTGAGCATGTATGTGCTAGCACTGTGAAGTGAGAAACAAGGATGACTGAAACCTATTAGTTTACCAGAACCCTAAAGTTAATATTTCATCGTTGTCGGATCAGAAAACAGGAGTGAAAAAATATTTACAGGACAACATTGTGAATTTGGCTGTATTAAAATACAGTTTAAGTGAGCACAGAGAGAAAGAGAGAAGCAACCAGATATTAAATATATAAGAGCCTAATCACACTGGCCCAGAGGCCAATGGCCATCTGTCAACCATAGGTCACAAGTCAAAAATGTGTGCTCCCTGATCAGCTGGGAGTGGTTGCTGGAGGTTGCTGCTAACGCCTAATTCAAGCAGGCCCACAGACTGGTCAGTGACCCTTTGGCGACCACTAGTTGCTATTGAAAAATGTGTATCCAGCAATAAGATGGTTAAATTGGTCACAGAGAAGTATAAGGTGCTGCATCAAAAAAATCCTTGTGATTGCTTTAGTTGTTAGCAGGCTGCTGCAGTAGTTTGCATAGAAGATATTGACTTGTCTGCACCAAGTGGTAGTGAAGTTGTCAAAAGTGAAACAAAAACCAGAAATGGAGACGGTTTACAGTAAAACTGAAAGTCCTTTTACTTTCACTACAGCTAGGAGAGTAGTTAGCAACTGTTTGCAGACAGTTCTGTGACTTCCATGCAGACTACAGTTAATTGTGGCAACCAGGTAGCGACTGAAGCAATCACAAAGACGTTTTTGGTGGAGAACCGTCTTTGAGATACATTTCACCTAGCAACAGCCACCATAACCAGCACTCACTCCACGCTAGGTGGTGAAATACATGTTTCCTTAGCAACTTGAGGTTGTCATGGGGTCTTCAGTCTTTCTAAAATCACATTTCTTGGGTTTTTGACCACTTAAAAACACAGGTGGGTGTAACAGGGTCAATTGCAAAAAGACATGCCAGTGCTTATAGAGCAGATAGAGATTCAGTTCAATTCAGTTTTCTTCATACAGCACCAAATCACAACACTCACCTCGAGGCACTTAAGGTAAAGACCCTACAATGACTGGTGATATCTTATTTTCAAAAAGAGCGTATTTTAACAAATGCATTCATAGTATCAGTTGTTCATATGGAACCTGAGAGAGGAGAAATGAATAGAAGTAGAGATAGAAGTTAAAATATGGCTCCTTAATTGCTTCCAGCTGACAAATCAATATATAAAATGTATGTATGGTCTACAGAGTTTTACAGATATGGTTAAACACAGATTGCACGCTCAAGTACTTTTAACACACTTGCTTAAAATTGTTTTATAAAGACATAATTTTCAAAACATTTCCTACTCTTATGAATTTTTCCTCTGTCACATCTGGATTTTTTCTTAATTTAATAAGTTTGTTTTCATTGAAATTCTAAAAAAAAAAGAAAGAAAAAAAAGAAAAAAAGCATCTATAATACAGCTTTAGTGTGATTCATAGAGCCAGGGGTTGACATTTTTATGAGCTGCAGTCTGATGGGCCTTTTAGCTGATGCCACACAGACAATTAAGTCAGCACATGATCCTGCCTGCATACATACTTCTTCCTCATACCTATGATGCGTTCATAGTTCAGATGCAAAGTTGTGCTTGCAGTACTTCAGCTTCTAGCTAGCTCTACAGAAAAGGAGTGAGCATAACTGGAGTAACTTTTTTCCCCAACAGTTCAATATATATGACACATAAAGTTTTTTGTACTGTACAGTGTACAGTACAATGTGTGATAATTTCAGTCTCTGATATAAAGAAAAATATAAGAAAAAGAGGACATATGAGGAAGATGAGAGACTTTTCTCTAAGGTAAAGGCTGAGCAAATTTAAAGTTTACATGAAATGTTTTAATTCATTTTTTAAGTAAATTAAATGATAATAACTAATTTGACAATAATTTGTATATTAAAATTTCTTACTAGACAGTAAGCACAGGCTGAACTGTGTGGTCTGCAGTGTTGTGGCTCAGTTTGATGAATGTTGCCGGTAAAGTGCAGACTGTGGAATTTCTGGTGCAGTGGTCACTGCCAGAGTAGGTCCTGGGTAGCAGCAGAGACATTAAAAAGGAGAGAGACGACATTAAGTACTGGAATGAAATGTAGATAGAAAGATACTGCTACTAAACCTTATTTGGATGCAGCAAACTTTTGAATCATTTTTTATGACATTTGACTGAATATTCTGTACAAGAAGTTTTTGGGGGGATCTTTTTCTCTTTAAAATAAAAGTTAATTTAGTTAATGCTTCAAAATAAATGCAAATATTTGTGTTCAGATGCATTTCAATGTGGATTTTAAGTAAAATCGCTTGCTTCTAGGCAGATTCATCACTTTAAATTTAAGCTGATCGTGTTCTTTA
The DNA here is from genome assembly GCF_036321145.2 of Pelmatolapia mariae. NCBI lineage: Eukaryota > Metazoa > Chordata > Actinopteri > Cichliformes > Cichlidae > Pelmatolapia > Pelmatolapia mariae. The sequence goes on from NC_086240.1 coordinate 37,004,752, forward strand.
CTAACCTTTATACTGGCTATGGGTTGGAAAGCCGCCATAAAGGATCGTGTAACACGGCCCTATATGCTGTAAATGTAGTTGGGCCCCTGCTGTCCCACTACACCTGAACTTAGGGTTTGCCCACCTGCCAAATCCTGCTTTGGCTGGACATAGCCCGTGCTGTCAGCAAAGATTTACTTCAGATTTTTTCCAAACAGCTAACTTAGAAGCAGTGTGGTGTACAGCTTTTGGTGTTGCCACTATATTACCATTTTTGTTTTTTAAATGTCAAACTATTTTCATTACGGGATTGCAGGAATTTGTGCTGACTTAAAAGCATGTTGTTGTTGTTTTTTGTCTCAGCCTATGGCTGTCTGCAACTGCAAACCTTTATCATGTAAAGTAATATTTGATAAAAACAAAATAAACAATCTGTACTTCCTGTTAGCATGTCTGAAATACTTGGTTTGATCTAACTTGTGGATCTCAGTTTGGGGTTTTCTTTTTTTCATAAAGTAAATGTCATCTTCCTCCCTCCAACATTTCTCTGTTGCTTTGAAGAGATATTAAGGGCAGGCTTTTCCTACTGGTGCGTCTCAACAGCATCTTAGAAACTTGCTGGGTGTGTGGAAGGGTAAATTGGCAATTATAAGGATGGTTCACATCTTCTGAGCATGGATGGAGTCAGCAAAATCCTGCTGCCTTTCGCTATCTCATTAATGTCGAGCCAGGGATATGGAAACAAACAGAGTCCGGGGGTCTCAGTCTACCCTTGGTGAGAATCTAATCAATGATGTGTGCTCTCTCTGTGGATGCTGACGAGGTATTAATGAGCTTCCAATGCCAATGTGAAATAATGATCAGCTTTTTGGAGTGAGAGAAAGAAAAAAATAAATATTGAGGAAAGTGGAGAACCAAACATAGAAAGGGATTTTTCTGCAGAGATACACAAAGATCAAAAACTGATATTGCTGCCAGATCGATATTAGTACAAGTAAAATGATCAGAATGTAAAGAGCACTCAACAAGAACCAAACCGCCATCAATTAACTGTCAGCATTAAAGTACACTCAAATCTGTGTAGTTGCCTATTTCATGTTGGCAAGTCACCTACACATAGCTGTAGCTGTAAATGCATGTGTAACTTTAATATGGCACTGAAGACATTTTTTAGATTGCTCATTAGCAATTGAGTGTAAATAATTTAGTTAAGGTCGGATTTTCCCTACGGATAAATTGAAAATGCTGACTTTTCTTGATATCTTGCTGTCTCTGTAACTGTAACAGCAGTCGTCCCGTGGATAACTATCCCTCAGACACCCACATAAAAAAGTATTGCTAAAATAAACTGATATTTCAATATACAGTGGTCCCTTGCTATATCGCTCGGTTTACTTTTCGCTGAAGTGCTGTACTGTATGTTTGTAAGTTTTCTCCCCAAAAAACACAACAATGTCGACAAAGCGTTTTGCACCATCAAAGACACCTGTGGTAGCACCCAAAAGCCAGAGGAAGATGCTAATAATCGCACAAAAAGTTGGACTTCTGGACATGCTAAAGGAAGGTAGAAGTTATCGTATTTTTCAGACCATAAGGCGCACTGGATTAAGGCACATTACGCCAAACAAAACAGTCAGATAAGTCAAACGTTACTCAACTCATTCTTCTTTCTTCCTCCACTTCCATATCATTGTTTCATTAATGTTGAATTCTCTCGCAGCTGCTCTATGCCCTTGTTCTGGACCTGAAAACTGGGTTTGATCTTTGGTTTCATTCTATAATATTGGACTTATTTTTCTACGAAGGTTTGAACTTTGAGAGTGTTTAAACAAGAGAGAAAAGTGTGAAAATGTTGATGCCTGTCTCAGAAAAGTGTATAAAGTGTGTAGTGAGGGATTTTACAGTCTTAAAACATCTATAATAATTGTAAAAAATAAAGCTGGCTACTTCGCGTATTTCACCTATCGCAGGTTATTTTTGGAACGTAACTCCCACGATAAACGAGGGACCACTGTACACAGAAAAACAATCTACTGACTAACATAAAAAATGTATATTGGTTGTATACAAAAAGTATCTTTTAGTAAGACGAGGAGGAGCAATGGCAGAGTTGCATCTGGTGGGAAATCTGCTTTTTTTAACTGATTGAAAACCATAAAAACAACACATAAGAACAGCTTAATTAATTAAACAAATTAAATTGTTCAGTCGTGACATAACAATAGAAATGTAAAACATAACTTTGTGTGCCACAGATTTACATATTTTCCAACATTATATTTTTGGTGCAGTGAAACCACTTTTGCTAGTCAATTTTGCTTATTCTAACTGTTTACATGGCCTTTTTGTATTATATGACTGATACTCACCGGTATTTTGTCTCAGTGGTGTTGCAGAGGTTAAAACACAAATACTCCTTTTAAAAGCAATTAAAAGGTAGCTAGACTTTCTAACCCACAAGCCTTCCTCTATCCCTTTTGGTCAGGAGAACAGAGCACAGCGGTGTGCAGATAAATCTTCAGCGGCACACAACTGGGCCGGTGGAAATTGCTTTCAATTCTGTCATGAATAGGAACAGAGTGGCTCGGCTTTGAGCGCTGAGTTTACACTTTAATATAAACACAAAGCAAAAGTTTGGAACTGCTTTTGAGGGATTAAAGCAATCATTATCCTACTATTCATAAGCTCTCGGGCCGGCTATCAAATTGCACTAATAAATTAACCAATTAAACAGTAGTAAGAAGGATGTGGGGGATTATTGTTCATTAGCAAGCGCTGCAAGGATTTATTGATGTTGCAACAATAGATGGAGTAAGCCCCACCCAAAATCATGCCTTTCTAAACAAAAGCATATAATTATGACTTAACAGACTGATAGCCAGCCAGACTGTGGCTTTGTGGCTTCTAACTGCCCCTCTTCTCTTCATTTAATATAAAACCATCAGGCCCATTAAGAGCCAGAGAGAATGCATTTGAGGCCCGTACAATGGTAATGCCTGACCACATAAAAGCATGACAATGTTGCTGTGACTGCAGCACCCGTGCTTGTTGGTGTTAGAGGAGAAACCCACACACAGAATGTTCTGCTTAAAAATGACCCTCATATACCACAGTGATAATACCAGGGGCACCATCTTTTTTCTTTTCTTTTTTTTCTGTCCTTTCATTCTTTAGAACTTATGTCTATCTAATTTAGAGACACAAAACTGGGTCCCTTTGCACGCTAGCAGAGTTAGAGGTTTTTCAGAACTACTGTGATATACAGCTGAATGCTCAGCAGCTACACTGTTTGTTTGGTAATTCATAGTTTAAGCCAGTTATTTATGGAATGCATTGTCAGTGTTTATGCTGAGACTCTGAGTCATGAAACAATGTCAGGAGCCGGTTACATCAGAAAAGGTTTGTGTGCGGTGAGAAATTTTTGAAATACATTACAGATAATAAGAGGATTCGTCAAATCGTAACGACAAGCGTGAGGATGGAGCTTGAGAAAGTGACAGGAAGATATAAACCAGCGGAGGGTTGACGCAAGATGAATTGGAGTGTTGAAGTGAACTCTAAATGCCCCCTAGGTTCGCATTTCTACTCATTATAGTGGGTTTTGTCTGTGTATTGTGCCTTTTGAACTGCATTTTTTTAACTGTAAATCTGTCTGGCAATGCTCTGTATCAAATATATATATATAAGTTTTACAGATTCAACATGATTTACACCTGGAGGCAGGAACAGCAAAGCTGAAGGAAAGAATAAGGAAATGGTAGAACAAAATGTTGCATTTATTAGATGATGTGCAGGGAACAACTCATCCAAACCTATTTACAAACCGTTTTGTCATCTCTTAGAGGAACTCCTTTATTCCCTAGCTTCCCACAAGTTAGAAAGAAATGCTTGCACAGTATTTATCAATTTACAAGTCAAATTACTTTGAGTGAAACACTTAATTAGACTTGTAAATGCAGTAGCATGATAGCACCTCATTTTTCTTTGGAGAACAAAACAAATGCCATTTACAGGAACTTTAATCCAAAGGGCTGTACAAGGAACATGAATGCGTACCTTCTCCTAAAACCTCAGCATTTCGCTTGCTCACCTTACCAAAACTACATCCCCATTGTTTTATAGGTGCACTTAGGTGCAGGTAAACAAGCCAAGAGACATTTACTGTCCCTTTTACAGAGCCTTCGACACATGAGTGGGGTCCTTTCTGAAGGGAAAGAAGCTGAATGGTTTCCGTGTCTGTATTTTCCCCCATGGAGCCAACCTACTGCACTCTGGGGTCATGTTTTTAGCAGACAGTACAAGGTGTTACTTTATACTGCTAGGCCATGCCACATCCCTTGCTCTCAGAAAAGAGTGGATAAAGCTAAGACACTGTAGTCTACATTAGCAAACGCCAATAAATAAAACTGTTAATTATTGGTGTGGGCAGAATTTCGTGGATGGTTTTTGAACACTTAAGTACATTATACTGGATGATGCCATGAGCCTGATCCAAAGCCATCACTCCTTAAAGCCACTAAATCATCTAACCCAGTATTTGCATGTATTCATTCAAAAGTATCATGCCTCTGTCTTATTTGTCTTCACTCTTCCCCATAACTAAAGAAACAGAATGGTACACTCATGCACATGTGAAGATAAAAGCACACACATACATAAATCTTGGTTTCAGACATTTGTGGAAAGCATTTGGGCTGCATAAACACATGTGTCAGAGGTGATGACTATGTTATTGTTCCCTATAGGCACCGCGTGTCCACGTCACAGTACAAAAACAGTCTTAAACCTCGCCATGCTGTTGTGTGATTGTTCTAATAGTGCGCCGTGTGACTTGGATGTTTTTCCTGCTAGATTTTAGTTTATATGTTTTTACAAGCAGATCATCACAGTTTTGCTTTTTAAGGTGCTTTCTAAGTAACATTCTCACACACACACACACACACATCGGAGAGCAATTTAGGGTTAGTATCTTGCCCAATATTTGGCATGCAGACTAGGGGAAGCCAGGAATCGACCCACCAGCCTTCCAATCAGTAGATGACCTGCTCTACCACCTGAGCTACAGCCACCCCATACTTCACAATGCATTTTTAAATCATGCATTGTTAGTGCAATGATTTAAAAATAGCATCAAAGCATGTTGTACTCTGTAGTGTAAGTCCTTTGGATGCTTTCTTTACTATTTCATATTTAAAACACAGTGTGAAAAAGAAAGTGCACTCTCTTTCAGTTCTACAGTTTTACGTATTTGGGGCATAATAATAATAAAAAAAAAAAAACATCTGGTCCCTATCAGCTTCTGAAATTACTTAAATACAACCTCAGATGAACAACAGGGCATCACATATTATACTGTGTTTAACAACATATTGTAGATTTAACAAAAACTAAGCCAAAATAAAGAATCTGTATGTTTCTATAGGAGTTAAGAGGATAAGTAGCAGCCATGTGCGGATAATTATTTGATCATCATTACCTCTTTAAAAGCAGACATTTTGGCAGTTTGTTGGTTTGGAGTATTAGTGTGTATGTTATCATAGTCCCAACCAGGAAAGACATCAGCTGTAACCTTAAAAAAAGTTTTCTGCCTATCAATCTGGGAAGGGTTATAAGGCCATTTCTAAACAAGTTCAAGTCCATCATCCTACAGTGGGAAGGCTTACTCACAAATAAGAAGCATTCAAGACAGTTGCCAGTATTTCCATAAGAGGACACCACAGCAAATTCCAACAATGCAAGTGCTACATCTTAGACTTTCCAAGCTTTGGTTAGCATGTTAAATATTAAAGGTCACGACCGTATATTTAGAAGAAAACTGGACAAATATGGCTTGTTTTGAAGGGTTGACAAGAGAAAGCATCTTCTGTCTGATAGAAAACGGCAGCACAGCTTAGGTTTGCAAAGCTGCATCTGAGCAAACCACAAGACGTCTGGAACAATCACCTTTGGACAGATGAGACCAAAGTGGAGATGTTTGTCTAAATGTACAACACCACGTTGGGCAAAAATCAAACACAGCATGTCACAAACACCTCATACAAACTGTCAAGCACGGTGGTGGAGGGCTGATGATTTGGGTTCATTTTGCAGTCACAGACCTGGACACCTTGCAGTCAATGAGCTGACCGTGAACTCCTGTCAGACAGCTAAAGCATGGCCAAAGTAAAGTCATGCAACAGGACAATGATCTCAAGCAAAGCCGCAAATCTCCAACAGAATGACTCAAAGAAAATAATTAAGGTGCTGCAATGGCCCAGTCAACATCCAGACAAGCAGACCGAAATGCTGTCGCAGGGCTTTAAGAGAGCTGTGCACAAACAAATCCCCACTAAACTCAATAAACTGAATCAATGTTGTAGAACAGCGGTCCCCAACCTTTTTTGCGCCACGGACCAGTTAATGTCAGATAATATTTTCATGGACCGGCCTTTAAGGTGTCGAGGATTAATACAACAAAATAAAATGATACGACCAAGACAAAAACTGTGGGATTTTGTAAATATAATAAACGTGAATCACTCTGTGATTGCGTAACTTTATTAGCAGCGTCCTCCTGAAATGCGGCAACAACATTGAGAGTAACATCCTCCTCTCCCCTTAATGCTCTCTGGTCGCTATAGTAACGTGTAAATATTTCTTTCAAAACAAGACACAACTACAACACAGGAAAAGACCCAGGGAAACCGAGTTGACGATAAAAACCCTGAAAACCATAAACTTCACACCCGAGTCTCAACTCTCACGGCCCAGTACTAAACAACTCACGGACCAATATCGGTCCGTGGCCCAGGGGTTGGGGACCACTGTTGTAAAAGAAGAGTGGGCCAAAGGTACCCAAAGGAACTTTGGTTTCATTTAATGACACAGTGTAACAGGTCATGTGTTGCTGTTCATCTGAGGTTGTATTTCGGTAAATTTAGGACATTGTAAGGACTATTTATTTTTTAAATTTTAATCACTTCCTGATACATAAATCCTTGAACTGAAAGAGGGTGTACACAAGACTTATCACAAGATTTATTTTAGCCTCTCATACTTTTATGTTTTGTGTTCATCCCTCCTAAAGTGTAAGATTTAAAACCACCTTCGCTGTGACACTACAGGACATAGGTGTGTTATTAGATTCTAGAATTCCAATTAAAAGCTAAGTCAAAATGGACAAGTCTCCAGGCACCACTGCCATAACAGATTAAAAACCCCATCATCTTTTCTGTCTTAGCTGACAATAGCTGCCTCAGTACCGTTGCTTCTGTAATATTGGTGCTCCTGCAGCCATTTATCTGCATATTATGGAACATTTATTTTTCAATTACTGGTCTGAGCAAAAAAAAAAGTGTACATTACATTTGAACCCTCATGTGATCATGTGAAAAATGTCATTTTAAACAGAAAATAGAGTCCTTCAAATTTTACCAAAATTTGCTGTTGAACTGAGTGAAGACAGTGAAGCTAAAATGCTATACATACTATATGTATAGTTTTTGTTAACGTCCCCTTTAGCATGATCACTGAGCATGAACGGTCAAATGTGAGTTTCCTGGCTTGCAAAACAAAGCAGATGTATGAAGCAGCTGCCAGGTGTGAATATACAGTATATGTGTATGAATGGGATGCGGGCTGGTACAGTATTGCAGTGTTGGCAGGATTTCCTCCTTTTCCCCCTGTATTTCCCTTTTGTTTTCTCCTTTTGTTTCCCATTGGATTGCCCCTTCTGTCTTTTCCTATTGTGTGTGTTTATGCCAGGGGATGGGTTTGTGTGTGCATGTGTATGTGTAAGTCACTGTGTACGCTGGGTGTGGCTGCAAGCTCTCCAAATTCTCGATCAAACTGCACACCTGAGGCGTATCTTCTCACGTGACCCAACTGGACAACTCTCTCCTCTACTGGACTCCAAGATGTTTAGTTTGTCATGTAGGACTTGTGGCTATGGCCAACTTTAAATTTTGTGCTTTGTTTACTTTGAGCTTTTAGTAACCCATCTCTCCTGTGTTCTATTACCTGCTCTAGTTCACCACACCAGCCCCCCTCTCCAGCCATTCAGTTCAGTCTGCAACTGCAGACAGCCAACCAAGGCCATCTGCCATTCTCCTCAGTTTCTTCTCTTACTACAATAAATCAGACTCAAATTAAACCATAACTGTATTCCCGAGTCCTGCTGTTGGGTCCAGATTCACAGGTCAAAATGCACAATTCAAGAGAAAAGCATGAAAAAGTGTTTTTACAGCCTGTACCAGATGGCACACATGCTTGTTAGAGTTTGTCTGTTGTACCGACTGAAAGGCAAAAACAAAGAAAAGCGCTGTTTTCGCCACTCGTATCAAACTGCCACCACCCAGCACAGCATTATGTTGGTGTTGCTATTCTTTGAGTGTTTACCAAAGACCTGCTCATTAGCCTAACATCTGGGTTTCAGAGTTTAACTTTCATTTCAGCAAGACTGTATGAAATATTGAACAGCCCACATTGTCTATGCTCCAAAAGCAAAATAATGATGCATATTTTATACCACACCCATTCTAGCCATACTCCTCCTGTACTGTACTTGAGTCTGTACAGTATATTGTGTTGTGGTAGCTCACATGGGTACAGCTGTGGCTCTGTTAAATTGTATGGCCTTGTTCTGTTCGTCCACTGAATCCACACTTTCCCCTCTAAATTGTAATCCCAACTCAGAAGGCAAAGCAGAGTAGAAACTGGGACAATTTAATTTATTAAGTGCACTAAGCAAACATAAATTTGCTTGAAAATAGTTGAAGGGGTAAATGGGCAAAATACAAATTGCAATTTTGGGATAATAGTTAACAAAATAAAATAAGCATATCATTTTGAATGGCTATGCATTTCTGACTTGTCTGCAGTCCAGTTTCTCCCTCAGATTTATGATACAATCTGTCCCGTCGTGCTTCTTGTCTCAATCGGCTTCCTTTTCTTTTCTCGTGAGCATTTATAAAGTCGTGCTTTTGTTAAAAAGCCGACCTCCCAAATGCAAACCAGACATTATAAATTTGAATGTTAAAATCTATAAATCCCTTTGAATTGAACTTATGTTGTGCCTCCAGCCTGCAGGCTTGGGTCCACTCTCCCAGCTGGAGAAAGCGTGGTGTTAGTAGTGCCCCTTTATTCCCTGCTTAGGGCCCCCTAACCCTCTGCCCATGGTGAATTTTAAAACCAGCTCTAGATGGAAGGAACAAACATGAGGGTCCTCCAGTTTTACCCCTAAAACACTTAAAATACCTCAAACGACATGGTTCAAAGACTTGAAATATGATCATCTGGCAACAAGCACATTCATAAACTGAAATTGGGTAGAGAGGTTATATAAAAGATTTCCTGCTTGTTCCCACATCTGGAGTCCATTAATTATATTACCATGTGTTATTATAGTCTATGCACAATTAGTTTATCAGTTGTCACACTGGAAACACAGAAAGCGGATATATTGCACTATTGCTATCTAAAGGCCTTTGAGTGCTTATGTTCCACCTAGTAATTGTTCATTTGAATGCTCTGTAGGTTTCGAGGTTGTAAAACTGGCGCGTGGATGGGGAACCTTGATAAAAGGAAGCGCAACTTCCCCTTAATCATGGAAAAGAAAATGTAATTTTCAACAAACTAATAAAGGCTTCATTAAAAATGCTCGCATTGCGACCCAGATAAGCAGCCCATTTGTTTTATCTGTGTCTTTCCCCCTTTCTTGCTCAATGTGGCCAATGAATTACTCGTCAGCAACTGCTTCTGTTTAGGCAATCGGTTGCTTTGAGAAGGAAGCTAGTTATTGGCTTGACATTTGTATCTACGCTTCTATTGGGTCAACGGTCATGGTAACCACCTTTCACCGCATTTTTGTTTAACAACCTCAGTCACATAAATACATGGGATGGGGAAAGCTGATAGACTCATTTGACATGACAGAGTAATGAATAAAAGTCTGAATGTGACCTTTAAAACACGGGGTCATAAACACTTTATGCTCTGTGTGTAAGAAAGAGATGGGGAATGCATTACTTGTAATAGCGAGGCGTATGCCTTCCACATGAAAGGTTTTTTTTTGTGCACTTGGGAATAAGCCCAGTCAAGGCCACCTCAAGTCTAACTTAAGTCACTGGAATGAAACGTGTTTTGTTTGACTGCCAACTCGAATCAGGATTCTTTGACGACTTAGCCGTTTGTAGCTTACAACAAAACACGATCTAGCGGTCCAGGTGTGGTCCGGTGCAGCGCTCAGACCTGAAGTACAGTATTTAATCTTTTTTTTAAACTAAAGGTGCAGGCACATTTAGAAGGAACGATAAAAAATAAGAACTGCAGCGTCCGTCTAAGTTGATGAATTTGCTGAGAGGTTAGACGAGACGTCTCCTCTAAACATGGATCTTGGATTTTCCAGAAAAAGTTGAACTTGAGAAATGAGTGTAACCTACACATAATGAGTAAGCGCATTACTCAGGCATGTAGGTATGAGACATAGATTTTCACATAACCCTGTGTAGCCCTGTGCTGTAAGCACTTCAACATTTAACTGCAACAGTACGGGTTCAGATAAGATTAAAGTTGACGCTGTAAAAAAACTAGATAAGCCCAACCGCTGTGACACCAGTAAAAAAAAGAAAAAAAGAATTTGATTAACAAGCTTCTCTATAACCTCTCCACCTCCTCCTAATGTTACTAAGTAGAAAAGAATCTGAAGTAATTCATTATAAAAAGTCATAATGATGTTAATGGAGCAACTATTTAGGTCCAAAGGCAAATATTCAGATAACCATCCATCCGTTTTCTTCCACTTATCCAACTCAGGGTGATCTGGGACCCTACATACAAACAGGGAACCACCTGAACAGGTCGCCAGTCAACAGCCAAATCACTAAGTAACCTAACATGTACGTCTTTGGACTGTGAACATGCAAACTACTCTCAGAAAGACCTGAGCTGGCTGGTAGATTCAAACCTGCATCAGTGTGCAGATATTCAGATAATCTCAACTTTAAAAACAAGTTCTTTTAAAAAAGGCCTTTAAAAGTAATCAATAATTGAGTTAGAGAATGATTTATGCAAAGATAATAACATGGTAATCACTGCAGCATGCACTCTAGCTGAATATGCAGGCTCATATTAGACTTTCATGTCAGTAGGGTTCTTGTACTTATTACAGCATCTAAAGTAGTATGGAATACATGATGAATATGTCAAGCCAAGCCTGTTCATTTTTTAAAACTAAACCCTACTAGTGTGTGTTCATGAATCATTTATATTAAATCTCACCGACTGCCACAAATGAGGTATAGTGCCTGCTGCAAGATGCCTCCAGAGAAGCAGGTGCTGCTAGGTAATAAGTGAGGTGACTTCATGAGTCGACACGGAGAGGGAGGACCAGTATGAGCTCTTTATGTTCCAACAATGATATGATCAAGGAACCACTTGTAGTTGCCAGATGACAGAGTTATTTGTAAACCAGGCTGTATGTGTACATGATTGTGCAAGTCACAGTGTGTGCTGAAGCAGTCGGTTTTTGCTGATGCCCTCCCTTTCTGTGTTTTCTCTTTTTCCTCCATGTCTCTGTTTTGACTCAAAGGGTCAGATTTACTGAGCAATGAGAGTTAGCATGAGGTCACAATTTTTAAAAAAAAAGATGGGAGTGCCCTGTTCTGTGGGTGATCAACCGACAGCACACAAAGTTATGAAAACTGACACAGCTTGTTCTTTTCAATAATGCAAGGCCAATATACCAAAAGCAGTGCAAACTAGCAAGCAGGACTGAGGAGGGTGGGACGACCAACTAAAAATACTTGTAAAGCTATCATCGGTTTTTCTCTCACTAAAACACAGACCAGGAGGAGAACGAGGCAGAGGACTCAGTGTCTTCTGCTACAAGTGCAAAATCTTCAGGCAGACAAAGACAAAGACTAGTTAGGCTCTTGAAGTTGGGGGCACCTCTCGATAAATTCTAACAAGCCCAAAAGACTTCGGCATTTATCCAAAATATGTACTGTACAATCTAGGGCTGGGTAATTTGGAAAAAAAAAGAGTTACATGTCAGACCTAAATCCCATTAATAGCTGGATTTTGACAGACACATTACAGACACGAGCCGAGAGAGAAGTCAAAGAAGCAAAATAATTGAAATATGATTTGAGATGTTGATCAGCTCTGTGCGTGCACACTCCTGCTGACTAAAGACGTGAAGTGAAGCTTTTGAACTCTGTATTTTTCATTATGGAGCTATCCATTTGTAGAAATATGAAGAAAAAAAACCCTGAAAAACTTGGAAAAATACTGCTCTGCCCACTGTTACAGGCTGAAAAATATCTACAACCTCCGTGCGTCTTGTAATGAAAAGCATTGTCAGCTGAGCTTTTCAGTTATCATTACCTCTCTGGACCTGTTTGTTGTTAAGTGACATACCTGCATACTGCTGACCGCTTGCTATTAGCTTGCTTAATGCTCCAGATGTCTTGTGGGATGCTTGACATGCATTTGACATTTACTGTGTCCTGTGGTTAGCAAGAGTTACCAAAAAGTATCATCCTTATCAGCTAAGGTCAGGAATATCAAGATGTCACGGAATAAATGTCAGTTTAATGACCTAGCTAATGTTTGGGTACGTTTTGAAGCTTCCCAGAAATACAAAACAATCTTAAAGGGTGCTGCTATAGCTCACTTGGTTGAGCTTGGTTGACCCATATGCTGACAGGCTGCCAGGACTGAAAGTCACTCCTGTTACTCTTCCTATGTTTTCCTGTCTTCTCTATACTGTCTTGTTAAATAAAGGCTAAATAATAATAATGAAGTTGAGACTAATGCCAACACATACTTTTTAAAGGCTGTGTCTGTATGATCCAATGTTTTAAATAATATATAATTTCATTTTACCCTTGTCAGGCTTGCAAGCTGTGCTAATAAATCTGCAATTCTGTTCAATAATATGTTGCATCCATTCTATATCAGTTATTAGTCATGATATTTGTTTATCAGCATATATTACTTGTACTGTTAAAACTAGCATGCCTCTTTTCCTGTACTGTGTGATTAAATAAAAATGTGCATTCACAGAAAAGCAAACATTGAGAAAAAAGAATGAAAACATCAGATGAACACATCCATCCATTTGCTTCCGCTTATCCTTTTCAGGGTCGCTGGGGTTGCTGGAGCCTATCCCAGCTGTCATAGGACGAGAGGCGGGGTACACCCTGGACAGGTCGCCAGTCTGTCGCAGGGCCAGATGAACACAACATAGTGTTAATACATCAATAAACTAACTGAAAGTAGGGCTCAAACTCTTTTTCTGAAAAATGATCCTAATGTCAAACCTCGTATAGCGAGAAGTGTATGAACAAACCATCTCAACTAAAATCCATTTTTCATGAAGCTCAGAATAGGTTCTGGGACAATGTCAGAGCCTTGGAGCTTGGAGAGTTCTTATCCCATTACCTGTCAATCATGTCCTCCCACAACTCGATTATCCTCTATACCTGTGACTTCAATTACCTTCATTGGGAAAGCAAGGTGTCAAAATATTGATTCTCTTAATGTCGCGCTCAAAATAATGACACTCAACTGAAGAGTTATGGCCTTCTGGATAAAGGACTAATAAGCAAGAAGTAATCAAAGGGTGGCAGTGATGAAGCGGGTGACATTTGGAACTTGTAAAGAAGTCTGTAACACTCCAAACAAAGGAAAGCCCCTAGTGTCTGTAGCAGCAGCGTCATCCATCTAGATCTATTGATGGACTTCTGTTACAGCTGGCCTTTTAACTAGAGGATGTCACTTGTCATTTTCTGGCCCTGGGATAATAGGTATCATAAAGACAAAAGGAAAACCAAGCCATAAACTGAGCAAAGCCTCAATTTCCGATTCTAGCAATTGACAATTTTGCTTTATGCGCAAGTGCCATATTTCAAAAATCCAAAAACTGGGTAAAAAAAACCTTTTTAAATGGATAAAAATATATATGATATTGTTCAACCTGACAGTATTTCATCGAGCAGATTCAACCGCATTGGATTTAGACGAGACACTGAAAAAATAAAAATAAGAATCGATGGATTAAATGTTTAAATAAAAATATCTGGTGCACTGTTACACTTATGAATCCTTTTCATCAGTGATGGGTTTCAAACAGCCAATAACTAAGGTTAAGGGGAATAAAAGTGACAAGACCGACCTAGACCATCTCCTGTTTTCACTCAGTTTATCATCAGATCTACTGCTGGGTTTTTTTCCAGAATACTTCCACAAGTGTGACGTGTGCTTACTGTGTGTGTGCTGGAAAAACATTTGTTTCTGCAATGGAAAGCTCCAGTCTTTTACTGCTGATTGGTCTAACCACAACATATGAATGAAGTTTGCTCGGAGATCCTAAGTAAAAGGTGTGCTCTTATCGCGAATGTATCTGCTGACGCGCCATGTGCGGAGACACGGTCTTTCAAACAAAACTGCAACACATTTTACCATTTACTGGCAGCAGAAGAAGAAAATGAGGGGTGGGAAACTAAATGCTGCAATAGCTGTTTCATGCCAGAATAGTTTTAGGGCGCCAGCAGCTAAATTGGTTTACAAGTTGATGCATTAGAAAAACACTGATGGAAACATAATCAAAAGCACCGGGCTAACTCGGCATGCCAGTGAGGCGACATATAAATCAGGAAATAGCAGATAAGAGGGAAAAAGAGGCCAGGAGGGCAAGTTGAAGACAAATAACCATTAAATCTTCGGGAGACACTAAGCAATCTAGACCAGACGGCACAATTATATAGCGCCCGTCATAAAAATCCCAGGGATTTTAGGCCAGGAGAACTCCATGGCGAATTTTCCTGTTGTGGAGTTAGAGGAAGTGAGCCAAAGACTCTGGACCATCTCAGTCTAAACCTCCAGGCAGGTGTTTTACAGTAAGAAGTCATTGTGTGTTTGCAGTGTGTGCATGTCCAACAGCGTGCACACACTTCAGAGAGTTTTTGTGGATTTTTCTCAACCCTAAAGGGAGGAAATAACTTAATAAAATAGCTTACTCATTGTTGAGCTATTAAGCATTTTGCTTTTTCAACCAACATTTATTTAAAAGCAACCTGCTATTCATTTGCAACATGTGTTTGCTCTGACAGAGCAGACGTCTTAGCCCTCTTAGAGACAATAGCAGATATGTGTTAAAAGTGTGGTGTCAAGCAGAGGAGTACGGCAGCCTGGAAACATCTTTCAAGATATGACAAGAAAATGTTGAGCTTGTGTAGCCCAGACATGAGAAAACAAACTTCAGCTCAAGCAGGCTTTCCATTACTGAAATGTGTATTCACTCGTTTGACCTGTGCTCAAAATAATCTGCTGTGTCAAAAAATATTTACTCCTTTTAAATATAGTCAGAGACCTCAATTAAGTCTGCTCGCCACCTTTCTGATGGGGCTAAATCGACTAACTTCTTCCAGCAAATTGCTTCTCATGCAGTCTATTGTGGATACTTTCTGGGAAACCAACAGGCAATTCAGATACTTCTTTTGGAGACTTAAAGCGTTTTTACATTTTATTTTATTTTTTATCTAAAGCTTAGCTATTTATTGGGCACAATATGTTCTTCCGGTAAAAATGCCCTGTGAGAAAAATTTCAATTCTTAAACTGTTTGTCTAACCCATCGTGCTTTGTTTCAGTCATTACAGCCAAATAATCTCGCAACTGTTTGCCAATGCATATCTGTGTCTGAACCAGTTACATGCAGTAACTGATAACATATTTATGAGGGAATGAATACATATAATTGAGCTCACATTTCAAAATGTCTCAACACTGCTGTGTCACCGGCTGTTTACGAGCAAATCCGAGACTGTGACAAAAGCACTCTTTTTTTTTTTAAGCAAAGTCAACTTTTCTCTCTTTAGATGAATTATTAATGTGATTTTGTGGTGAAAACATGCAAATAGAAAATGGTATGTAGCTTATTTTTACACCTACAGCCTCTGAAAAATGAAACAGAGTAATTTACAAGCTCATAGAATCAAAACCACACATTGCAAGACATGTAAAAACTCCACGCAGTCAAGAACAAGAACTGACATTTTGACTTGATAGATACATTAAAGATTATATAAAGGTAAGAAAATTCCTCCGGGCTATAGCTTCAGATCAAAGGTTACATTTAAATAACGTTTTAGAACTGAATTGAACTTCAAACACAATTCAATTCAAGTCGACTCAGACTAAAATTTGCTAAATTAGGGTTTGTCCTTGTCCCTGTAGGTACTCAGTCAACCAGGTCATAGTAGTCTTAAGAGCTTAAAAAAAGAAGGCCACTGGATAGTTCACCTCTCATCCAAGATGCTTCTTCAGTTCTAAATGCCAAAATATAGAGTTGTGCAATTTGTCCTTTTGCCTGTCTTATTGCTTGGTCTACAAATTTTTCATATTCATCCAACATAACCTCTTATATCACTGCAGTCTCATGCTATGCAAGCATTAAGTGAATCTTAAAGTATGGTAAATCAAGAAAACAAATCTGTAAATAAAGGCATTTCTGCAGACTTTGCACAGTCAGAGATGGAAGGACTGGACATTCTAATAAGATCCAGACTGAAGATAGGCCGAGCTTTACATTAAACTAATACGTAAAGACAATTTTTAGCCCTATTGGTGAATTAAAGCTGTTTTCTGTCACACTCTGTACTTTTCAAAATCAGAGCTCAATAATCAATTTGCAGTTACATGTATAACTGTAGCCTAACATTATCTTTGGCCCTAAGACTGTAGAGAACTACAGACGATTCTTTTGCAGTGTTATACTGTAACCATTCGCTTCACATCAATTGGCTATATTTCCCTTTTTTCCCCCCTCTGCTAACCCATCAGCAATTCTGATTCCACCTCTGTGCAGCCAAGTGTGTCCATTCCAGTGCCTGACAGGCCCACTGAAAGTGTACAGGCAGCCTCTTTAAGCTGCAGAGGATGACGGATAGCCAACGTACCCCACTGGTCGGGTGTGCTCATGTTTAATTCTGATTGCAACCTTTTTCACAGCCAGTCATCCAGGTGCTCAGCCCAGGCTTCAGTCTGGAGCACCAGGGGAGCTAGAGAGAGTGTCGGTTCCGAGCAAGGGCCCTCTGTCCATCACCTTCAACATTTGCCTCAGCGATCATTCAATTTATTTTATAGCACCACTCCACTTGATAGCACTGACCTCCCAGATCCCTTGGCGAGTAATGAGATGACTGAACTGATCTCCCTGTTGAGACTCAAAGACAAACCATCTAGTGAGGATCTTCAAGAAAGTTGCTCTGTAATAAAAAGAGAGTGGGGACAAAAGGGGATTAATTTCAGTCAAGTGGTGTTCTGATTTCAAAGACAGCTGCTCCCAAACCCTGCTGAGCACTGGTAGCATTGTCCCTTTGGTTTGTCGTGGATGAGATCCATCATGAAATCTAAATACACTGAGGTTTTTTGTTTTTTTTAATGAGATGCTGAGAGTCTGACATGATGCCCCCAGAAACTGAGTGAGAATGTCACAGCAAAGATCAGGACTGTCAGGAAAGAAGTCACATTTCAATTTGAAGAGTGCCATGCTGTGGCCAGAACGTGGAAATACATTTGGAATTTGACTAATATTAAGGGAGCAAGTATTCTTTGTCAGTGATGATCCAAGATTATTAACCAGTGGCCTCATGGGCTGTAGCTATTATGCCAGAGCTGTTAACCCATGAAAAATAATCACGATTTGGGGATGGCACTGCATACTTATCCAAGTAATATTGGAAGTAACATCTCCAATGAAGCATAATTTCTGTCTCCTGTGGTCATATCAAGTCTCTATTGTGTCAACATTTCAAGAAAAGTAGAACTTTATGCTAAAAAGAGTCAGGAAACAAATCTTTGAACTTCTTTATGAAATAAGGATAAGATTAAAAGAGTTTTCCGTGAGCTGTTTTTAGAGAAACTAAACAATGAAATTGGGAAATGGTATTTTTCCACAGGGGTTTTTAACATTTTAAGCTAAAAGCTGTGGGTTTTCTTCAACTACACCTTCAAGCATCAGACAACAGATGTAATGGTAATCATGATGAAACCAGACCATGCCAAAAGAAACAAAAGAACCTTTAATAGATTTGTATTTCAGATAGAGAGACAAATATACTTTATTTCCCGTGCTGTTCAAAAATCTCGAGCCACCCTCATTTCTTTATATGGAAGTAAAATGGAAAATGTGCAAATATACATGGAAATACAGTGTATAAGGCAAAAAACAGTTTGTACGATTCTAACAAGCTTGAAAGTCCATATTTAGTATGACCACCTTTATTCTTCTTTAAGCTTTCTTGTAATTTCTGTAAGTAGTCTTGAGGAATACTTCTCCAGGCTTTCTGAAGGACATTCAAAGCTCTTCTTTGGATGTTGGCTGCGCTTTATTCTGTTCCCTATCAAAATGCTCCCACACTGCTTCAGTAATGTTGAGGTCCAGCCTCTGGGGAAACCAATCCATAAAAGATAGTGTTTCAATGGGTTTTTTCTATCCTTACTGCGTTGGCAGCATGTTTGGCATCATTATCGAGCTGAAAAAATGAAGCAATTGCCGATCAGATGCTTTCCAGATAATATTGCATGGTGGCTTAAAATCTGACGCTGTTTTTTCTGGTCAAATTTAATCAATTTTAAGAAGATCTCCAACACCACTGGCTGAAATGCAGAGCCTCTACTATGTTTTACAGACACTCACTGTTCCACCTCTCTTCTGATCTCCTCCATGCATATGGATGATGTTTCAAGTTTGGATGAATTACTCAGAATGACCTTTTGCCACTGATTTTTGGTACTATCAAAAACACTATGAACATGGCATCATCGGCAAAGTCATTTTTTACAGATTTCATTGTGTTTCATCATAGCTTCACGCCATAATCTTCGGTCGTTGAAACTCAGCTTGCATTGGCTGTTCCAGCCTGGAGCCTGAGCCACAGTTTGAAAATGATGCTAAACAGTCACCTTGGTCGTATATTAAAAAATAATAAAACAAATTTTCACTAAAATAACACAGAGATACTTAAATCTATTTAAATACATGCGTCGCATACACACGCTGAAATAACTGAAGGCTATAAAACCAATCATTTCATACATAATGTACACATCACCAGTCTCTTTTCTTTTTCCAGCGCTCTGTCACATCTACACCCAAAGCCAAATTCCTTCCTGCCCCACTGATTAATGCAAACATAAATCAGACCTTCAGATGATTGCTGTAAACAGTATTGATAGTCCATGTGGCCTTGGTGTCAGCACGTTTCTCCGTGTTTATGTGAACCATTGCCCATGCTTCTTTCTACACCACCTGCTCATTAGCATCTCACCAGCAAACTACAGCGCAGCCTAATTCCACTGGGAGGAAAGCATGAAGGGGAAAGTCTGGAGGCAGAAAGAGAAGAGGTGGTTAGTGTGAGAGAAACTTGGAGGCTGAAAGGGAGGAAGTGAAAAGGAAATTGGGGAGAGGAAATTAAGGCAGTGACAGAAAAACGTAAAAGAGTTTTGCAAAGAGGAAGTGGCTGAGAGTGTGGAAGATGGAGAGGAAGAGAAATCTGGCAGAGCCAGAAGTCCTTGAAGATGAGAAACAGAGAATGTGACACTTGGAGAGGGTGAGGACAGCTGTGTCTTTTTGATGGCACAGGGTAGCGTTTGGGTCCTGTCTGTCTTGAATGCATACCAGGAATTTTCCTCCTGTGAATTTCTAAATAATGCTTTTCTTCTTCGACAGCGTCTGGAGAGAAAGGTAGCCTTCCCCTGGGTTAGCATAAGAGAGTGACAGTCGGGGTGTTTTTTTGGAAGAAAGAAAAAAATTATATGACAAACTCAGTTGGGCTGTTGAATCTCAATTATTCTCTTTGGCGCTCTCAAACACAACTGTCTTGACAGCGCTGAGCCTTCAGCCCAGTCCCAGGCAGTCCTTCAGGCTTACTGTAGAGGAATGCAGAGCAGGACTGACGGAGTTATAAATATCCCATCTTCTCCTACATTTGATGTGGTTAAACACTTTTTGAAGTCCACACACAAGAACAAGGAAAAAAAACAACCTTTCTTTATTAATGTGATATTGTTTAGGTTCAAAGCCCCCACTCACAGTTTCCACAGCACTTCTCGTGATTGTGCGCAACATGGGCCAGAGCCTCATGATAAGGATCATGCTCATTGAGACAATTTAATGCTATTTCTAGGGAATTTCTCTCCCCAGACTGATCCCTTTGAACTGGTTAAATTAGCACGGAAACACTATTTTCCACTCCATTCCCCAAAATAAATGAATAAATACATACAACTTGCTCTTTCTGTCAATAAAAGAGCCATATGGAGAGCTAGAAAAATATCTCGGGGAAAGAGTGGGAGAAAACTTCCAAATAAGGAATTGGTATGATGAAGCAAAGGGGAAAACAATGTTTTAATCATTCGTGATTCATGACTGATAACAGCAATCGCCATGATCTGCACTTGCATCGGTTTCCTTTCGACGCACTCTGCCGCTGTATAATTTTAACGAGAAGGCAGAACATTGCAGAGGGGTTTCTGGCAATCTGTGCTGTGTGCTTTCACACCAGGTAATTTGTTGTGACAGAGGTGGTCTGGCCGCCTTAACAAAATATGTGCTCGATCCAGAGCTTTGATTTTTGAAGATGTGCTAATATTATTCCCCTACCTTGCAGGCTTATCCTGTGCTGCTCTGCCTTATTATTAGATTAGTTCCTTCCTTTTCCCTTAAAACATCTGGAAGCCATATCTGTGGCTACCAAGGACTTTAAAATCCAAGGGCACGGACTAAACTGCAAGGGTATCATACCATAGGGGCATTTATGTGGCTGGTGGGACACAACAGTGTGGGCAAAACAGAGAAGTCAGCGGTTTTCTTATTTATTTATTTTTGGCAAATGACTCTTGGCAGCATCTTTTTTGTTCTGAAGTTAACAGAGTAACAAGGACATAGTCAATACTGGTCAAATGATTTAATGATTTTAATCATAGCAGCTTTGGCTAAATGGTATGGACATTTATGGTTCATAATCCTTTGCTGTAGGTGCAAGGAACAGGGCTTGGTAGACTTATTTAAAGGTGAGACTAGAAACCAGTGTGTGTGGATACTGTATGAATGGGGTGATTGGGCCAGACGGCAAGTATCCCCAGATGGTGATCCCTAATGCTGTTAGCAAAATGGCTGTTCCAGGTGGCCAGACTGAAGCGAAAACAAACATGGAAAATGATTAATGTAAAAATCACATTTTTTGGAAAGCTGTATGGAACTGGCAGTTTTTTTTCCACCCCAATCTGCGGTGTTGTGAGTGACACCTGATTTCCTGAATCTCTTGTGTGGGTGGAGCGTGTGAAGCATGATCCATTGAGCCACAACAGAAAAAATGAATGAGGGAATGCAAATGATTGAATGTTATCCTTTTAGGTTGCTTCAGGTTTTAAAGAAGCAGAAACAGCAGACCTCGAGTCTCCTCTGTTCTCTTAAACCTTTTCACTGTTAAAGCCATGGGTGGATTACTTGGGAAAGCTGTCAGGTGAATTATTTTTAATGCTGCCTCTGCTTTCTGTGATTTATTTCCACCTAGTGATGTGACTGACTTTGTTAACTGGTGTCAGTGGGGGGAAAAAAAAGAAAAGACAAGAACTCAGATCAAAAGGGAAAGACAGAAAAAAGGTGGTAACCCTCCTTCCTTTTCCTGCAGTGCAACTATCATTAATACAATGGCTTGGAAAAGAGCCACTGTATGAACAGCAAAGATAAATACTTGTCTTTCTCACACATTCCCTAACTGAGCTCTGAAAGCTATACTGTAAACACACGATGAACTCCATCCCACGAGTCATGTTAATTGTAGATAAGAACAGAGTGGATCTTAGTTAACATCAGGCATAAAAATGGTTGCATTGAAAGAAGAAATAAATAGTGGACAGCATATTTTCTTCCCAGTACAACCTCAAAATCTGAGTGGGTGAAAATGACTAAAGACTACTGAGGTTGGCCAGTATGAAAAAGGGAGCTATCAACTTGCCTACTGGATGATGATACAATATTTAATCTGCTTATTTTCTCAGCTTTACTACAGTAAACTTAACTGTCATTAGCTTCTGAAGAGGGGCAACTGCATCTCTCTGTAATGAGACAGAGCGGAAGAGAAACTATTCTCATGGATTTAAAGGTTAAAGAGAACTTGGGTCCAGAAAGGAAGGAAAGTCCTCCACCTTGATCAACACAGCGAGATAAGCAGGGCAGATTAATACCTAGAGCAGCAGACTTTAATTTACTACAATCGGGAGCAAGGCGGTCTCCCACGCACAACAACCTCTCAACTATTTTGCTCGCTAATGAAGGATTTTCGGTGACTGCAGAAAAAAGCTGTACTTACATTAGTGTGTTAAATTACCTACACCCTTCTTTTGTTTTCGCCTCAAAACCGCCTGCATCAAAGATGCCTGTGAATAAGTGCCAGAAAAGAGCCTTTGGAATGTGCATTAGGGGCAAGATCTGTTCAGTATTTGCAACCAGACCAAAGGAGATACCTAAGGTTACAGAGGTTATACGCTAAGATTACAACCCAGTCTTTCTCACTATAAATCTCTTTTGATCAGAGACATATCTAGTACACTGAAATTCCTTACATAGAAAAATAATGTTGTTGCTTACAGATCATTGCAAGGCAGTAAACCACTGAACCACAAGCAAGAGTATTTTCACAGTCGTCTGTCTGTCTGATAAATGCGTTATGCACTCTGTATGTATGTATAGAGTACACATTGTACTGTATGTAGGGGAGTATGTTTATCCAAATGAAATTTAGAGTCACAAAGAGCATCCAAGTGAAAATGACTTTTACGGGCCTGTTGGGATCATGGGGACTGAATGTGAATTTGCATAGGAGTCACATCATGGAGTGACGAACAAGGTAAGCGACTCATGTTGTAACTGACGTCAGACGCCGGAGATTTTGGCGGAAAATTAAAGCGAATGGTAGTTTAGAATTGAACAAAGTTTCTTTAAGCTTCAGTATTACCAAATATACTAATCAACTGTCATATAACTAACAACATCTGTCCTATCATCTCTAACACCCTGGAGGACAACGAGGAGAGTTTAGACGCTCTCCAAGATTACATCGACCGGTGCTTCCACGACCTAGTCATGAAGAAGGCTCAGAGTGCGTCTTCCCCGGCCAAAATTGAGACGCCGTCATCTAAAAGATGTCGCCCGGCAGACTCCCCCGGCACAACATCGCCTGCCGGCAAAGACATCGTAGACATCCTGGAGTCAATCGATAAGCGATTGTCCAGTTTTGATGCTAGGCTGTCCCTGGTGGAGATCTTACACCGGGAATTTCAATCTCTGAGAGAATCCCTGGAATTCAGCCAGCAGCAGGTGGAAACACTTGCTGCGGAAAATGCCACGCTACGGGACTCGGTCAAATCTCTAACCGAAAATGTGACCCAATTAAACATAGAAAATAAAAAAAATAAAAGAGACCGTTATCGATCTACAAGCCCGTAGCATGAGAGATAATCTTGTGTTTTCTGGCATTCCAGAGTCTGCCGGAGAGGACCCGGAAACGACCGTGAGAAGCTTTATTAAAACCCACCTGAAGCTGCCGGAGGACACGGTGAAAAACATAGGGTTTGAAAGAGTGCATCGCATCGGGGCTCCGAAGACAGGAAGCGGGAGACCGCGTCCTATTGTGGCCAAATTCGGCCACTTTAAGCAGAAGGAGCAGGTAAAGAGTCGCGGCAGAGAGCTGAAAGGAACGGACTTCAGCGTGAACGACCAGTTCCCCAGAGAGATCCTGGAACGACGCAGGGTCCTGTTCCCAGTCCGACGTAGTTTTATTCAGAAAGGCTCCCGGGCTGTCATCGCCGTGGACCGGCTCTACGTGGACGGACAGCTCTACCGCGACCCCGGCACCACTCCATGGCTGTATTGACCGCACACCAGATAAGAATCCGCTACAGTATTTTTTTTCACTCACACTCTCTTGCATTAACATCTGTTTAACTTTGTAATATCAGTTTGCTAATCTAGTATAACGTCACCGTCACTCTCCGCCAATGCCTTAATTGGAATGTGTCCGTTTTTTTTTCTTTTTTCCCTTTTTCTCTCTCTTGTCGCTCACCTTGCTCTTTGGTTTCCTTGTTTCTCTTTTCTATCACTGCGGCGATCACCTGTTTCCCTATCCATCCACAAACAACACCGTCTATTTCTACATGCTCACTCTGCACGATCACGCACACACATGCGTTTAAAGGCAACACATGTACAACAGCCACACAGCGCACACAGATATAGGACACACACGCACACATTTGCTCATATTAGTTATTATGCACACACATAGTCAGACCTATGGAGCTTCTCGCTGCGCATTTTCTTCTCTTTATTTACAAAAAAATATGTGTTTCCATTTTCCTCACCCGTCTAAGCAAGACACACAGCGTATGTCATTAGCCACAAACACACAACTAAGGTTTGTCTCATGGAATGTGCATGGAGCTGGCTCTAGGGAAAAAAGGTTAAAAATACTTAACCAACTTAAAAAACTACAGGCAGACGTTGTTTTATTACAGGAGACCCACATACCTGTCACAGGTTTGAATAAACTTAAAACACCTGAGTTTCCTAATGTGTTCTCAGCCTGTTATAATTCTAGACAAAGAGGAGTAGCAATTTTAATACATAAAAATATTAATTTCACAATATTCGACACAGTTATAGATCCAGAGGGCAGATTCCTAATCGTTAAACTATCTATACTTAACCAAAAGCTATGCATTGTAAGTATATATGGTCCAAATGTTGATGACCCCTCATTCTTCCACGGTTTTTTTAGTACACTCTCCGAACACCTAGATTGCACAATTGTTCTTGGGGGAGACCTCAACCTGGGACTAAATGAAGAAATGGATAGGCTCAATACAGCAGGAACTCAGCGTAATTGGCAGTCCACAAATATAATCAAACAGTATATGAGCGACTTTGGTCTTTGCGATGCATGGCGCTCCCTCCACCCCAACAGTAAGGAATATTCTTTCTTCTCACATGTTCATCACTCCTATTCTCGTCTGGATTATTTTCTGGTCAGCAGCTCACTGCTGAGGGACATTTCAGACACTGAGATTCATCCTATAGCTGTCAGCGATCATGCTCCTGTATCTTTAACACTAATGCAGAAGAATAATACCACACCAAGTAAAAACTGGAGATTTAATACATCGCTGCTCAAAGATGAAGAGTTTATCAAATACTTTAAAAAAGAATGGACTTCATATTTAGACTTTAATGACATTCCTGGAACATCAGCATCTGTCCTCTGGGAAGCAGGGAAAGCCGTGATGAGAGGTAAAATAATCTCTTTCTCATCACATAAGAAGAAAGAAGAAAACAAAAATATTCAGGAACTAGAAAAAAACATCAAATCCTTAGAAAAAGCCTATGTATCACACCAAGATCAAGAAATATTAAACAAAATACGCAAAACAAAACTAGAATTAAATGAAATTATTAATAAAAAGACTAAATTCTTAGTACAAAGACTTCGCCTGCAAAATTATGAACACGGTAACAAATCCGGACAATTTCTTGCTAACCAGTTAAAAATCAATAAAGAAAAAACAACTATATGTGCTGTTAAAGGTTTATCTTGGAATACAATATATGATCTTAAAAAAATAAACAAAATTTTTAGGGATTTCTATGAAACTTTATATACACCACAAATAAACCCATCTAAAAATGAAATTGATCAGTTTTTGGACAACATAACTCTTCCAAAATTATTAGACACCCAAGCAATGGCACTGGATTCGCCACTGACGCCAGGTGAACTCCAGGAAGCCCTGATAAGTATGCCCAATAATAAGGCTCCAGGTCCAGACGGCTTTCCTGCAGAATTCTACAAAGAATTCTGGACGATTCTAGCACCAGTTTTTCACAGAATGTTGCAGGAAATCAAAGAAAATGGTAGACTACCACCAAATATGAACTCTGCAAATATCAGTCTCTTACTAAAACCAGGCAAAGACCCTGTATTTGCCTCAAGCTATCATCCAATATCCCTTATTAATGTAGACCTTAAAATAATCTGCAAAACTCTCTCCAAGAGATTAGAGAAAATAACCCCCCTTTTAATTCATCCTGACCAAACTGGTTTCATAAAAGGTAGGCACTCATCAACAAATACACGTAGATTACTTAATTTAATAGACTACTCATGCAGTAAAAACATTGAAACCATAATATTGTCTCTTGATGCAGAAAAAGCATTTGACAGAGTTAACTGGAAATTTCTATTTGCAACTTTACACAAATTTGGTTTTGGAACCTCTTTCATAAACTGGTTAAAAATATTATATAATTCCCCAACAGCATGTGTCAGAACAAATGACCAAACGTCCTCCAGCTTCTGTCTCCTGAGGGGCACCAGGCAGGGATGCCCACTCTCCCCTTCACTGTTTGCAATTTTTATTGAGCCACTAGCAGCAGCAATTAGACAGGCTACAACAATTAAGGGCATAAAATGTAAGAATGTAGAACATAAAATCAGCCTTTATGCGGATGATGTGTTACTTTTTCTCCAAAACTCACAAACCAATATCTCTGGGGTGATTGCATTGATAAATTCTTTCTCAAGAGTCTCAGATTATTCAATTAACTGGTCAAAATCTACAGTTCTTCCGATTAATTGCTCCTTCCATAATTCTTCTCCTACACCACTGCAATCTGGAAATATAAAATATTTAGGTATTAATGTCTCTCCTAAGCTTTCAGAATTAACTAAATTAAACCATATCCCACTTTTAAAGACAGTAGAAAGCGATCTGGCTAGATGGAAATCTCTACCCATATCACTCATGGGAAGGGTCGCCGCTATAAAAATGATGGTCTTGCCAAAAATAAACTATTTGTTTTCAATGATCCCAAATAAGCCATCACAAGATTGGTTCAGATCTCTAGACTCATATATTTCTAAATTCCTTTGAAAAGATAAACCCCCACGTATCAGCTTAAAAACATTACAAAGGACCAAGGATAAAGGAGGATTAGATCTGCCTAATTTTAATCACTATTTTTTAGCCAACAGGCTTCAGTTCATCTCTAGATGGTTTAAACACACCTTCTTAGATGAACCTTGGATAGATGTAGAACAGGCATTATGTAATAATCTAGAAATTTCAGACCTACCATTTATCAGTTCAAACATCAAACGACATGAATGCTTTAAAAGCATCAACATCAGCTCTTCTCTGACAGCATGGTGGGAGTTTCTAAAAATGACAGAGTCCTCATTAATCCCATGCAAACGTACACCTATCTGGAACAATCCGGACATATACAAAACAATAATATGATAAACTTTCCAGATTGGAGTTGCAAAGGAATTAAATACTTGGAACATATATTGGAAGGAACAGACTTTATTTCGTTTGACAGACTAGTTACACAATATGGGATCAACAAGAAACGATTTTTGGAATATCAACAAATTAAATCCATAGTAAAAAAGAAATTTAATCCCAGTGAAGCTGAATTACAAACACCACCAATTGTGGTACATTTTTTTAATCTAAAACCCCCCAAATTATTGTCTAAAATATACAGAACGCTTTCTAAAATAGATGAATCAATATCCCTTCCTATTGCAAAATGGGAAGCAGATTTATCAATCAGCTTAGACCAAAACCTTTGGTCTCAGATATGCTTAAAAACCTTTCAATGGATCAGAAATCCCAGTTTGCAATTAATACAATACAAAATATTACATAGAGTGCACTATACTGGTCATAGGATGTTCAAGATGGGCTATACGTCTTCCAACAACTGCTCACACTGTCTAGCAAATACACCGGACAATTACATCCACGCTCTTTGGTTCTGTCCACCAGTTCAGAAGGTTTGGCGTGAGATATGTGAAGACTTATCAAAGTGTCTGAAATGTAACATTCCAGCCTCCCCTTTAGTATGCTTGCTGAGCAACTTGGATGAGGTCACTGCAGAAATAAACACAGCCCACATTGTTTTTACAGCCCTATGCATTGCCAAGAAAACGGTCCTCCTTAACTGGAAAAATAAAAATAATCTTAATTCTAATCAATATAAAAACCATCTAATAGATCACATTAGTCTTGATACAGCCTCTGCCACCACATTTGATCAATCCCTTTGGACTCCTTTGATCGGCTTCATCACCTAGTGGGGGTGGGGGGTCATGGTTTGGTCCTGCCTTCGCTATTGTGGTTGATATGGGGGTAGGGACGGCCTTAGGGCGTCTGGGGAGTCCCTAGGGATGTTTTCCCTGGAGGGCCTAACCCGGGGGATGTGGTCATGACCTGGTTAGGGGCTCTGATGGCTCCTAGATGGTGTTTTCCTTGTGGCTGCGTACAGCGGAGATGGGGGAGGGTCTGTACTGGCGGACGTTGGTTACTGGCCTGGTGGCCTGCTGCTGTGGGTCCGGGACGGGCATGGAGGCTTGGGGGTCTGGGGGTGCTCCGCCCACGGTCTGGGGTGCTGGCAGGGCCTTGGGGGCTTGGGTCCTGGCTGTTGTGTCGCCGGGGCTGTGGGCGGGTGGGTGTAGGGGGGCTCAGCCCCAGTGCAGGGGACCTCTGGTGCATCAGCCCAACTAGGGGGCTCTCTAACTGGTGGGGAGGCTGTTATATCTTTGCAGGTGGTCTCCTCTCTACAGGAGCTCACTTTGCAGGTGGGGGAGAGATATAGGAGAGGTAGAGAATGAACTCAACCTGGGTGTCTATTGTCTTGTGTAGTTTGGGAGATGATTGGATGATGGGGTGGGTGCAGTTTTCTCTGCGGTGGAGTCGGGTGGGCTGCCCCGGACTCTGTAGGGCTGGGCGGTGCTGCTGCTGTGGGCCCCGGTTCGGATGGGCCTGGGCCCCCTTGCCCTGGTGGGTTCCAGAGTTGGGGGTGCCTACTGGGGTCAGCGGGGGAGCTGGCCCCAGGGAGGGGCCGCTTGCCCCTCCCTTTCTTCCCTCCCCATCCTCAGCTACCTCCCTCTTCCCGCTCTACCACACCCACCCACACACGCAGGGCTTGGGGTGCAGATATGTCACCAGGGTGCAGGGGAGGCACTCCCCCTCTGTCCCCTTCTGGCCACCTGTGCCTCAATTTTATTCTGCAACCTAGACATCCACATTACTCACACTCTCACATAACACATACATATAGGGCCTTGGGGGTGGGCACGTTTTACAGCATCCAGAGGATGGTCGGTGTATTCCAACCCACCTCTGGCGCTGGTGCCCTACCCTCAATTTTAAATGCATATAGACACTGAGGGTTTTGCCCTCCTGTGTTTTAAATGCACTTTAGAACAGCACACAGCAACACTACATATGAGCGGGCGGAGGGAGGTTTGGGGTCTTCACTCACCCCGGTTCTGTTAGCCGTCAGGGCTGGGGGGCTGGGAGGAGGTGCTGGCCGTCAGATTGGGGTCTGCGATGCGGGGCCTCCCTGCTACTGCAGATAAGGAGGCGGTCCGCTTGCCTCCACCCCAGAGAGAAGGGTTACACCTCCTGGGTCTAGGTGCAGCTTGCCCCTCTGGGGGCGGGGGTACCTGGACCTGGGATATAGAGTATGTTTGGGGAGTGTGATTGTCTGTGCAGTGTCTATTTGTGTCTGTCTACACGTTGGGTAAGTGCCGAGTATTTGGTTGTGTATATGGGGGTGGGAATGCACATTTGAGTCTGCGTGCGCCTGTTCGTCTGTGTCTGTA
Source organism: Pelmatolapia mariae (assembly GCF_036321145.2). Lineage (NCBI taxonomy): Eukaryota > Metazoa > Chordata > Actinopteri > Cichliformes > Cichlidae > Pelmatolapia > Pelmatolapia mariae. The sequence goes on from NC_086240.1 coordinate 37,034,446, forward strand.
TGTCAGGTTGGGCCTTAGACTTGACCTCTCTGGGAACATCTCAGGCCCTCCAAAGTACGGAGGCCTATCTCCCCTCACCACACTCCCTGCCGGTGGCTGATGCCCTCAGACGTTGGTGTGCTGGTGGTTCTTGTCGACTGGGGCTGGGCACTCATGTATGTACCGGCTCACTCCTGGTGGCCGATTGGCGGGGCCTGGCGCCTGTGGCCCGGCTGGGCCCCTTCCGGGGGGTGGGGTGTCCTCAGGCCTCTGGCCTCTGGGCCTGAAGCTCGGTCCTCTCTGGCGCAGCTGGCTGCCGGCAGAGCCCGCGGGCACGCCACTGCAACCCCCTCTGGCCTCTGCTCTGTGGCTGCTGGGTGACCTCTCGTTTGGGGCTCTACTCAGCTCTTCCCAGGAGGGTGGCACGGTTCCCCCCCTTTGGTGGTCCTCCTTGGGTCCTCGTACTCTGGGGCCTCTGGATGTCTGGGGCCTGGATCTCCTCCATACCTGCTTCATGCCCTGGGGGACGGGGCTATGGCTCCCCACACTCCCTAGCAGATCGTTACATGGAGAAACCTTTGGAATACAAGCATGCTTATCCACACAGGTGTACACATGGGTGTTCACAGACACAAACTACACCTTTCTTGGCTGCTACCTCAAAGCACATTGTGCGCTGTCTATCTTGCGTGCTGCACAATAACATTTAATATTTAGTATCTACTGTTATCTACTGCTAGCTAGTTTATTGTGATGGTGCTGTATTTATTATGTTGCTGTTTTTTGTTTGTTTGTTTTCTCTTCTGTTTTTTTTTTCTCCATACAGGTGATCCAGGTGTTTTGTTTGTTTTCTCTTTCTTTCTTCTCCCCTTTCTCACCATCTCTTCTCCCCTCTATTTTTCTTTCTCTCCCTCTCTTTCTTTCATTCTTTCTCCCTGTCCTATCCCCCAGTCATGTGTGTCCCGACTGTAACAACCGAAAATAAAATAAATACATAATTATAATAAAGGTCAATCAAATGGACCAATATGGCAAGGCCATGATGATCCACTTGGTAAAGTAAATCCGCTTGGCATCTCTCTTGGCCTTAAGACAACAATTCTGATGGCTAAAGATCCAAACGGGACAGGGGGAAAGAAAAAAAAAAAAAAAAAAAAAGGAGTCACATCATGACACCTGACCTGGGTCAACACCCGTGTGTGGTGAGGACAGACACACTATCATTACAGAGACTATTGCGCAATAAATAAATAAAATAGCTCATTTAATATTAACTTAGCAAAAAAGTCCTTTCCTTGAATGTAAAAGTTTTGTTAACAAAGTTTTGAAACAATTTTTGAAGTTTTGAGTTTTTACTTAATCTTGGTTTCTCTCCACATTCTGCAAATTAAATATTTGTTTATTTTCATTATTCCTTCCCTGTCTAAAACATACTTTATCATACTCAAATACTGAATAAACAATATTATATCTGTGTGGTATGTAAATGTGTAGAAATTTGCTTTAATTGCTTTTTTATGGATTAGTTCATTCTGAGGCTATGGAGCATTACAAACTACTACTACAGTATGAATTCATTCAGTTAAATACAATACAGCTAAGATACTCTTTCACTCAAAACTTTTGGGTGACCAAGTAAATTTCACATTTTTAGGAGGACTATTTTTTTTCATCAGGTAAGTTCCAAAGTGCTTTTTACTTGATCTTACTTGAAAAATATTACACTTTGTCCCTCGAGCTTTTAACTTTTAACAGCAGCTGAAGCCTCGCAGATCTTTGCCGTTACTTTGTTGAGGCTTTCTGGAGACATTTTTTGTACTATAGCTAAATAGTAAACCTTGACACACAGTCATGTGCAAAAGGATGTTTCCAAAGCACTCCATGTGATTCTGGGAAAAATGAAATATACATTTACTGGTTGCATGAAATCAAGAGTGTAAGATTCCTGGAACAGTGTCTTTTGAACAGAGCAAACCAAAGTGGAGATGTTTGGCCATAATCCACAGGACTACATTTGGCAAAACAAGCACCTCACGCCACAGTGGTGGAGTGGTGATGATTCGGGCTTGTTTTGCAGCCTCGCGGTCATTGAGTCAGCTATAAACTCATCTGCATACCAAAGTAAGGCATGAAATGTGGAGGCGTCTGTCTGACAGCCAAAGCTTGGAGATCATTTTCCTGTTTCATTGATCATGCAACAGGACAGCGATCCTAAGCTGATCCTAAGCACAGCAGCAAATCTCCGACATGAAGGATGAAGAAGAAAAGAATCAGAGAGTTGCAATGCTGATTTCTGTGGAACAACCTTAAGAAGTTGTGTGAATGAATGTCTACGACACTGAATTAAGTTCTGAAGAAGACTGAGCCAAAATTTCTCCACAAGATTTCTCCAAAATCTCTCCAGCAGATGTGAGAGACTATATGAAAAGCAGTTACTTCAAGTTATTGCTGCCAAACTATTGAATCACGAGGTGTACTTCATTTTTTACATGACTTCATAGAATAGCTCATAGAATCCTATGCAAACGTTCTTTTACACTTTACTGTGTGTATATGAGTCATTTCTTACATAAACTTGTCAGAAAAGCATCATGATTTGGACTTCTATTTGTGGTCTTACAATCTCTCGGTCTCCCCTAAGACTAGAACCTCTCTTTTCACCTTGTCTTTCATCTTCTCCTGCTGTCTCATCCATACACACTCACCAAGTAAATGCATAAAATTAGAAAGTAAATATGTATTGATGTCTTGCTCCTCTCTCCAGACAGTGACTCAGAAAACTAAAGACATTCACAAACTGGTGAATTACTTCTGAAGGTGCGTCATTAAATGGCTTGTTTGTCGATAATAATGTTCTTTCTTATTTTTATATTTTTTTTTACCCGTTTGCAGAAATACCCAGAAAAGCCTTAATAGAGAAATTAATTTGCATAAAAATTGAATACTATTGCAGCTGAATGAAAAACAAACACTTCAAAAGGATATACCACTCTTGGTTCGGACGAGAACAATAAAAGCTGAGCATAGCACAACAGAAACAAAGCCATGCAACAAGAACAAAATATTAATTAAAATTTCTATCTATCTACAATTGCTCTGGTATTTTCAACAATGGGAACAAAGTAGTTCATAAGTCTATTTATTTTATTTTATTTTTTGTGGCTTCCTTAGTTGATTACAGTGTTTGAAGTTAACATTGAAAATTTAATTGCATTTAAACATAAGACTAAAAACATGTTTGATACTTTTCTCTGAGAACTATTCCCAGTGTGTTTATGGGATTAGAAATAACAGCCAATCATTGCTTTCCTTTGTAATTCCCCTTGAATGGTAATTGCGTTATCAAAAATGAGGACAATATGTATACACATATTTTTTTTTTTTTTTTTTTTTTTTGCATGGTTAGCATCACCGGTGTGTTGTGAGCCAAACGGACTGTGGGATTGATGGTCAGGAAATGAACACCCATGCTGAAATCAACTGGCCTTTCACTGCTCTCCCACGATTAAAGCTATTTGGTTTCTCTTTTGGAGCGTTGCCGGATGAGTGCTGAAGACTGTCTGCCTGTGAATGTTGAGCTACTGCAGACACTATATGTGCAGTATGTTTGGGCGTGTAACCATATACAGTCCAGCACACATGTACACAGCAACATGAGTGTGCTTGTTAGTGGTGTTCATGGCCATTTTGCTCTGCGCAGGAATGCAGCCCTCATACTCCAGTATGGTGCCCTTGAGCATTAATGGTCTCCTGCTGACTGGTGGGCATCCTGTGATTAGGTCTACATACAGGATGACAAGAGGTGACTGCTAATCCAGTGGTACAGACAGCTTCAGCCCAGCTGATAGGATGAGGCTAACCGCTCCTGCCTCCAACATTGTTGGCTTATAGCTACAGTATTTGTGTTAAAATGTGAACGTGACTGTAGGATTTCAAAGTTAAAGAGAATTTACACCTGTTCTACCTGTGGCATTGTTTAAATAACATATTTGGCAATGTAAACCATAGATCATGCATTTCCTGTCCATAGCATATTCCACTATAACCACACAGCCTAATCTTATACGAAGAGAGATGGCAAGGGTTCCGGCACTTAGTTTTACTCAAGTTAAACTATGAGTTTTCATTGAGCTTTTTCATGTGCAAACCTTATCAGATCTCAACCATTGAGTTGACACATCAGAAAGTAATCAGTTAATAATTTCTATAATGTTATCTTTAACAGTTTAGAAAGGTTAGACAGCAGTGACATGGTTTATTTGTAGGGAAATTATAATGAACTTGTTTTATTGTTTGGTTTAGGGGTCTTGGAAGGAGCACTAAATCACAGCAACAGTTGTCTCAGGGTGCTTTATATTGTAAGGTAAAGACCCTAAAATAATACCCCAACAATTATATCACCCCCTATGAGAAAACTCTTTGGCGACAGTGGGAAGGAAAAACTCCCTTTTAAGAGGAAGAAACCTCCAGCAGAACCAGGCTCAGGGAGGGACGACCATCTGCCGCAACCTGTTGGGGGTGAAGGGAGGAAAAGAGCCAGAGATTAATAACAACATTAGCAAGCAGTGAGTTATTATTATCGCATCCCACACTGAGTCTTTGGTAGTGTTTAATCGTGTGCCTTGCAAACTTACAAAGTTAACTGAGCTAACGATCCACTCTCTGCCTCACAGAAATACTGTCTGCAGAACACAAATGTTGCTCATGGTTGTGAACTACAATATGAGATTTTTGCTAGTGTTGTGTTTGGTAGGTGGCATTTATAAAGTCTAGATCTTAACCTTGGTCTGCACAGACTCGAACTCTGTGGAACAGCTAAACAGAATGATGGTTTTAGAAAAACACATTTTTTCGGCTTTGTAAGTTTGTTTCATCTGTGCAGCACCCACTTTTGTACTCAAACTGTATGAAAGTGGAATCTGGGAGTGATCTTTGACAGCACTTTAACTTTTGATAAACGTTTGAATGCTGTTGTTAAAAGTAGCTTCTTTCAACTTTGGTTACTTGCAAAGGTGAAGCCATTTCTCTGTTTCAGAGACTTTGAAAAGGTTATTCAAACCTTCTCGACTGGACTGCTACAGCAGTCTTTATTCAGATGTCAGTCTGTCACTGATTGGGCGACAGCAGCTGGTCTGCTGCTCTGCTGTTATCTGGCACACACATATCACCTATACTGGCTTCCTTACATTGGCTGCCAATCAGTTTTTTAAATAATTTTAAGATTTGGTTATTTGTTTTTAAGTCTTTGCATTGGTTGATGCCTGTTTGCTTCGCTAATCTTTTAACTCTGCACACTCCCACCAGAGGACTGAGGTCTTCTGAGCAGATGCACCTAGCTGTCCTGAGGTCCAGATTAAAATACAGAGGAGGATGGGTTTTTCAGCAGATGTCTCTAAATTGTGGAACAAACTGCCACTGTGTATCAAGACTTCTCCAACATTAGACATTTGTAAAACTCACTTTTATTCTTTGCCTTTTTCTCAGTTTATGTTTTCCTGTTAAGAAAATGTTTGATTGTTATTTTAATCTTTTAACTGTACAGCACTTTGACCAGCAGCAGTTGATGTTTAAATGTGTTATATAAATAAATCTGACTTGACAAAACATGCACATGCGCAACTTGTCAAGAACACTTACAATTCTTGGCATCCCATTTGAAAGCACCGAGAACGCATCATTTCTTTCAGTCTGCAAGGTTAACGTAATGTTATTCAGCATTTTAAATGAGTTTATGAATCTAAACCTGTATTTGTGTCTAAACCTACCATAAAGCTCACAAAGCTGGGCATTTAATATGTCTTTGGCCAGTGTGTGTGATGCCAGCAGCATCTGACAGACCAGTAGCATGGTTGCCTTGGGGATGGGAATACATTGGTGAAAGCGCAGCCCCTTTCCCAGACATCACATTTGAAGTGCCTTGCTAAAGGTCTGCAGTTGCTGAGAGAAAGTGAGGTGATACTGATTTCTGTTCCTGGAAAGGGGAAAAAAACACTAATTAGACTGTTGGACTGAAGTCTCTCACTGCAAACAAGTGTTACTCATTTTACATTATCATATGCACATTCTCCTTTAACAAGGGGTCTGGAGCAGATCTAAGGGATGAATGTAACATGTACCGGAAAGAAATGACAGAGCTCTACAGTGTTGAATTACTCGAGATCCAGCTGTAAGGTTTCTGGAGGCCTGGAGGCATTGTTGTTTTATTTTACTTGGAACAGAGGCCATAGCTGGAGCTTTAATAACATTAACCACAGTTGGAGTAGCACATCATTACAAGGTGGAAGACCGGGAAAGGGGGGAGAGCGAAGCAGAGGAAAGGATGGGCTACATGAGGTTTTTTTGGGGTTTTTTTATCACCATATATGAAACATTAAACCCACCACAGAAAACTCACAGCTTGACCTGAACAACACATCTAACCTTTAGCCCAGACTTTTTCACTCAGCTGTATATAAACTTCTTCTTATCCCCTCCCTTTACATCTCTTTCTTTTTCTTCCTTTCCCTGCATCTTCCCTTCTTCCTTTCAGTTTCCTCTTTCACTCACCCACGAGACCTAGTGGTGATACTGTCTGTTTACAGGCAAAATCTCAGGAAGTCAACATCAGATAAGCAGATTCCTTGGATACACAAGAGGAGCAGATATATTTCCAGTAAGACATCTCAATGTTATTGCCCAGGGAAGGATGTGAGTTGAGAGTTCAAGGGTAAATGAATGAATGTGTGCGTGCACTCGGAAATTTTGCACCGTTTCCAAATGACAACATATTTGGAAAGTTCTTGATCACCCATCTAGCAAATAACGCAAAGACAAGGTGCCATTAACAAAAACCTAGCCTTCCTGCCTCACTGCATAGCATTTTTTTTCTTCTTCTCTGTTCCAAATTTCCTAATTGTCCTTTACGCTCTTGATCATGACACTACTTTGTGGCCAAATTTGTAGCCGGCTTAGAAACCAGCCCTCCTTTCTCCACCTACTCCTTTGTGCCGCATTGCACAAACGTCATAGAATGCACTCTAAATGGATACCAGGTGCTTCCTCACAGCGCAGCTCATCATTCTGAGTTTTACTCTAAAGACAGTGAGGAAAAGCTTGGCAGAAACAAGTGTACAGTGTCTTGTCATAGCTTGTGTTCGCCTACCAATCTGCCATCTTTGTCTTGAAAGAATCGTTCCAAGTTTTAGGAAATACAGCTACTTTCTCTCTGTCAGCGAGAAGATTAATACCACTGTCCTTGTTTATGTCCAGCAAATAGCATCATAAAATCTTACTTCCAGACACCGTAAACATTAAATAGCGTGCTTTGTTTAGTGTAGATAAAACTCTGTGCAAAAAAACCCTACAAATTTTGTACACCAATAAACAAATAAACATCTGCAAAACATCAAACTGTAATTTTTACAAGTCAGCTTTTGAACCGTAACCTCCTATTTAAAGATTTGAATGAGATTTTAATGCAGATTTAACAACAAGATCAAATAGTGCAAACATAGTTTTTATTCTTATAAACAGACATTTTCTCCTTACTTGCACACAGCTCTGAGTCTATTCTACAAATCAAATAGCTTACCCAACCAGGTTTACACAATATGTCATTTAAATTGGAGACTTTAGTCTATAAAGTGTTCCAATCCAGTACAGAAGAGGTGCAGAGAGCCAGGTTTCATCCCAAATGAAGGACTCGCACAAAAGGTCGGCATTTGTGGAGGATGCGTGTGGAAAAAGAAAGAAGGGAAACTGTTCATATCCCCGCTGATCTTCTGACACTATTAATACCTGCTTATTTAAGATAAAGTGGCACCAACAGAGGGGAAATCACTGGCTCAGCATGAGTCAATAAAACAAGGCTGATTGCATTGTTTAGACTCAGGGTCACATCTCTGCAGTGAGACAGAGAAAGAGGGAGAGAGACCTTCCAGTGAATCCGTCATTATTTCCAAGCTGGAGAGGAGTGGTGAAGAGCTGCAGTAATGAGGTGTCTTATACCTGCCACTTCAACTGTTCCATTTATCTTTTCATTCCTGTTTCTCTCCCATGTTTCCAAATAACACTTAATGCTTGGGTGGTACTTCCTTACAATCTCGTGTTATTCTCAATCCCGCTTACTTATAAAAATCTTCTAAAGTATATCAATGGAGAACTAAATAGATGGTCATAGATATTCCCAGTGGCACATGTGTGTAATTGTTACTCATGCCCGATTTAGCTTCATGTAATTAAAAATGTAGAATTTCCAATTAATACGTCCACAATTGCGTCTCATTTTTGCACAGGAAAAATGAAACATTTTGAAGACAGATTCAAAGAACTGATGAACTGAGCTCACCTTTTAATTACATTTGTCAGTAGTAAATTAGCCCAGTAGCCCACTGCCACCCGCGGATTGAAATGGTGCATCCCTGTACACTGCAGTGGATGATAATTATGTGCTTTCAGTGAGCGATCCCAGATTGTTTCTGACTGTTTTAAGCCACCTGAGTTAATGCAGTGGCTCTTTCTCTGTTGGGATGTTTTGATTAAACTGAGGATGATTTGCATGGTGGGCTCAAAGAATTCAAACATCTCTGGGAGATACATCTGTGAGTCCTTGAAGTAATTACTCCTCAGCTCCAAGATGAATCACATTCAAGTATTCGTCTGGCCCACCAAAAACAACACGGCGCACTTCTCCTGTTTCAACGGGAGACGAATGTCCCGGGCCAAGAAGTCAGTTTCGTGTTGTTTCGGATGTTGTTTTCAGACACGCCACGTCCCCCTTTTAATACATGTTTTGACTCTTTGGAATTATGTCTGAAAGTGCAGCTTACAACACTAAGATCACATGTCTGCAAAGTCAAACTGCCACCCTCCAACCTTGCTATTTGTCCTACCACAACACTTGGAGTCAACCTGACATATGATGAAATGTTGGTCCCTTGTGACTATAATTTCTCAGTCCCTGTACAGTGAAGGAGCGATGAGCCGCAGAGTAATCCCTCTCCAGAGGACCACAGTCTCATTCAACCTTATCATCACTTTGTTAGCCTGTGCATGAGAGAGATTTGTGTGGTGTGACAACCAGCAATTTCCAGCTGTGTAGTTACTTATCTTCAGATTCTGCAACTTTGATAACCGCATACTTTAGTTTTACACTCCCTACTAATGTATAAAATCCAAACACTGACATAAATTTGGAAACTTCCTCCCTCATTAGAGCTGAATTACGTTTACAGCTTTAAGCATTAGTATTTCCTAATATTAATTATACGTTAATGTATTTGATACAGGCGATGGAGTTTTACTATTCTCCCTCTGTTTGTTAGCAGTCTACCATCCACAGGTTTTAAGATATCATTTTCAAATTTTGTGTGAAAATCAGGTCTGTTACACTAAATTATCCACAATTTTTTTAATGGATTATCCTCTGAATTCACAGCAAGATACCGGGGCCTTGGCAGGCATGAGTACCTTGTGCTTCACCTTGACCTTTATTGTAAGCGACCAAGGTAAATGTTGGCCTTGAAAAAAAACATTTTAAATATCGAGAGACCAGCACATCACACTTATTTCAATAAGACACGCTACGACGTTACAATGACAACATAATAATAGGTTGAGGTCATCATACTGTGATAAAAACAAGCAGATGTCAGCATGTTGCAATAAAAGTTTAATAAAACTTCAGTTTTAGTATAGTCCTTGCCCATCGGAGAGGAGTTGTGCTCTCAAAGTGCACTTGTTATTACAGCAATTGTTCCCATCGATGCCCATATGGAAAAGATATATATAAATCTTATAAAGTTTGTATCTGTCTTGTGTGAAACTTCTATGAAAAGCATAAAAGAGTGAAAACATATAAGATCCCTTGAAAAATTATATAAATGAAACTTGTATGTTTTGGATACTTACTAAAACAATATATGAAAGTAATGAGAAAGTGGCCACTTTCATGAGTAAATCATGTAAGCCTTATATGATTCACTATATGAAGTAGGCCACATCTTATGCAAGTCTTTTTTCTATTTCTTTTCCATATGGATGGGAACACAGACATGTCAATTTATCATGTTAATCTTTTCAGCTTCAATATATTACTGTATATAGTCAGACGACAAAAACGGCTGTTCACGAACACCAAACAAAATATTAAAATGTTTTTCTTCTTTGCATGCTACATATTGATGTATAAGACAAAGTAAACAACAACTGTTAGGGTAATTGTTTGATGACCAATTATTTACAGATATGCACGAAAACACAGCGAGCCCAAAGTGCCACTGCACTAAAAATAGTATTTACGTATTCACATAATGCACTTGTAATGTGTACAACGTACATGTAACGTGTACGTAATGTTGCAGTTTGTATTGCGAACAGCTGCAACACATAACATATAGAATTTGTAAGGATTTGAGTGATAAAAATAATTTCCAAAAACTATATAGATGTTGATAATCCTGGCACCAAGTTTCATCCAGATTGATGAACGCGTCTACAAGGAGTTAGGGAACAGATATACATAGATACGCTACTATCATTACAATTTGTTGGTTTTTTTAGACTTAATTTTTGTCAGACTTTGAAGCAGAAACTGAGAGTTACTAAGCATACTTTCCCCAAGTTTTCCTTTTTTGCGAAATTATAAATGGTTCCAGCTAAATAAATACAATCTAATTAATCTGCACCCTTCATATGTGGAAAAATGGTCTGCCACACTTGATTTGTGAGCTGTTCCATTTTAGGTGATGAAGAGGAAAGCTTTGCAGTTGAACGGGGAACTCCATCAAACAGTTGGCTTGCATGATTAAACTAAAACAAAATAGTTAAGAATGCTCCTTTCACCTTTTAAGTCATATCCTATTATCAGCCTGCTGGCAGACACATACTGTATGCGCACAACTGCTCTGCATCGTGAAACCTACAGTTTAACGTGCTTGGTGGCATTTAAAAGATTGTATTACACAGACAGATATGAATCAAAAGCAAACAGAAAATCAGCAGGGAACATGAATATAAATTGAATATGCATGTGTTTCCCTGAGATTTGTTTTCACAGAGAGAAAAGACTCTCTGTACTTTATTCTTGTTTTATTATCTTTAAAAAGCACTCAACCATAATTCCTCTTCTACTCCACTGCAATCGGGAAATATAAAATATTTAGGTATTAATGTTTCTCCCAAGCTTGCAGATCTAACTAAATTAAACCATATCCCACTTTTAAAGAAAGTAGAAGGTGATCTGGCTAGGTGGAAATGTCTACCCATATCACTCATGGGAAGGGTTGCCGCTATAAAAATGATGGTATTACCAAAAATAAATTATTTATTCTCAATGATCCCAACTAAACCGCCGCAAGATTGGTTCAGATCTCTAGATTCATATATGTCCAAATTCCTTTGGAAAAATAAGCCCCCACGTATAAGCTTAAAAACACTACAAAAGACCAAGGATAAAGGAGGATTAGAACTACCTAACTTTCAGCACTACTTCTTGGCCAACAGGCTTCAGTTTATCTCAGGATGGCAAAAACATACCCTCTTAGATGAACCTTGGCTAGATGTAGAACAAGCACTTTGCAATAATCTAGAGATTTCAGATCTACCGTTTATCAGCTCAAACATCCAACGACATGAATGCTTCAAAAGCGTCAACATCAGCTCCTCTCTGACAGCGTGGTGGGAGTTTCTGAAGTTGACAGAGTCTCCATTAATCCCATGCAAACGTACACCTATCTGGAACAACCCTGACATATTACAAAACAATAATATGATAAACTTTTCAGATTGGAGTAGTAAAGGAATCAAATATTTAGAACATATACTAGAAGGAACAGAATTTATTTCATTTGACAGACTAGTTACACAATATGGGATCAACAAGAAAAGATTTTTAGAATATCAACAAATTAAATCCATAGTAAAAAAGAGATTTAAACCGGGTCAAGTTGAACTACAAACACCACCAAGTGTGGTTCAATTTCTTACTCTTAAAACCCCCAAATTACTATCCAAAATATACAGAATGCTTTCTAAAACAGATGAATCAATATCACTTCCTATTGCAAAATGGGAAGCGGATTTATCAGTTAACTTAGACCAAAACTTCTGGTCTCAGATTTGCTTAAAAACCTTTCATTTAATTAGAAATCCCAGTCTTCAATTAATTCAATACAAAATACTACATAGAGTGCACTATACAGGTCATCGGATGTTCAAGATGGGCTTTACGTCTACCAACAACTGCTCACACTGCCAAACCAATTCACCGGACAATTATATCCACGCTCTTTGGTTCTGTCCACCAGTTCAGAAGTTTTGGCGTGAGATATGTGAAGACTTATCAAAGTGTCTGAAATGTAACATTCCAACTTCTCCTTTAGTATGTTTGTTGGGCAGCTTAGATAATGTCACTACGGAAAAGAATATAGCCCATATGGTTTTCACTGCCCTATGCATAGCCAAGAAAACAGTCCTCATGAACTGGAAAAATAAAAATAATCTTAATTCTAACCAATATAGAAATTATCTATTAGATTACATTAGTCTTGATACAGCCTCTGCCACCACATCAGATCAATTGCTCTGGGCTCCTTTGATCAGCTCCATCACCTAGTGGGGGTGGGGGGCCATAGTTTGGTCCCACCTTCACTGTTGTGATTGGTGTGGGGGTAGGGACAGGCTTAGGGCGTCGGGGGGTTCCCCAGGAGCATCTTCCTTGGGGGGCTCAACCCGGGGTAGCGGTCATGGCCAATTAGGGGCTCTGTTGGCTCTTAGGTGACGGTTTCCTCGTGGCTGCGTGCAGCGGGGCTAGGGGAGGGTCTGTGCTGACGGACGTGGGTTACTGACCTGGTAGCCTGGCTGCCCCTGGGTGGGTCCGGGATGGGCGTGAGGTTCTGGGGGCGCTCCGTCTCTGGGCTGGGGCCCTGGCCGGGCCTCAGGGGCTTGGGTCCTGGTTGGTGTGTTGCCGAGGTTGTGGGCGGGTGGGTGTATGGGGGCCCGGCCCTGGCGCGGGGTGCCGCCGGTGCATCGAGCCACCTGGGGGGCTCTTCAACTGGTGGGGGAGGTTGTCACATCTTGCAGGAGCTTTCCTCTCTTCAGGAACTCTCTCTGCAGGAGGGGGAGATACAGGAGTGGTGGAGGAAGATCTCAGCCTGGGCGTCTATTGTCTTGTGTAGTCTGGAAGATGAGTGGATGATGGGGTGGGTGCAGTTTTCTCTGTGGTGGGGTCAGGTGAATTGTCCCGGGCTCTGTGGGGCCGGGGGGCGCTGCTGCACTGGGCCCCGGTCCGGATGGGCCTGGGCCCCCTTTCCCTGGCGGGTTGCACAGCATGGGGGTGCCTACTGGGGTCAGCGGGGGAGCTGGCCCCAGGGAGGGGTCACTTGCCCCTCCCTTCCTTCCCTCCCCATCTCCAGCGGCCTCCCTCTTCCCGCTCCACCACAATCACCCACACATGCAGGGCCTTGGGGTAGGGGTGTGTCACCAGGGTGCAGAGGAGACATCCCCCCCCTCTGTCCCCTTCTGGCTGCCTCTGCCTCAATTTTATCCCACAACTTAGACATTCACATTACTCACACTCTCATTACACATACATATAGGATCTTGGAGGTGGGCACGCTACACGGATTCCAAACTACCATCAGGGTGTACACCTCACCCCTGGCGTCGTTGCCCACCTCTCAATTTTAAATACATGTAGACATTGAGGGCTAGCAGGAGGGGCTATATGCTTACCTGCTGCTCTGGCAGGTGGCTCCATGCCCTCCTGGGTTTTAAATGCACCTTAGAACACACATACATCAACAGTACATATGAGCGGGTGGAGGGAGGTTTGGAGTCTTCCTACACCCCCGTTCTCTGCGGCCTGCTGGAGCAGGGGGGCTAGGAGGAGGAGTTGGCCGTCCGACTGGGGTCTGGTGTATGGGGCCTCCCTGCTGCTGCGGAGTCGGGGCGGTCTGCTTCTCCCCACCGCAGGGAAAAGGGTTACACCACCTGAGTCTGGGTGCAGTTTCCCCCTCCAGGGGCAAGGGTGCCTAGACTCGGGGCTTAGAGTACGCTTGGGGAGTGTGATTGTGTGTACAGCGTCTCTCTATGTCTGTCTCCACGTTGGGTGAGTGTTGAGCAATTGTATATGAGAGCATGAGGGTGGGAATAGATGTTTGTATCTGTGTGTGCCTGTTTGTCTGTGTCTATATGTCAGGTTGGGTATCAGACGCCACCTCTCTGAGGACATCTCAGGCCCTCCAAGGTTTGGAGGCCCATCTCCCCCCACCACTTCCCCTGCCGGTGGCGGACGCCCTCAGACATCGGTGCGTTGGTGGTTCTCTGTCTCCGGGGGTGGGCGCCCAGGTACCCACCGGCTCACTCCTTGGCGGCTGCTTATTGGGGCCTGGAGCCTGGGGCTCGCTCGGGCCACCTAGGGGATGGGGTGCCCTCGGCCTCACGGCCCGGGGCTCGGCCACTCAGGCACAGCTGGCTGCCGGCGGAGCTCACGGGCACGTCACTGCAACCCCCCCTGGCTTCTGCTCCGCGGCTGCTGAGTGACCCCTCATCTGGGACTCTCCTCAGCTCTTTCTGGGATAGTGGCGCGGCTGCCCCTCTGTTGGTCTTCCTTGGTCTCTTGTGTTCTGGGGGCCTCTGGATGTCTGGAGTCTTGATCTCCTCCATACCTGCTTCATGCCCTGGAGGTCGGGGCAGTGGCCCCCCACACCCTCTAGCAGATCATTACATGAAGGAACCTTTTAAAAACAAGCGCGTTCATGCTCACAGGTGTACACACGGGTGATCACACACACAAATTACACCCTTTTTGGCTCCTACCTCAAAGCACACTGTGCGCTGTCGATCTCACGTGCTGCACAATAATGTTTAATATTTAGTATTTACTGTCATATTCTCATATATCATTGTGATCTTGTTTATTACTCTCGTTTTCTTCTGCTTGCTTTCTTTTTTCTTTCTCAACAGGTGATCCAGGTGATCGAAAAGAAAAAAAAGAAAAGAAAAGAAAAAAAAAAAAAAAAAAAAAAAGCACTCAAGCAACTTTTGCTAAGTATCCACTCAAGAAGGAGACTTTATTTGGAAGAACAGAGCATGGAAAATCAACACCTTTTAAGTAGTTTGACTTAGATAAGTGTAGATAGTGACTTAAACACCTGGTATTAAAAACTGTCTATATAACTTTTAGTAAGAGCTCTGAAAAAAATAGTGCTTAACTATCTAAAGTATGGAGTATACCCTGCCTGCCTTGCAGTGGAGCCCCATTCCCCGCTGTTCTCCTGCTGTTCTCTCTCTCTTTGGGCAGCAGATGCTGTATAAGAACAAGAGACATTGTGTCGCTTCTCACTTTTTCTGTTATTCATCATTTTACATGATTATGTCTAAAATTGAAGCACATCCAATGTCTTAAACTTATGTGAACAGTGAGTTTCTCAGATGATGAGTAAATCAGGCAAAACATGCAGCCAAGTAGTTACAAGCTGCAAGTTTTCTCATGTTTTTTTTCTGTTCTGTGGAATTATTTTTCACTTTGTTCTCAAAAGTGTTCTCACTTCTTTCAGTTCGCCTTTGTTGCAAACTTTGCGATTCCATCCCCAAATTTAGCATCTTTTCATACCGGCTTTAGCAACTTTTTTATTTTATTTTAAATAAACACCTAGCGAAAAACCTGTGGGAGTTCCTGTTCAAGCTGGGAGCGAAGCACACCTCCCTCTGCTCAGCAAGCAGCAGCACTCAGAGTATGTAAACAGCGTGAGAGACTTTCTGTTGTTTCAAACCTTCTAAGTAGTCGTAGAACAGCTACTGTGTTTAAGTTGTTTTAAAGGTTGTTTTTTTTTTAATGACATTGTGGTTAGAAAAAAAAAATCCAACCCCCACCTCCCTCTGGCTGAGTCGACTCTTTACTGTTCATTACTATCATGAGCTCATCCGGAGCTCAAGAAATGGTATTCTGGGAAGCCCTACAAATGGCTTATGTAGACTTTGGATGAAATGCATGCTAGACGACAGATTAATATGAATGTAAAGAACATCAACTGGGGGCATAGCTGGCTTGGAGAGCACAGTTACATACATTGCATCTTTGGATGAGAGTAGCAATGTTGAATTTTAAATGAGGTGATTTTGAGAGAGTTGGAAAATGAGCGTGACTGAGAAAATAGAACAGCAGGAATGTCCATATCACCAAGAGGAATGGAGACTGAACCTTCAAAATAAAAGCTGATATATGTGATCGCAAAAAGAAAATATCAACATTTTAAGTGGCTCCCTCAAAGGTCAAGGACACGTGTATGTATGTGAGTGATGCCTGTTTGAGTAATGCAGAAGCATTACATAGAAAGTCAAAATATCTACACTGCACTTAAACATATCCTGTCATTCATGGTGAGCAGCCTAATACAAAACATTGACATTGGAGGGCAAAACCCCCGCACAAAGTAATGGAATCCCGAGTGTCATTAACCCACCGACAGCGTTTATCTGCCGACAGCAGACACAAAGCTTGCAGTATATCTGTCTTCACTAAGTCCTTATTATATGTGTAACTTTGCAAAAAGCTGTCTGTCTGTAGTTCTTGCACTCTGTGGTTTCTGAGGTGAAATATTAGCCCTGATAAACGACTTCTATAAATCCCAAAGTCCAGAAGGGCCAGCTGAGAGATGCTTGAAGCCGTTTCCTGTATTACAAGTTTTATTTCAAAATATTATTGTGAATGTAGGACTACAGATTGATTAGTATTGGGAAAACAGACATTTTTTAATAATACAGTAGGTTTCTTTTTTTTTTAATGACAAGTTGATGTCTGAGCCTGTGTCTCTATTACAGACTCTGCTCTACTGCTATTAAGAGTTATAAGTTGCGGTGCTTTCACAGCTATATCTTAAACATCCCAGTAAAGCCATAATAAATCAAATAAATACACTTTTATTTAACAATTGCAAAATCATTGATAGACCGCAATTTTTTTACTACCAACTACAGCATATGACAGATCTCAATTATATATTTTTTCCTCTATTGGAGGAACATTTTTGACATTGGATCCCAACCGTTTCTTCACTTGCACCATGCATCATGTATTCATAAAATATGCTATGCTCTAAAAAGCTAATCCCAGTTTGGCTGACCCTTCGATTCCACAACATTTAACATGTGTGCTTGAGCCTCTCCCACCATTCAAAACCTTCCACGGCTCAGTTTAAAACTCAAAATGTGGTCCTGAGGCAGTTCTCAGGGTTTCCAGAGCACATATTCTGTTCTGTCGAGGAAACACAGGTTAAGTTCCTCTCTCTGGGGTGCAGTGTCTCAAAATGTGTACACAGACACCGTTCCCCTGATGGCTAATGTGTTAACGTTTACCCCAAGCAGAAAAAAAAAGCCCTGGTGTTCATCAAAACTGAACCTGAGCAGAGACCGTTTTGGATCAAACTCTGTCTTTCTCAAACTTGAGGGTAGAGAAGTATAAAAAAAAAGTAGAAAAAAAGTATAAGGTGGTATAGTGTGGAAATGTATTGATATGTGTTTGTAGAGCCCCTGCAGAGTAAGGCTCCTAAACGATTCTTCACATGTCTTCATAAGAAATGCTTGGAAAAGGTGGGCGGATAAAGACTCTTTTTTGGTGAGGGCCACAGAAGAACTTTATATCCCGTTATTGGGGTGGGCGTGCTAAGGGTTCAGCCACGGACTCGAGCAGATGAGTGTGTCAAAGGCAAAAGTGTCCCGGGGATAAGGAGGTCTGTTTAGGGGGTGGAAAAGAACAAAGAAAATACAAAATTAGTGATGGTACAACCAGCTACAACAAGTGGGAGGGGAGCATCTTTTCACTGGATGCTTTGACAGGTCAAATGGCTGCTAAACCTTTGATTTTCACTTACAGGATAGCTGCCACACCAACGCTAAAATATGAGCATAAACAAAATATAGGTAAAGTATGATGTGTTATTTGTAGAGCAGCTATATAAACAGAAAAAAAGATGAAAACCTTGGCAACGTTTCAACCGTGTTGGTCTGGTAATTCATATAAACCAGGACTTTACTGTGTTTTACTCATGATTTCTCTGACATGATGCAGACAGACTGCACACCCTTTAAAACTACTGTACTAATAAATAAAAATAAGAATCATCTCATGCATTTTTTAAAAACGTGTATAAATACCTTTTACTTTCAGAGGAACTCTGTTCTTTACTTTTCTTTCTTTGTGGTCATCAAAGACGTTAGCTAATCTGTAGTCTGTTTCAAGTGTGCTCAGTATTCCTACATCCCCCCTTTCCCGTAGAACCTGCATATTCTCTCCAAGAAACTCAGAAAGACACGAGTCCACCAGCGAGAAACCCTTTGAAATATATTCTTTGGTTGTGTCTTCAGTGAAAAAGCTTGCATAAATAACCACACACAGGTCCTCATGAATGCTTGAGACACCAGATACTGTGGCTGAGCCAATAATTGGCCTCATAGTGTATTCTGGCCGTCCACGTTTTCACAGATTTCTGTTATTTTCCAACAGCGATTGGGAAATATGCACATTTCTCTGAAAAATGTCACCTAGCCTTTTCTTATTTTTAAAGCTCTCATTTAGACTTCTAACTGTAACTCTGGTGAGTAGCAGTGCTGTCGTATTTAAAAGTTCCTGAGTTATTAATCCTTAGTGGGAGAACAATGGTAGAAGGAGTGCTTTTTCATATATGGAACACAAATAAGGCCTCACTATAGAGTGAACCCGAGTTCCACTCTTTGACCTACTTTAAAGAAACCCAACCTCAGACTTTTAGTAGAAAGCTATGAGGTTAAGTGAATGTTTTATTGGTTGTGCTGGGCATTTTAATAGATATTCCTGAAGCATTTTTTTTTTCCTTTTACAAAAGCATATATAAGTGGAGCTGGTTTCTGTATGTTTTATTTTTTTGTCATAAGGGATATCATGATTTAGCCCTGAGCGCTTTTTCAGGATATGCTTGCTATCTACAAGATTTGTGGACGGTAAACGTTGCCTAAAGTTTTGCCTGTATTTTCAGTCGGTCTGTTTCCTCACTTTCCTTAAACAAGTCATATTGGTTAACCCTTGGGATACCGCTGAGATCATTTTATTCATTCTTGGCTTTTTGTAAGCTGGTGCAATGCATCTGAGTGTTATTTTTCTCTAATTTTACTCACTGGCTCCAATTTCTGTCCTGTAAGAACAAAGTGAATGCAACTTGCTAGTTGCAATTCACAATACTGCAGTTATTCCCCCATTTCTTTGTGCTTCCATTGTCTTTTTCCTGGAATTTGTCTTTCCTTCTTTTTGAACTGGCACTGCAGGGTCTTACTTTTGGATACAAAATTCTTCTTTAGTTCAAATATCAGTGTTGTGTGACCCGTTAATTGGTCACTGGTCCAGGGCTACTCGGCAGGCATCTAAATGCTTGAACAGTGTTGTATCGCTGTATATGGGAAGGGAAAAAAAGAAGGGATATAAGGGGCTCCTTACAGCCCGATGACCTAGAAGAAGTCAAGGGAGATGAAGTCATTCTTGCCTGATTTCCAACTAAAACAGAGGACAACAGCTGAAAGAGCCAATGATCCGTTAGGTCTCACTCAACCACCCACCAGCATGTCTGATACACATGAGGACATATGCTCACGCAGGCCAATATGTGCTCTGATGGTCGGTTTACTTCCTAAAGAGTGATGAAATGGTCCAAGATTAAGAGTGTCTTTAAGTAACGGATAAGTGACCAGTGATCAGAAGAAAATTTTTGTCTGTCACCAGTTGTACAAATGGCTGGATTCATCTCAAAGACCCCAGAACCTCCTTTCAACTCATGGCTTTTTTTTATGTGCTTCTAGTTCTGCTTTTTGGAAAAGATAAATTAAAGCGTGCACAGCCAATGCAATCTACAAACTACTGAGTCCAGCACAGCCCAATTTTAAAGACATCATTAATTATCACTTATAGCAAAACTGTTCTTTGTGTTGAAAATGCATAAGGATCAAAATGTAACAAGACGGGGAGCTGTGTTTTGTCTAAAATGTAACAACACATGGCAACCAATCCAGGAGACACCACAAAGATGAGATGGCTCCTTTCCATTGAAAACATTTTCAAATAATGGAGCACTGTGCCACACCTGACCATCAGAGGGACACTACATGTGTTTCCATTACAGAAATACTCCCCAAGAATTTGTGAAGCAGCACATGGAGCTCACTTCAATACACACCCCTGCCATATGGGAACAGTTAGCTCCATCCTAAGCGCTGATTAGGAATATCAGTAGATAAAAGTTTAGCCCATCTTCTCTGACGTCCACTTCCACACTTACTTTAATTTAGTTTCCTTTTAAAACTTTAACTGAAAATCGTAGTTTCTTGAAATAACCTACATTCTCAATGGCAAATATTTTTCAGAGTAAACAAATGTTCCTAGACATAACATTTGTTTGTGATGTATTACAAATACATGGTAAAAGAAGGAAAAATTCTATGGTTTTACGTATCAGGGCATAAAAAATAATCCGCAGGTATAATAACTCTCCCCTTCCTGACATGTTGTACATGCACGCACACACAGTCGAACTCTGTAAGTGCAAAAAAATACCGTATTGCAATAATCAGTAAAATTAATAGCACCATTCAGGCTTTTGATCAGCCCCTTGGACAACATCTGCAGCCAGAAGTCGGGGGAACAGATACATTTATCTAAGCTCATACTATAAACTCACCTATAATCATGTTCTTCAAACAGACTAACAAAAACCCAAAACAGATTTAGCCTTGCTAAAGTAACACAAAAACAACTGTAATGGAGCATGGAATAAAAAAGAGAAGGGGGTCCTCACCCCATAACGAGCGCACTCATTCATACAATTCCTCATTCAACATTTGTTTCCAGTAGACCAGCTTCCACATATATCACAGAAATTTTGAGCATATAAGTGGTTAGTGTTTCTGCACTCCTGTATAAAAACACTAACTATATCTTTCAGGTCTAGCACTCAGCAAAGTAAAATTAGAACTCTGCTCTAGTCCTGTTGGTTTACTCATTCTGCTTCCTTCTCCCTTTCTTCTTTTGAGCAATGCTCTTTTTTATTTTGCCTAACATAATTTAAAATGCACCCACACCAAAGGGATGCTCTATAAAACACTGGATGAAAAAAAAATGCATTGTTGAATTGTTGACATCAACAGGTTCACAGGTATTTTGCACAAATGACAGGTAGCAAGGTGAGGAGCTAAAACAAATACAGAGTAAATATTTGGAGAGCTGTAATTAATTTCATAAAGAAAATGTATTCCGCACAAAAAAAAAGCTAGATTGATAAGATGAAACACAGTCAAACTAATTCTAATGTGTCTACTTTATTAATATCATTGCAAAAATGTTATAATGTAGAAGAAACACCCCTGCTGATAGGCATTTTGATTGGGGCCCTAATACCTTCGGGGTGCAGGAGCATTGTCTTTGCTACACTGTCAGATGTCACACCTTTGAAAATATCTCAAACTAGTTAAAAGCAACCTCAGATATAATATAAAGCATGGCATATTACACTATCATTATTATTTAACAAAAACTAAGCGAAAAGTTTGCAGAACAGTGTGTGAAAAAGTAAGTACACTCTTACTGCTTCCATAGGAATAGGAAGAGAGAAGGTAGCAGCCAAGTGCTGCTAATCAAATCCACTTGATTAACTGATCATTAGTAAGTTTGAGCACCTCTATAAAAGCAGAAGTTCTGACAGTTTGCTGGTTTGGAACTTTCAGGCTTATGCTAACACCACACCAAGGAGGAAAGACATCAGCTATTATGTTTTTCCTCCAATTGTTGCTGCCTGTCAATCTGTAAGGATTATAAGGCTATTTCCAAACAATTTGAAGTCCATCATTATTCACAAAAAGAAAACATTCAAGACAGCTGCCAGCCTTCTGAGGAAACAACATCGCAGCAAATTCACCCCAAGGTCAGAGTGTGCAGTCCTCACTGAAACGTCAAACAACACAAGAGCTACATCTTGTGTAGCCTAAAGACTCTACAAGCGTCTGTTAACATGTTAAATTTCATTAGAGTTCAATTAGAAAACAGACCATTTTTATTTAGAAAAAGACTGAGCAAATATGGCAGTTGTCAAGAGAAAGCTTCTTCTATGTAAAAAGAACATAGCAACACAGCTTAAGTTTGCAAAGTTGCATCTGAACAAACCACAAGACTTCTGGAACCATTTCCTTTGGAAAGGAGACCAAAGTGGAGATGTCTGGCCATAACACACGGCACCACAGCTGACCGAAACCAAACACAAGTAGCACAAACACCTCATACTAACTGTCACATATGGTGGTGGATGAAGTAATGACGTGAAATCCTCTGTATACCTAAGTATCCTCAAGTCAAATAAGAGACCATCCGTACAGTTTGTGGTCAAGCTGGGCCACACAATAAAGCAAACCAAACCATGTTAAAGTCCAGACCTCGACCTGAAATGCTGAAATGCTCGACCTAACCCTAACCCTAACTGAAGCAACCCTGTAAAGAAGAGTGGGCTAAAATTCCCCCACAGTGAAGGGAGACCTGATAAATTCATACAGAAAACAAAGACTTCGAGGCGGTTCTATAGTTTACCGCGTCATGCATTTTGGCTTAATAAATAAATAATGATCCGGCGTGATGTGCTGCTTTTCATTACAGGTTGTATTTGCCTAATTTTAGGCACTGGGAAGGACTGGATAACTTGCTACATAAAACCTTAAAATTGACAAAGGTTGTACTTTCTTTTTACCATCCCTGCATGTTTTTAATAAAAAATATTTCCATTTAATAGGATTTCTTCTGTCCTCTTCTGGAAACCAAGCACATATTAGATGTACTAGGAATAGTCACCCAGAAAACACATAAGAACCATCTAACCACCTCTCTATGGTAAGGTTTGCCAAAGCCTTTCTCAGCCTTACCAAGGAGTTTGGTTAAACTTAGGAACAAAACATACTTGGTTGGCAATTGTGTTTTGGACTGACGCAGATCCTTTCACAAAGTTTACAATGTTAGAACATATTTTAGACAGAGTTGCTTATGACAGAAGGCCATAATGTGGAAACTCATCAGAAATGGTGATTACAGGCCACTGAATTGAAACCAGCCAAGGGGAAACCAGATCTTAGCCTGCAAGAAGTATTATGGTAGTTAAATCGAATAAAAGCCTTGGCTAAACACATCACTTGTGTTTTCTCTGTGCCTCCCCCACCAACATTGCACATTACAAAGGAGATGAATCAGACATCTGCAGTAGAGAGAAACAGCCCTTTGAACCTTCAGCAAAAGACAGATTAAGAGGAAGTAATGGAGAAGGAGAAGCAATAAGAGCTCAGGTAGAAGGTGAGTGACTTAAATAAAATGCAGAGCAGTTTATCACAGCTCGCAACAAGAGTTATCGGTCTGAATTAGATATCCAGATTCCTGGCTACCAGGGGCTGCTAAAGAGAAAATAGTACCCAAGGACTTTCCTCTCTGTCTCCCATCCCCCTGACCAATCACAGTCCAGGTGCCTCACCCTTCCTGGCTCACATTATTAAATTAAAGGCCAAGATTTATACCTTCAGTGCCAAAGCAATGGCTTTAGTCAGATTTGGAATCATTTATCCCATCAGAGGGTCGGCGAGTCAGAGGTTTGATTGATAGAGCAAGAGCAGTGGGGGGAGGATACGGTTACATACTGCTGTGTTGCAGGCCAGAGCTCCTGCATCTTTAATTCAGTGCTGAACAGCCTTATAGAGTCCAGACATAGCAACACTGTGGCACAGATAAACAATTCCCCAGACAGCAGTGACAGAGTATGGAGCCATCTCTTTGCAAGCAGTTAAAAGACCAGACCTGAGACTAAATTTTAATGGGGAGTTTTGATGAAACAGCAGGGTGGCTGTCTGGTTATAAACTGCCCTCCTATTATTCCACTCTTCTTACCCATCTTGCACCACCATATGTCACAATAAACTTTACTTGTATACAGATGTTTATTGATGAATAACATATGAGGCACTATGCGTTTGCTTTAAAGTAGGAGCTAATTTTGATGCTCTGGTCAGAGTGGATTATCCTGATTATACCATAACCAGCTGAGAAACCCTAAATAAACATAGAGCGAAGTAAGAGGAGCGGCTGCTTAGAGGAATTTTCCACAGTATTAAAGAACAGGTGCATAGTGGACAATACAATGAGCACTTTAGTTTTTTATTCATAAATTATAGTTATTAAAACATCACTATCAGATGGGAATGTAGGATTTTAGGTATTTTGTGTATTTCAGATAACCCCCAGCAGCATGAATGAGACAGATTCATCTTTCTAAATACATTATTGTCATAAACTATACTGCAGATACCGAATTCCTTCAAAATTGATCAATTATGACTTTTTCAGAGTTTTTCCTTCCATCTGGCTCTCTTTCACACTGTACCTTGTGCACCCTCAGCCAGTCACAGCAGGTGGCTTCACCTGGAGGTTTCTTCCTGTTAAAAAGGAGTTTTTCCTGCCCACAGTTGCCAAGTGCCTGCTCACTCGGTTTGTCTGATCGTTTGGGTTTTTCTCTGGTCTTTAGCTTACAATGTTAAAGTGACTTTTGTTAGTTGAATTCATGTATTGTTGGAGAAAACACAACAAAATTTTGAAAATGCCCCTTTGTAACAACAATTGACACACCTCACAACAATATGTACCCATGCTTGACTGTCATTCTTTTTACAGTCGTTTAACCAGCAGGGTACTGTGCCACTATGACTTTAAAGTGCACCAACTGCCAGATGGGTTTCCAGACTGTCACCCAATCTGGGAAGCCATCAGCTATAGTCTGATGACTTAGCCTCTGGGGACAACAGCCAATATTATGATTTCTGGTGAAGCCAACAGACATCTGAGTGAAGACTTCCCATTCTGTGCACAGGTTGTCGTTTATGGATGTAGATACACTTTAAAAAGCTAATGAAGAAAGCCAAATCATTGTCAGATGATAGTCTGTTTTGCCAGACGTTTTCCCTCTTTTGCTCTTCCCAGAGAGACTGTTCGACTGCATGCAATCTCAGGTTGCTCAAAGATGAGCAATCAGTAATTCAAACTGACAACAAATGCAAACTGAAAATCTTGCAACTTTCTTGGAAATTCTGCACATACAAACGCAGAAAAATGCTTTTGAAGATTAGTGGTCACCTAATGAATGGGGTGTAATGTTGATCAAGGGTTATAGATTTTATTTTGCAACTATTTTTTGGTTGAAATTGAGTCATTTTTGCCAGAAATTCATTAGACATTGATAGATGCTTTTTAGAGTGGTTATGTGGTTGTGTGTAATTTTATTTGATACAAAAACAACAAGCTCGGTCTCAGAAACAGGATTTAAGCACATTGGAGTCAGAAAAACAGGATGCTGGCAGTATTAGCTGATGTTTTTATTTTCTCAGTTCCTGTAGGGATGTGGCAATAGCTGTGGAAAATCATCAAAAGACCACAGCAACACATGCATGTGAAGATGAAGGTTTAAGTTCACCCCTAGGCCCCAGTGCTCATTTCAACATTTTGAACAACACTTGGCAGCATATTATTTTCATAAACAGAGGAACCAAAATCCTGAATGAAAGGTGCAGCGACAATTAAGGTGATTGAAATAAGAGCAGTCTGAATTTGAAACATATGATCTCAAGGAATTTAGCTTAACACTATTAAGAAACACTAAAGGATCGTATTGAGGCGTACTGACTAGCTGTAAAGTGTGCGTTGAATTACGGTGGGCCTCTCTGATGCACTCAGTGGCCTCTGCACCTGGTTTCAACATCGTGACATCACCGTAGGAAATGGGACTGTTTGGATTCTTACAACTGAATCAGAGGAGTCAATCAATCTTCATCCTCCACGGGTATCCACTATCACAACAGCACCTAATCAAGAGATTAAAGGAAGATCCTAATTTGTCCAAATTTGTGGTCAAAAAAAAAAAAATCACACAAGTTGGGCTGTAGACGAAAATTGCAGATGATATAAATGTGGAAACGCTCCATCTAGAATATGGAAAAATATTTTGAGGTTTGCCACAGCGGCCATATGAATGTAACCATTACTTGTGACACAGATGTTGAAATTGCTAGCTTACTGTTCCAGTGATTGCATCTATGAGAAAGTCTTCCTTGCAGTCCGCCACCTTGGTTTGAGTCATTTAAAAGGTTCAGATTTTATAAGGCATAAAATTGTGAAATCAATTTAATAATATATATGGATTTATTTGTAAGAATATCTGTTTAGTCTGGTTTGTTACATGCCTTTATATACCTTTGATATTAGTGTTTTGTTTTGTTTTGTTTTTATTTAGAATTGCGAAAAAAACTTGATTGCTGGGTCCGTATCTGGCGGCCAGCCGATCATGTGTCCACCTGCTCTATATCAGTCCTAAGAAAAAGCAGCTGTGGCTATGGCAAGCTGACACATGAGCGCTGCATTTTAATTCAAACTCTAAACACACACTTTGGTATAATGACCAGGTCAAAGGTCAAAGAGTTTGATGTTTAGTCTGACACTATGACTGGTTTTCAACCCAAGAGTTTCAAAGACTAACAGCTTTTCGGGAATTTTAATGTGTGAGTTTTTGCAACATTAGAATTGCTCCAATATATTTATAATATATTTATATTAGAAAAACCGAAGTATTGCAGAATCTGACTCTTGATGTAGATGCTTTTTTAATTTGTAAACATTATTTCCACTGATTTTACTATGACTTTACTATAAATGTGTGCAGTTTCATATTTTAATAATTTTTATTTAATCTCACAGCTGTTACAAATAATTACTAAATTATACACTCACTGACTAATTTATCATGTACACCTGTTCAGTTGCTTGTGCAAATATGCAATCAGCCAATCACATGGCAGCAAAAAAATGCATTTAGACATGTAAACATCGTCAAAACCACCTGCTGAAGTTCAAGGCTCAGCATCAGAATTGAGAAGAAGGGTAAATTAAGCAACTTTATACATGGCGTGGCTGCTGGTGCCAGACGGGCTCGTCTGAACATTTCAGAAACTGCTGATCTCTAGGGTTTACAGGGAATGGTCCGGAAAAGAGAAAATATCCAGTGAGCGGCAGTTCTCTGGGCGAAAATGCCTCACTGATGCCAGAGATCAAAGGAAAATGGCCAGACAGCTTCTAACAGATAGGTAGGCAATAGTAGCTTAAATAACCTCTCATTACAGCCAAAGAATGCAGAAGAGCATTCTGCTATAGCAGCAGAAGACCATACTGAGTGCCTATCAGCTAAAAACAGGAAACTCACTAAATGATGAGTACCGTTTTGCCCAACCCTTTATGACCAGAGTCTACCCATGGCACAGTCCACCATGTCACAAAGCCGAAATCTGCTTTCTTGAACACAATAATACGTTCACTTCACTTACATCATCTCCACAGTCACAGGAGATTCACATCATGGATGTGCAGCGGATAAATGTGCAGCAGCTGCGTGACGCTATCATGTCAGTATGACCAAAAATCTCTGAGGAATGTTTCCAGCACCTTGTTGAATCTGTGCAACAAAGTATAAAAACAAATCTGTTTGAGTTTCATCTTGAAATAACACCATAATGTATTTTTAACAATTGTTTGTATTCTCTTTCGTTACATGTTTAAGGTGTGTGAGAAGCACTGCCTGGGCAGAGTGCCTTTTACCCATAGTTTTCATGTGAACTTTTTTAATGTTTCCCAAAAATTGGTAAAAAATGAAAGGTTGCATAAAACATCTGGCAAACACTTGGTGTGCTGGCTGCGACCACTTAACCAGAGTAAATGGATGAGGGAGAATTTTGCTGCTTCGTATATCTTTTTTCTTCTCCCTGACAATGGATGGTTGTAAAAGCAGCAGTTCTGTATTGGGTGATATGTTGGGCTTTCAGTACTGACACATCAGCAGACGAAGCTGCTTTGAATCCCCGTAGGTGTCCTGAAAATGATTTATTTATTTATTTTTGCTTATGTTGAGCCTTTTTTAAAAGGACTGCAGGTGCAAGTTACACGTCAACTTCCACATGACAAAAGTCAAATTTGTGTCATGTCAAAAAAACAAAACACACACACAAAAACCATCTCTGGGTAATGGATGAATGAATAGTAATGCATCCTTTCCTTGATGTGTGTAACCACACTGTTCCACATTCAAATGCCACATTTAACTAGCAAATTCCAACACCCCAGACTACACAAAGACAAAAGCTGAATGCATGGAAATAATAACACGGCACATGTCATCAAGCATCTCTCCGTTCCAACCTAGAAAACTCTATCTGGTTAGTGTTAAAATAAAACGCAAAGTATCCCAGTTCTCGTTTCACTCATAACTCGGGCATTTCTCAACTGTCACTTGATGCTCAAAAGGCAGTTTGGCTTCCTTCAAATGTATTTCATCTATGAAGGTAGTTTGTTTGAGAGCACATGTTTGGATCTGAGGGCTGTTTGAAGCCATATGTAATTCCTGGCTGCATCCTTTCAACAAACTGCCTCCTGGTAATTGGCCATTACTCTAGAACTGAGAGACGTGCTGTCCAGGGGGCAACTACACTTGTCTGGAAACAATCATGGAGTTAGTAGGCTGGCAGACAGCCTTGTCACTATATGCCTCCCCTGCTGTGTGTTTCTTCTCCTGGGAAGATGAACTCTGAAAAAAAAAGAAAAAAAAAGACTGACATCCAAAACATAATTTTGCAAGCTTCATCAGCACCAATGCAAAACAAAGTCATCAGTGTTTTATCAGTCGTGTTTGTATGCTGCTCTGTCAGGAGGTGTCGGCATGCATATTTTTTACAATATTTTTAAAATAGGAAAATATAATCAGCCTTTTCTGAAAGTAAAAATCCTTACCTTAAGGACTAAATGTATTGAAACGACTATATACAGACTGTAGACATCCAAACGACAAACTATCATTCTTGGTATTTGGGGGAAACGTGTTCAAATGCAACACTTGTGCTTTTTTTGTGGTCAGTTTTTGGTACGTGGTCCTCTGATAGCTTTGTTATTTTTTTTTGTGCAGCATGAGGATGAGTTGCCCTGTGATGCCACGTTACATGACCTTTAACAAGTGACTCCATAATTACAGAAGAGCACGCGAGGTATGCCAAGTGACCTTCCTTCATCTATGACCAGACCTAAACATCAGACACAGAAAATAATAATAACATCTGACACTTCTACCTCTGGCGCAGACTGACAACTGGATCCAGATGGAGGGAGCATATCATTACCGTTTCATTGGGAGATATCAAAACAGAAAGGCACATTCCAGGAAGCCGTCACTCTCTCGCAGATTGCCGCGTCTGAAATGAAAAATTAAAGCCGATATTGTTTGTACGCTTTTCCCCCTTTGTTCTCAGCGAGCACTTCAGACGGATGCAGTTTATTTGGGGGTGGGTAAAGCACCGAGGTGTTGAGAGAGGCAGAAAAGTGCAGGCCGAGACAGCAGAGAGAAAAACTCAAACTCACTCAAAGACATGCTCCTGCGACACCCTGCGCCTAACTGTGCAGAAACACGTGGCTGTAGCAAGACCTGCAGCATGCTCACCTAGCTTTTTTAATTAAAACATATGACTGGAAGCAGGCCACCCATCCTTCTTTGAATTTTCCTGCAAACATCATGCTGACTCATTTCTTAGACTCGAGGCAGTGAAGACTACCTCAACTGAGTTGACTTTAAGTGCTGCCACCCTTTCATCCTTGAAAGGTAAGACTCCCTTTTTTCAGGTCATGCGTTTGCTGTTTGGAACCAGGGATTTTTTTTTTCAGAAACTCCTTACAGCTATCTTCCTCCTCCTCACTCTTTCCTTTCACCCCATCTGACATCCAGGAAGCGTTCTTTGATGGTCCCTTCCCCTACTTGAATCTTAATGCTTATTTCTCTGTATACGTGTGGAAGTTCAGTTATGTATATTTTTACCACTCGTCCCTTGCTGTGGCCTCCACAAGCACAAATTTCTGTTTTCTTCTTTAAAGAGAGCATAGGAATCACATTGTCCCTCAAGTGTGTTCCAGCAGTGTTGTGTTACAGATTTCAACTAACTAACTGATGTATGAACGTGCAGGCGCTGACACTTCTACCTCTGGCGCAGACTCACCCAGAAGTGATCTAATCAGGCTATGGCCTGATTAGATCACTTCTGGGTGAGGCTGGTGGTGGGCCTTTAAAAGAAGAAGTGTACTAGACTCTGTGAGACAGGAGAAGGTTTGGTGTATCCCACTTTGATCCACTGTCAGGAATTATTGAGAAGCAGCTTCTGAAAGAATCTTGAAGACAAGCCAAGAGTGATGAGAGGAAAGGCGACCTGACCAGGATCAGGCCCTGGAGGCCACACAGGAATCTTAGTGCCCATAGATCCTCTCACATAAATACATGACTAAGCAACTATGACTGGTGAAGCTGTCATAAGGAAAGTTAGCACCGAGTATGAATAGGAAGCTGTCGGCTCGGTGAAGAAAGGGGAAGTTTTGTGATACAGATCTTTGGATTCGACAGGTCTTCAGGTTTCAGAGTAAATTTAAGATTAAAGAAGAAGCACTTATGCAATTAGAGAACTAGCTACTATTCCTAGTTTTTAAAAAACACATTTAAAAGCCCATTTACACAGTTTTTAATTATTGTAAATATTGTAAGAGGGCAATGTTGTGACCTGTTTTTGATTCTTGTGTATTGCGCCTCAAACTTATTGATATTTACATGCTTATATTTTTACAATTGTAAAACCTTACTGTGGCTTTAAGAGTCAAATTATGTGGACATTTTTCCATCTACTTGATTGTGTAAGGTTTTATTAGATTAGATTAGATTTTATGAGATTATACTTGCAGGCTTGGTCCCCAGGAAGAACACTATCGTGGAAGCTAATGGGGTTCTTATATATATATTTAAAAAAAAAAAAACACTTAGAAAACATCTCATGATTGACTAACAGGAACACAGCAGAGCCTTGTGTGTTGATTTGGTCTTTAAACTCCCCAAATCTCAGTTCAATCAAGTAACTTCAGGATGTGCCAGAAAAATTCAGATCCACAAAGACCTTATCGCACAACCCACAGAATCCAATGTTGTCCTGCTAACATCCCAACACCAAGCAGAACAGAACACCTCCGAGGGGTCTGTGCCTCAAAGAGTCAGAGCTGTCTTGGCAGCAATGTTCCCTCTAAGCTGCGCACGTGCGCAATTGCGCACTGCTGGCACGGTCTCTGCGCAAAGAGAATCTGCGTTGCGCACAAAAAAAAATCTAACCTGAATTGAAATTAAAATTAATACTTCAACAATCCTGTTTTGCAGTGTTAGTAAGTGAGTGACTGGCTGTTCCCATATGGGATTAGAACGATGCCACCTTATCCCATAGTTCAGCCAATAATGCGATTCACATTCGTATATATGCAGCCAATCAACGTGGTTGACAGGCTATGACAGCGTCCTTATGTGCCGACACCGGTGTTTTAGCCGACAAAGCGGCGTGGCTGATGTGGAGTGAAGCCACGTTAATGACAAAGTGTACAACCATTGGAGATGTGAGCAGGACAGACGGAACAACTGACGGAAAAAGTGTGGACTTTATAGCAATTTTTAAATTGTGTTGATAGGCCACGTAAAACTAGAGTTATGATAAAAAATATATGCAATGTTTGGTTTTCTTCCTGAATACTATCGTTGTTTATATTTACTGCGGGAAGAAACGGTAAAAACGGCGTTTTATAAGGAAAAAGGCTCGAAAGCGCTCTCCGCCTGTGAGCAAAAACAAACTCCAACCCCCTCTGCCTTTCCTATTCGTCCAAAAATGTACCATGTCGACCAATCAAAAAATGATATGGCAACGTAGCATCTAGTTGTTAAGAAACGGGGGGAAGTTTTAGGAGTGACGGCGGTGTTTTGAGATGTGAGAGATTTGAGACGTTTAGCGCAAATCTTGTGTAGTTAGTGTGTAGTGTAGTCAGTAGTTTTGTTGGTGTGTCAGAACAATGAGGCGACTGCTGAATGTTACAGGTGTTACAGTAGTGATACATCTCCTGTTGTCAGTCCTGCAGGATTCAGGCTGTTGTTCTCCTTTATCTCATAGTGGACAGAAATAAATTTTTGGAGTGGCACAAATAATTTGTGTGGCATCAAATTTGATGCAGAACAGCTGATTGTTCTGTAAATAGTTTGAAATGTTTATTTAAAAACGCCTTGGGTGCATTTAAAAAAATAGCTGCAAAAAACTTTGTTGTTTGCCAAACTGAGTTACTTTTTTGAAGAAGTAACTATATAATTAATTGCCCAACATTGGTAATTATATACTGTATTTTGCAGACAAAAAAAAAAAAAGAAAGTTGTGTTTTCGAAATTGGAGTTCAAGTTATTTTTACTTCCAATAGTGTTAACACACTACACAGATCAATGACTAGATTTTTTTTTAAATTTTCATTGTAAGTGGGCTAAAGCAGTTAATTAAAAGTAGTCTAACATAAATGTAAATGCTGTAATTTGATTATTTTAATAAACCATGTAACTTGGATGGATTAGATGCTGGCGTGACCACAGTGCACACGTCTGATGTCGCTCACAGTGGTCCAAGGGACTGCTCAGGGAGTTTGTGTGTTCGCTCAGACACCTGAAAAATTAGAGGGAACATTGCTTGGCAGGATACCCACACTATATTAGAGTGTTAAATGTGGTGGGAGATTAGTGTATATTCAAGTAAGTAAATACAAATGAAGGCTGCTAAACATAACATTAGAAACCTTCCCATACTGAGCAGTAATGACTAAGGCTTACCAGGAGTATGAGATTCCCACTTCCACTGTCAGAGAACGTAATAAGCACTGGCATTATGTAGCTGTTTCTAATCCAAATGGCCAAATGGCTGCTGAGATATTATCAGTACAGCCATTAATAGAGTGCGTCTGCTTTCCAAGTCGCTTTATTTTTGTCTCAGCCTAATCCAGTCACAGTTTGCACTGTATAGTTCTTCAAATTTTCACTTGTAATAACAGTTTTTAAAGTTACACAGAGAAATCGGAAAGTACATTTTTAACATACTATGGTTATATTGATGTTTGCCTAGAGTGTAGTAAAGAGGGAGATGTACCAAAAAGGAGCAACATTTCTTGAGTGCTTAATCTTCAGGTGCCGCAATTTATGAAGAGAGTTGATAGTTTTCTCCAGCTGTTGTAAAGAACGCAAATATCTGCAGAATCAATAGAGACATTTGTAGACAGAACAAATGTGGTAAATATTAAATGCACTGGTGCTTTGACAGCGCTCTCCTGCTCAAAGTCAGCACTCAAAGTACATTTTGGGGGTACAGACACTTTCCACTTTCCTTTTGGTGATGGCCCTTTTCTTTACGTGATGTCTACGGGGTGACATCACCAGTGCTGGCTCTGGTTCATCTGTTGTGGCAAATGAAATGGCGCAGGTCACACCAAAGAGGCTGCTGAAGGGAGAGGCAAGGGTGTCAACGTTTTGGCAGTGAACCCGTGTCAACTTTAACACCCTGAAGTGATATTACCAGAACAGAGATTTTTACAGCCTAGCAGCCCCAAACGACATCAATCATATCTTCAGACACGTTTGGTTTCTGACCGGTAGACCAGCAAAATTCAAAATTCTGCTGCCTGTGATTTCTTTTTTTTTTTTCTTTCTTAGGAACTTAACTTTCCATTTCACTTAAAAAAAACCTGCAAGGTCCTTGTTAGGATAAAAACCCCGAGGAGGTGCAGTGTGTGTGCACAAGTGAATATGGTTGACCACAACGGTTCATGTAAACACTCAAATGTGACAGTGCGCAGACAAAGCTGAACCATGGAAATAAAGAAATGATGTGGTGGAAAGGATCCAACAGCTATAAACAGGCTAGACCACACCATTTAGTGCGTGGGCTTCAAATCCATCTCCAACCTTGCATTCCTTTTCTTCTTATGCCTGTGGAAAAGTGGGGCAAAATCCTTATGCTGATATTTTTACCTGTTTTAATAAGACCTCTGATGGGCTGTAGTCCCTGTAGAAACTGTCAAACCTTTCTACGTCTGTTTACAAAGCCCACTTTTAACTGGGGGAAGAAAAAAATGTGACAGTCAGCTTCGTGTCCAAGAATAATAGTTTCTGCCCATTCATGTGCTGTCAGTGCAAGTGAAGCGTCATTTTTTTTCAAAGAGCTATTACTAATGTTGCAGTGGGCCTATCAACTTTATAGTAACACAAAAAGGGAATAGAGTAAAACCTGTAAAATTGAAGTACAGGGCGGTATAAAGTGTGGAAAGATTCATGCTGTCATGAGTCGCCACTTAGGATGTGGCTTTGATTGACAATAAGGACAAAGTGGAGGCAGTCATGATTTATAGCAGCCTGGGATTCTGAGCTGTTGAAGACATCTGGTTTGACCAATCTTTATGGGGCTTTGTGGAGCAGTGAATAACTTTCTGTGAGGCTGGGGATAAAAGTCAAGAAGGACAAAGAAGAGTTACATCGTAGGATTATCATGTCTGTCTCAACTGTTAACAGCAGTAAAAAAAAAAGATGCTACATTTGATATTAAAAGACAGACCTCTGCTCGATCATTAAAGTATCGCGATCAACTGTAGGAAAGACAGAAAATAATTTATTTTTGGCAAGGAGTGAGATGAGACTGATTGATAATCATTTCTTTTTTTGTCCATGAAACAAGCTGCAGTAGCTTAGGCCAGCATCAAGGTAAAACAACTATCTTCTGTCGAGACGTTTACAAATCAAACCATGAGAACCTCTAGAGCTCAATAATTATTACTTCTGTGATTCAGGGGAAAAAAGTGTAAAAACAAATATTTATTGCTTTACAGGGGATGATGTGCCAGACTACTTACTGGATCTGAGCAGCTGCAGGCAGCGGATTCACCAAGCCAAGAAAGCATCTATCACACAAACCCCCCAATGCATATATGTAATCGTTCTCTTTGTACAAGGCCAAATAGAAATAAATATGCTCACAAGATACTTTATTATGTACACCATGACAGTACCAAGTCCTCCTTTTGCCTTCAAAACTGTCTAAATTCTTCATGGCATTGTTTCAACAAGGTGCCAAACTATCCCTTTGAGATTTTGGCCTATATGCAAATCTCCTGTGTTCTTACTTCCCAGCGATGCTCTATTAGATTGAGATCTGATGACTTTGGAGGCAATTTGACTACAGTCATCATCATCCTCCATCCATGTCCAGACCTATCACACACAGATACAGGTGAACCTGCAAACCCCACACAGTAAAGCCTCAGTGGGCCGGTGGATTGGAAGCCAGGAGCTTTTTGTTGTGAGGCAATGGTTGGCAGCCACATTCAGGTGTTACAATAAAACTTGAAGGTGGAGAAACCCCAAGGTCAGGTGTAACAGTGCAGCAGAGGGAAAACAATTTCTTTTAATTAAGCTATGTAATAACTTGTTTTTCGCAAGTTATTACAGTTGATTTTTCTTTGTGTACAGGTCATGATCAGCTGACCTGTGACCCTTCTCTGATATGTGCTGCTCTTTGGGGAATTAGCCAACCCTAAAACAAGATATAAACAGATGTTTCACAAGCTAAGAGGCTTATTTCTAGAGCTCTAGATAACATAAAGTTTGTATAAAAGAGTGACTCTAATCAGCATCATTACCTTAAATTTAAACTGGTAACTGCTACCCTCAATGTAACCTAACACCACAGCCTGATCTGTATCGGCACAGGGTGTCACTGTAAACTTCACTAGTGCAAACGAACCAGTTTAGCCTGCACTAAAATGTACCACACTCCCAAGTACAGTATTTTCATACAACCTTTGAATAATGATGACATGACAGGTAAGATTTGAGTTCCTAGTTTATAAAATGTAACTTGCTGGGTAGTTCTTTCCTTTGAAAATAATCTCTCATGTTTGTCTCCTTTCTTTCTCCATCTATCAATTTTATTTTCCTCTGTACCTTCAACCCACAGACATATTTTATCTGTATTGGCTGCTATTGACCTTTTTGAAAAAGTTTCATCTGAAGTTACCTTAAGATACCTAAAATAACTCAGTTCATCCTTGCTGCTATTCTGCAGACTAGGTACATGCTAAGTAGGCTACTGCTTTGAAACTTTAGCATGAATGCATCACAGAGACGCAAAAGGAGATGGGCAGAGAGGGTGTAACCAGGGAATGGGATGTCATAATTCTCTTGTTATTGCACAAGAATCTCCCTGCAATGCCACAGGAAAAAAGATCATTCACACACAACCTAAAACATTTGCAGGTCCAATGGACTTCACCCTATAATTGCCCTAATATTGTTTTTAAAGCTGTATAATAAGGATTTCCGAGTTACACAGAAGACCTCTACAGAAAAGACTACAGAAGTTTCCCTTGTATGTGCACCTCCTTGTGAGTGTGTGTGCATGCGCTTTACACTTGTCTCAGTAGCGTCCAGTCAAACTGACTGCTAGTAAAACCCGAGAGGATGTGCAAGTTTTAACTGGTCTTACATGTATAAATACAGGAACACAGTCCAGTGAGTAACTGGCTCGTGATCAGCCACAGGACATGCTTTAACACCTTATGAGTGTTTCCAGGCAGCAATTAGGGCTGAGTGTTTGTCTTCATTTGAGTTTAGGCAGTTAAATATGCCTTGGGGATGGCCACTTGACCCTATGAACTCTTTTATGGAGCCACAGAAAAATACTTCCTTTTTCATTAATTGCAACTGCAATGGGATGACAGAGCCATGAGGTATGTGAGTCAGCATGGGTTACCAATATGCAAGATTCAAACATTAAAAAAGCCTCACATCCCAACACATTTGAGGAGACTCACATCTCCAAAATTACCAGAGTGACCCTGCAGTGACACCGCTTCAGGGCATCCAGCATAACCTTTGCTCACCCCCATGTCACTCCACATGCCCACAGACATCCCGAGGCAATGGCCTCCACCAGTTTGGCCCTGTGCAAATTATCAAGAGGCCCAGAATTGTCTCACTTATCAATAGGCGAGGTATATTGTTTCAGGGGGCTTCCTCTTTCCTGTACAGGACAGTCCTACTGGTGGAGTCGCAGGACGCTTTGACGTTGAAAGGTGTACATGGCTCGGTGAAAGAATCGGACCTTCCCTGCAAGTTATCATGTCATCTGACAACCTGACCGCCTCAACAACAGTGTGTTTTTCCACTTCAGTGCTGAAAGTGCTTATCGGATTTTGATTGATTTCTTCATTTGTTTGCTTTTTGTGAAAGAGAAGCGGTGTACCGTTACAGTTGGCGTTTCCTTGCTTTAACTGCAGTGGAAACAAAGGTGAACGTGCAGCTACATTGTGTCCAAGTCCAAGTCGTGAAGCAGCATGTTTAAATAAGCAATCATGCTTGACAGTCCAAGGATATCAGATATCAGCTTATCAGTGTGTTATACGGAGTAAAGTAATTAGGCACATAAGGGGGAAATTATTTGTAAAAATCTATGTGAAAAAATACTTCTAATAATCCACATTTACTCCTTTAACATTCATATCTGTAATTTTTGCTACTGTAAATTTGTAATTTTGTAAAACACTATCAGTCATCAACATTCATTCTTCTTTTTATAACTACTGTACGTAGCTGAACATAGGAAGGGATTTTTTTTGCTGCTGGTACAGCCTTGGATTGAGACAGCCACGGGGCGAGGAAAGGGTGTTTGCTCAAGTGGAGCCAATTACTCAAAATAAATTGGGTCTTCCTCTCTACTTTCTTTTCGCCCCCCTCTCTCTCTCACCCACCCCTTCATCTCTCCGGTATGGGTTGTCATTTGAAAACCGGGTCAGATCCACAGTGAGCCCCTCCTTCCAAATAAACAGGCTAGTAATGGCTGTTTACCCAGAGCATAAGAGCCATTACGCACGAGGAAGTTAAACATGTCTGACAGGCAAAATGGCTGCAGACAAATCACTGTTGTCCTTTCTTTAGGGATTGATTGGGAGAATTCTGATTTTTCCTTAACTGTTACCAGCAGCCATACACACTAGCGATGGCTTTGCAAAAAGCATACCAGCTGAATGGTGTAAGGATTTGAGCAGAAAAAAAAAAACAAGAAAAAACAAACAAAAAACTTGTTTTTTTGCAATTACACTGCTGGGTGAACAAATGACCTTGCCACGGGCCTCCCAATTGGAAAGCACCCCTGTACTTTTCAGTCACCTCACAAAGATCTGAAGACCTGGTGGGCAGCGTAGTGTGGAAATATGGAGGCCACATAAAATTCGACTGAATTTATTCACAGTAAGGAAAACTGTGATGAGCTTAACGTTTGTTTAGAGATCAAACATGACAGGCGCCGTACATTAACTGGATTGAAGAGTGGGTTATGTCACTCGATTATAATATCTGTAGCTTTAGTGATGTGGTGGAGGAATTTTTCTTGTTATAAGGCACAGAATGTGTGAATGATGCTTTTGTTAGGCTGTGTTTTGTTTTGCAGCAGAAAACTTCAGACTGTGACGGCTTTGCAGTTGGGTTTAATACTCTGCAGTTTATGGTGCTGTTGTAAATAGTTGAAAAGATCTAAAATACTTCTCTTTTTGGATGGAAGCTGTTTATGGCTTTTATTCTACAGATGTTTTTAGTTTCTTTCTTTCTTTTTTTTTTCTTTTTTTTTGCTCATCTGATCTTTCAAAATGTGAAGCATCTACAAAAAAACTATCCAGCGGGTCTCCCTCCATGTTGCAGAAGAACGTGTGAGCCAGCAGTGCTGGGTTTGTGTGTAGTCACACATGGAGAGCTGAGCCTAGATTGCAAGGAAAGTTTTAGGGGAAAAAAATATTCAAAACTGGCTTGGCTTTACATAAGAAGCTTGCTACGTGACTCAAGCAATATTATCATATTTAACATATCTCTGTATTTACATTCTGAAAATATACGCCTTAAAAAGTCATTATGCAGACCAGCTCTAATTGAAAGTGAAAAGGTAGGTAAAGAGAACAATGCATTTGTGGGCATACATATGAGGAGATTGCACTGCATTAAATTACAGCCTGCTAACTGGACCAGAACATCACATAACGGGTGCCAACTGAGTAATTTAAGCTTTTGGACTGTGAAGGTCAGGAGAAAACTTACTCAGTTTTGGCCCAGAGTTTTTTTGTGGAGCTTGAAATATACACATCAAAAAGTGTACTGCGAGTTCATTATGAAATGTGGTGTAACCGGTTATTACATTATTATTGTGGTCATCAATTAAATGCCTGTCACAGTCTTATACAGAATCATTTTATAAACCGAGCAGCTGTTTATGGAAGAAAATAAACATCAGAAATAACTGTGGACATAATGATTGGTTGCAGTCCTGTTTTCTCACTTTTCCTTTATTGTTGTTCTGTCGATGTGGACTACGATAGAGTTTGTGCATGAGGCTGCTAAATGAATGGTGACTTTTATTATATGTTTTTTAAAATGAGGAAAACAGCTGCAAAAACATGATTATTTGGTAAAGTAAATAAATAAGGGAGATTACATTATTTGATAATTCGGCAACAAAAACCGAATAATTCCCAGAAATTCAATTCCATATTCCCAAAAACTGTGAAGGAAATGTACTCTGTGAAATAACTAGACCTTTTAAAAATAACAACTGTAACAAGCTGGTTGCAGTTAGAGTCATAGTCTTATTTTTTGCACATGGTTCAGGAGGCACAGCTAACTCTGGGTAAAACAGTTTCTCCTCACAGATTTAAGCTATGAAAAAAAGAGTACAATGGGCCCGAGGCACGTTGTTGTAATTGGATCACAACGGAGCAATCTGCTGCTCCCAAGATGTCAGTCTAACTTCAAATGGGTGTTGCCTGAGCTTTGATTCAGCCCATCGTCA
The DNA here is from genome assembly GCF_036321145.2 of Pelmatolapia mariae. Taxonomy (NCBI): domain Eukaryota; kingdom Metazoa; phylum Chordata; class Actinopteri; order Cichliformes; family Cichlidae; genus Pelmatolapia; species Pelmatolapia mariae. Next base: position 37,074,226 of record NC_086240.1, read on the forward strand.
TGGCTCAAACAGAAGACAGTTGTAGTGTTGAACTATAAACCCTGGCACAGCAGCCCAACAGGAATTTCTGTCTCATGGATTTCCAAATGAATGGTTGGCAGGATAATGCTGCGTGCATCCGGTGGAAACAATATGGCACAGCACCTCTTGTGTGTGTGTGTGTGTTTTCCTGCAGGCTATGCATGTGCATGTATCTGTACAATATCTCTATGTGCATTTAAGCACATATTCTCTTTCCCTTCAGCTGTCTCGGTGCCAGGCAGTAATCAACACCTGGATCAGCAGGTCTCCCCCTCGTGCACGTCTACTATTACACTCTCCAGTGAGCTCCACCTCCCTGAAGAAGGGGAAGCTACACAGCTGCCTACTTTTTCTAAGACAATGCATACAGCATCCTACTGTAACTGAGCACCAGCAGTGTTTCAGAATATAAAACAATCAACTGATTCTATTTTTCAGAATCTAGAGTTGCTTTACATCCATTTTGCCTTGTTTCACTTTACTTTTGATGTTTCATAATGTACAGTGACAGCGCAGACGTCGTTCTTGCCAACTGCATTTCTCCACACAGGCTGCCGAAAGATTCCCGATGACCTGTTGTTGCCGAGGCATTAGCAATGTAGGACGTGCGTTGTTAATTCTGCCAAATGGCTGGCACAATTAAAATTCACTGCACGGAAAATGAATGGATTATCTGTGAGATGTGTGTATCCTCCCCCACAAGCCTTTGTTCAATAATGTATTCCTGATGTTGGCGTTGCAGTACCTGCTTTAACAATGTATAGTCTGTTGCAAATGCAGACAAAAAAAAAAGAGAGGATTGTGTTTTCAGTTTAATCGCATGTTCAACTAAAGAGTGATGCATAAATAAGCATAACTCGTTTTGCTTGTTTTATTGGTAACATGTAGTTAAGATGGACAATCACCAGCAGCCCCACAATCCCACAATATTCCCACATTAACTTTTATTTAATATTGTAGTTGCTTCTAGCTAGCCAGATGTACCTGCAGACTGGCCAGACCACTCTGTGCCATTTAGCTACCTCGTTCATCCTCCTAGCTAATATTAGCTAATGATATAGCTAATATTCTTATGTGCAGCCTTAGTAAGCCTGGCATATTGGCACATGAAGCAGTTTTGCATCTGCAGGAGGAAAAAACACTGTTTTAAATAAATGAGAGCTCCTTCCAAAATTTCCTCCTAAGCAAAGGCATAATTTTTGTGTCGCAGTTTAACAAAAAAAAAAAAAAAAAAAAAGCAGTAGGCAGGACTGTGGACAAAGTAGTGCTAAAAAGTACAAAATTTGCAGAGGCATGAATCATGTTTTTCCTGTCAAAGATTCAAAATAAATCAGGGTGAACTCAGCACAGACATATGTGAGTCGGGCCTTTTGAAATCACATCAGTACACTTAACAACTAGATCGTGTTAAACATTTCATTAAACCTGTGAAGAGAATTGTGATCCAGATCACGGCTCATGTTTCTTCCCAGAAAGAGCATGATATAATCTTTTGGCCACAAAGGCAACCACTAAGCTTTTTGTACCTTGGAATATATGCTGTGGGTCACCTGCCACAGTATAGCTGTCACAAAAGAGCGATACGAGGAGAACAATCTGTCCCTTGGTAGAAACAGGCAAACCCACTGTGTAACTATGAATGGATGGGCATTACATCACCCTGTCCTGTTTCCTGAACACTCGGTAGGTGTTAATCACAGATGTCAGGCGTCTTGGTTTGTTGAAGTCAAGTGGACAGTTGAAAATTAAAGTTTTTTCCTGAGTAAGCTGGATAATGCACATTTTTCAGTTTCGTACTGATTGTTAAAGAAAATGATATTACAGGTTAAAAGCACAAATTAAATGAATGTGGTCACCATTCTGTAGCTGCCTGTGCAGACAAGAGTGCTCTGATTTGGTTGTCTACTAACTAAAGAAAACCCCCAGCCTTCAGGATTTTTACACTACTGAGGGCAAGGATGGGGCTGGGGGAGTCTTAGAGCTTGGCGATGAAGGACTTCATTAAAAGCAATACATCATATCTGAACAGAGTGGCTACTCTGACTGAAGTGAAACATCAACTGTTCTCTCTAAACAAAGAATTCTCCACTGTTTTTTGTGTACATTTTCCCCTCAAATGATAGGGAGTCGGCCTTTGAAGTAAATTATTAAGAGCCATACTGCATATAAAATGCAGAACTGTGGATGTAAAATTATCATAGTTTATTTTCAGTAAGGTCTTCGGAATACATTTGGATGGACAAACATGTTTGGGGGGTTTAAACTGGATTTCCACTTGGTACACATTCACAACAAGTAGCAAATTTGTGTTTTAAGCTCACATTCACACTGAAATGTATGTTCATTAGAGAGCATAAAGTCTGCAGCAGAATTTTAAGCGAGCCACTAAAAATAGCCTCTTTCCAATCCTCCAGGCCTTTGAGGATCAGAGTGAGGCAGCTGAACAGTGCCCGAGTAAAGCCTCGGTCCGTGGACAGATGTTTCTGAGAACAGGTGGCTGGGGTTGTCCCCTGGATTTGCATGGCTATGACAGACACAGCAGACCTCACAGACTTCAAAGAAAAGGAGTATGACTGCTAATGATCAGTGGAGAGAAGGAAGAGGGGTGGCTAGCTAGCCAGCTAGCTTCGCAGGCGCCATGCAGACAAGTACATCTAAAGGAAGTCTACGGAAAACTTTTCTCCTGCTACTGAGTTTTTCTTTCCCTGTAATGAGGTCATGGTTCCTGCCACTGTCGAGTGGTCATTTGATACTGAAAGCTACATGCATGCAACACTTGCAAGCAGCTTGATTTGAAGATGAAACTGATGAAGTGAGGAAAGAAACTCAGGAGTTGCCGTATGACTTGATGATTTTTTTTTTTAATTTGCCAAGTATCACTGATAAGAGTGGAAACATTTTTCACTTTATAACCTTTTAACCCCTTAAAGAAGCAATAGCAGTGGTACATGAAGAATAAATAACCTCGCATAAGACAACAATATTCAGTAAGCGCTAAATTATGCTAAATGTGCCTGAAAAAAAAACAGGTTTAAAGACAATTTGAAATATTCAACCAGAGTTTGACACCAAGCATGAACTCTTCAAAATCTGAGTTGATGAGATTTCTTCTTGCAAGCAAGCAATTAAATCAGACAAGCCAAATCTTTGCGTCTGCCCCCTCCCCTTCATCTGTCATACTTCCAGCTTTGATCTCCTCTAACCCCGTTCATTAAGCAAATACAACACACTGCCACTTAAAGTTCGCAATGGAGCCCTTAACATCTAATAAATAATGCATTCAGCCCAGATCAAAACATGAGACGAGCACAAGGCAAAAGGAGTGAACACATGGCTGGCGCAGAGGGAGCTAAATGTATGCTGAATGGAATAGGAAACATGGTAGTACACAAATGAAGCGAGAAAAAAAATCTCAGCAGTCTAGCATTTGATTAATAGGAGTGATTATGGATGCAGTTGCTTCCACCTATCAATCTGAGGCACAGGGTAGTGAGGGTGAAATATAATACTGCATAGAACATTAACAAGCATCTTAAGGAGTCATGAGCAAGAAAAAAATGATAGAAAAATGCACTCTACAACAATATGCATGCCATGGATTTTTGAGAAAAAAAGGTCATGCTGCTAGCATAGCTAAGACTTCTTGATTAGTTCGGGATTTTTCTGCAAGAGTAGGCCCTTTAATATCCCTTCATTACCACCTTTCTGTGGTAATGAAGGAATATTTAAAGTGTGTAATTGTTAGAAACTACACACAAAAATAATTCTTGTGGCAGCTCAGCTTTTTTTACCCGGTGTAGGCAAATAGTGTCCTCTTGTTTCAGTTCCGGGGGCCTGACGGAGGTAGAGTGAGCTGAATCAGCAGGGGGCCTTTGACTACATCTTGACTTTATTGCTCCCACCCTTAAATCCTACAATGACCCCCTTCTCTTCTCTGCTGTGTTTAAATAAACATTCAGGAAAAAAAAACTTTGTCCACTAACATTTTTTGGATTCCCTCCTCATCTTTCTCTCTATTTGTTTTCCCTACTTTCTTCCTCTGATGGGTGATGTGTCCCGACCTGATGGTGAGCCGTGCCACAACCTTTGGAAGCTCGAGGCATCCCCATCACACGCACACACACAGAAACCCTGGATGGGTTTGGCAGCGGGGTTAAGGAGCTGTGTGGACTTTATGTCTGTTGGGATGTCACTTTGCTGCTGTATATTCATGATTTCCTTTGATGCACACACTCATCAAAGCCCTTGAAGAGTGGGGGTTTTGTTCATACTCCCAAAAAGTATGAATCCTAGATTTATTCCTTGTTCACATAGAATAGAGAATAACCATTCAAAGAGCACGAAATGTGTCTGTTGAATTCCTATACACACGGAGATCTATAGTAACACCTCAGCGTGACTTAAGTCTCAGGGCCGCACCCCACTGTGTCAAGAACACCAACACAAAATCTGCCTTTCTACTGCAGGACTGTAAAGATACACTGTCTGCAACACCTACAGTGCTCACACGTGATCTACTGGAGTATACACTGTTGCCTTTATAAATGTGCGTCTTTGTAAATGGTCAAAGTGTACTCCCATTTTATTCCCGCTCATCCCCCCCCGTGTGTTTGCCATAATTGGAATGTCGTCTCTAGGCTTTCAGTTAAAAAGAGCCCTCCAAGATAATCGCCACCATCTTGGCGAAATGCAAACAAAGCTGCTAGAGGAGTCGCCAACTCAGAAGTTTTTCCCCTCTTTAATAACATCTTTTATTAAAGCAGGGTGAAAACAATTAGGGGTGTGTGAGTTCTGTGTCTTTAATACAGGCTTTATTGAATAACCATCATTCGTCCACTGAGGGAGGGCCTCAGAAGTGACACAAGCGGTATTGCCTAGTGTTTAAATGGAGGGGGGATGCCTGAAGGGATTGGGGGAGTAATTCAATTAGAGGTAATATGCACCAAGCCTCCCCCAAAATTGCTGTCTAAAGCCTTTTTTACTGAAAGGAAGACTAGCAAAGGGACCTGAGGTCTCTTCTGAAACTTCGCAACTGCATCTACAGCAGCAAAATATTTTAACGATTAGTAAAGGGATTAGCATGTGGGGAGATCGTCTAATGTATAGTATAAAAAATGGCTTCATTTTTTTTGCACATGAATTTGTTCAGAGACTGAGAGAAAACTAAAAAAAAGAGCTGGATTCTCTTTGAAAAAGTAAAAGTTAATAACGTCAGTCCTAATCTGTGGTTCACGTATTGTGTGTTTTTCTTAGCAAAACGAAATAGACTGTTCAAAAAAAGTTGCTATGAAAAAGGAAATAGTTCAGATTTGAAGTTTTAAGAGTGTTTGTTTTTTTTACACTTGCTCCTCAAAACTTGCAAATTAAAACTGGATAAGTGCAGATCTGAGCAATAAAATCGCTGTGACTGTTTTCTCACTGATTACTGGTGATATGTTGTTCATTTCAATCCCATATCTTCCATGAAAAAAAAACCCAAAAAAACAATTAAGCTGAGTTTATGGTTTTCCATTCACCTCCAATGCGCTGATGAGTTTTGGGGGCTGATTCTCTGTAGCCTAGTCTGTGCATCACAGTCTGCAACTGCGACAACACATCAAAAACTCTCTCTATCTGCTCATGAAAATCCCAGGACCACAGACCCAAGACCAACGAGACATTCAATCACTTTTACTTAAAGCAGATTCTCCATAGTGATGCAGTGCAATAGGTTGTTTTACTCCTCCACAGACTTTAAAACAGAAGTTTGTGAGATTGATCAAATATTCTGTGTGTTTTGCTGCAAAGGGAATTTAAAGTCCTGGGAATATTTTAGGATCAATGTAATGCCATTAAGCTGAAGAAAAACATATCTGGTACCATTTCTTTAAAATAAAAAAATCCCATGTTGTAGGTATGGAGATAAAATGATAATTTGTTGCAACATGCAATTTATTTACCACTCTGCCTTTCTGCAAAATCCAGCAAAGCTAAGCAGAAATAAAGAGGAAAGAAGAAAAAAACAAATAGAATTTTGGCTAAGGCAAAGATTTTTCTATCAACTGATTCATTTGCATTCTGCAAGCTCATACATTTCACAAACTCAATTCCATCTTCAGTTTTCATCACACTGGAATGTTTTTCCAGGCTCTGTGCAATTTGAATAACTATTGACATACGAAAAATGCCTACTATTTGCTCCGAAGACAAATGTGGGGTTTTTAAATGCATGAAGAATAAGTCGGAATAATAGGAGAAAGAGAGAGGTGTAAAAAAAAAAATCTCCATTGACAATAGTACCCTTACCACAATACCACTACTGACAGCAAGGTACTTACAACCTCCAAAACATTGCAGTTATTACCCAAATTACTGTGGGAAATGACATGAAAATCAAATTAGATATATTTTTTATATTAATAGTTGAAGCTCAGAGCTGTTTCTTTATTTACTTTTAAATCAAGTTCAGCTCATCTCATCTAAAAAAAATAATAATCTTGGATGACAAAAATGATATCAGTGTGAAATGTTATGAAAACAGTGTAACAGGAATCCCTGGTGCACATGCAGGTTTTGACATAGCTGCCGTGCCCGACGCCGAATCTTTTTAACACAGAGCTTTACAGCTCACCGCCGCCGGCGTGATCAGACAATGGAGAGCAAAATGAAATGACCAGAGAGACTGAAAGGGATAGTTCTGAAGTGCAATGCTGATCACAACACATCCGAGCACAGGAACATTATCAAATTTGTCCGACTCTGGGATGATTAGGGGTTGTCAAATTCAATTGGACAAACAGATGGCTGGATGGAGCAGCCAATGAAATCCAACCCCTCTTTAAAAGCGGGCTGGTTTTGAGCAAGTGGGAATAAATATGTAAACCCAACCTACTCTGTAATACGAACATGCCTCCTCTCGTTGCCGCAGCAGCATCCCACATGTTATGCTTTCAGAGACTATTAGTTATAATGAAGAGTAAAAATAACCCCCAGTACACCTTTTTAGAAGCCTACAGAGGTATCTGACTGAAAAAAAAGAGCACAAAAAATTTCAGCTATTGGAAATCACTTCAGTATGGATAGTTTGGAATAGGGAATGCGAGGGTGAAAAGAGAGAAACCCTCGCTCGTCTCTGGTTTGAATCAAAGGCTTACGGAAATATGTCTCGATGGAAGTAAACTGTTCGCAATGGGAAACATGTGACCTCCAAAGTGGGAAGGTGCATTGAGGGGAGTCTAGAGCTACCCTCTTTACTCGTGAGAGGTGCGACCATGTAGCGCCGCAAAAACCTGCAGGGTGCCTCCTTTTGTTTGTGTTACAAATGGCTCGGCCCGGGTTGAGAGGTCAAAGCGATAATCACATGTATAAATACACCTCTCGTCCTGAGCGGCGCTTCGGAGACCCTCCTGCTTGACTCTGCAGGTAAATGTTTGCAATGCATCAACATCCAGGAAGAAGAAGAGACGCACGAGCAGAGCCGCGAACGGCAGAGTGTTTATCGGGCCTGCTCTTTCAAACAAAAGGAAAAAGCTCAGGCGAAGTAATGGTAATGTCTCACACAACCACATGTGCGAGCAGGCGTGCACGCTTAAACAGACACACACGTACACGTGCGCATACAGCTCCCTAATTAATAGCTTCTCTGCCTCCTGAGTCTGTGAGGCAAGTCCACCCTAATCCCTTGGCACTTAGTTCAGAGTAATCAGCGCAGAGCAAAGTCTGCCTTTGGAACACTAATTAGCATCATTGATTCTCTCCTCAGACTCTGACATGCAAATAGCCCGAAAACAAGTCACTTTTTTAAGAGGCCCTAGCACTTAATGTAGTTCATTGTTTTAACCACACAAGTTCACACGGAAACAGATTTGAAATGTGGGTTAAAAATAGAGAGGAAGCATATTTTAGCTGCAAAGGGACGTGATTAGATTTTGCGCATATGCTGTCGATTGATCACAAATTTGGAAAAGAAACTCGGGCATTAAACATGTGGCACTTTCAGAGATCTTCGTTAGGCTGTGTGTGTGTGTGTGTGTGTGTGTGTGTGTGTGTGTGTGTGTGTGTGTGTGTGTGTGTGTGTGTGTGTGTGTGTGTGTCGGTGAGGAGGGAGTGTATTGGCTAATGTAGCAAAAATAATCTCAAAGCATAACTGGCTTAAAGTATGTTTACACTGATACACTAATTAAGGTATCTCTCTGGTGATTACTTAGGCAGTCAGTTTAACAACTTCTCTTTCTGGTAAACTGTGCAGCCTGCAGCCCAAGACAAGCGAGTGTGTGAGGTAACTTCAATAAGAATTGCCAGTGTCCACATGCCGCAGGGAGACATAAATTGCAAGTAATGGACTCTGAGAGTGCTGAGATGTTTATCAGACTAAATGAACAGAATCTCACCAGAGGAATGTGGGGCTCTGTGACAACATGCCAGAAAGAGACCCGATTAGAAATGATGGCTGCCATAAATTGATGTATTAAAATTTTGAGCAGAGCTATGGCTGATCATTTGGAGCAATGATTTTCATTATACTCCAAATGCATGTCAGTCATGGCATTCTTCTCTCATTCCTTCCCACTGCTCTCACTGACAAAGCAGATCCTCATAAACACTCAATATACAGCACGCTAAAACAATAAGTTATTGTTTCCTATAATTTAAAAAAAAGAGAGAAAAGGGTAGTGTACCATTTTCATTCTAATTAGCTACTGGCCATGTCCGGAGTAGAATTAAAGTGACCACAAACATGCATCGCCTCCTTAACAAGACTTGGTGAGGAAACCATCACAGCTTGACTTAACCAAAACCCTTCACTGGCAAATCCATAAAGAGAAGGAAGAACAAGGAATTAGGGAGATTTTCTGTCTTTCCAACGCAAGAGCCAGATGCCAATTTATTGCTCTCCTATTCTTTCTTTGTTTCTGTTTGCCTCCCTCTTTCTTCCTATTCAGGCTCTTATAATTGTCTCTCTCTCACTCACTCTGGGTGATTGCATCCATATGCTCTCCAAGGATAGATGGGGTCAGCACCCTACTTACTCACACCACAGTGAGGCACTGACACTTGTGAGAAAACTCAGTGCGCAGACTCGAGCGCTTGCACACACGCATACACGAATGCACACACGCAGACATTGCAAGTGTGATTGTCTCCATGCAGCAGGCCCAGACCAGGGTAGAGGATGGGAGGCTGTGGGATCCTTATGTCAACGTTTAATTCCACATCATGAACATACAGAGTACACTACTTATCAGTGATCCCCTCCTCCTCCTCCTCCTTCTCCCCCCAAAAACATTTAGGACTGGCCCCTGAAAGGTTCTGGCATCAATTAAGTGGCTCTCAGAAGAACACTGCTTGATGGGGCCCAATGGATACTCTCGTCTTCAATCCCCTCTTTTGTTCAGGAAAGCCAGAAGAGGTCGTAAATCTGAACCTGAAGACAGTGCGCAAATTGCAGTCACACTTTCAAGAGAAGAGAACCAAGGCCAGGAGAGGGAGGAGGATTTAGGCTGCGCTCCACCGGCCGCCCAAATCCTTTTCTCTTTCCATCCCAGAAAAAACACAGTGCAGACGCACACACAGATATGTGCAAATATATGTTGCTAACCACAAACTTGTGGCTGTCTGCCTTGCGCACGGAGCAACAAAGCAGATGAACACATGCACCTTCAACCAAACACGCGAAGGCACGCGTACATGCACGCATATTTTGAGCCACCGATGAAACATCCCAACATTTGGAGTAAACAAGAGGATCAGATGGATCACTATCCATTTGCTATTGTCTTTGTCTTTAGTCCGATGTCCCTCTTAGGAATAAAGACATCCATTGTCCTCATCCAGTGTCCCTGCTCTCACTTACATACTCACGCACACAGACTCACAGAGACACAAACTGAAGGACATCGATAAAATCTGCTATAATGAACCCCTCCCCTAGACCTTGCCAGTGACCTTTGGGAATCCGATTTACTCTGCCACATCTCTTATCATATCTCTCCTGTCACTCATAAATTAGAGCAATAGAGCAATAGGTGATGGTACCGCACAGAGCTGCACTGATGCTCTCTGGATATTCAGCTGCCAAACCCACATCCTTTTGTCTGTACATGCGAGTGGGTTGAGCAAACAGCATGGCTTTAAAACACTTGTATGGGCATGAGCTTCATTACTTTTGAAGCTAAATGGGCAGCAAAACACAAATGTGCTTAGCTTAAAGGCTATTTAATAAAAAAAGAAGATTGCAGAGGAGTTGCAGAGTGAGAAGGATTTTAAAAGGGGATCGAAGATGCCTGCTTTCTGTATAACAGACAATTCAACCTAACGGTCTAAATTTAACGTTTGGTGGGTTTTTGGTTTTTTGCATCTTTCTTGGTGCACCAAAGCAGTCATGGGTATAAAAAAGGTTCATTTTTTTGTGAAAATGAAAAAAGGATTTCACCTCCTAATATTCCAATTAGCAAAGTTATAGTTTATACCTTAGAGACGTGAGTCCTAAAATGCTGGATTTTGTACTTAATATGGTAAAGTTTAGAAAACAGAATTCAGTTGACTGCAATCTACTGACATCTAGTGTTGGGATTTCATACACTGTACCTTTAAAGTGCTACCACTGTGATAGTCCAGCATAAAAAGAGTGCATGCTTCACACGGAGGACTGAGTGTATTTTAATGGAGTGTTAATTTATGTATTAGACTACTTGCTTCACAACAGACTATTTTCCACGTCGGCGGTGTAAAACTTTCATACTGGCTGTATTTCACTTTGAGTAGACACTCCAGTCAGTCATAGGACCTTTAAAATGCTCATTTACTGGCATGGCTCAGTGGCACATCTCACTGAAGCAGAGCCATCACAGAGGGGTGCCCAGGTGGCTGGCAGGTTGAGTGTTCACTCAGGATTACAAAGGCCCTGGGTTCAGCTCCTTTTGTGTACATTTCGCTTGGTCCTGCGTGCTCACATGTGGTTCCAAGGTACCGCTGTACCTCTGGCTCCCACTGATTTATAGAGGTATTTGCAGGGTTGAGTTTTGGGTGAGAAAGAGTGAACTTCCAGCGTTACACCCCTCTACCTTCATAGTGAAATGCCTTGATTGTAAGGAGAAAGAAGCTGCTGGGAACGCCATGTGTCACTGTGGTAACACAAATCTGTCTACACTCGCCACAGGCCAACTGTAGCGTTAGCAGTGACATGAACCGCAGTGCGAGGGGGTAGTCATTTCAAATTAGGATAACACTCACAAGAACAAATGCATAGAAAGGGAGCCTGTGTTGAAGTTATCGGCTCCACTTTGGCTTTTTGTAACAAGTCAAAAATATTTTCTGTGTCTTTATTGTTGGAAGTTGGCACATGTTGACAGCCTCTATTACTTCTATCACACTTCTACTTATTAGTTCTCTTTACTTCTAATTTAGCTATGTCTACCAGCACTAATAATTGTGTAACTGCTGCAGGTTAAAAGAAAATAAAGCTTGAAAAAATCAGCAGTATAACAAAAAAAGGTAATCAGAGGTTAATCGGAAGAAAATGAAATAAAAGAACTAGTGCGTGAAATTAATGTATTTATCCCACAACTGAGGGAGCTCTCAGATGAGTACGTTATTGTATTGCACAGTGAAGACCCCAGAAATTGTAACCACATAACAAAAAAATAAAAAAAATTACTTTAACTATGCCCAACATCAGTATTGAATGCATGTTTTTTTCCAGCCACTTTTGCAAAACCAGGTGCTGTGGATACAAATGACAAATAACCATCAAGGGAAGCAGTGGTTTGCACAAGAGGTCATGAGGTTAAACTTATTTCAATCAGAAGCTATTCATTGGCCCGCTACTTCACCCTCAAAGCTGTGGTCACAAGATCACAGTGGGAGCTCTCAGATTAGCACGCCACCCGTTTTGGAAAAAAAATATATTAAGAGGAGGAGGAGGGCGTGTTCTCCTGTCTTAATCCTATGAGAGAATATCCCCACTCAAGGCCTTGACCTTACGAACCGCAGACTTAACAGAGGACTTTGATTTGTCAACGGTGACCGCAACAAAGCTGACCACACTGATTGCCAGGGTCAAGGATGCCGCTAGACGCATTTCATGTGGCTCATGTGACACTGAGGTCATCGTGGGTTTAAGATGTTTTCATGTGCTACATGTGTCATTGTAATAACAGCAACCCATTAACCTGCTACTTTAGCTCCACTTTCAGAAATAATAACAACATAATGATCCTGATGAAGGATTTATAAAAATGTGGCTTCTCTGTTCAAAATACAGCAATTAAATTCTGTTTGACACACCAAGGAACTGATAATTAAGGCAACGCTTTTTTGGGGGAGGAAGCTGTGATGTTTAAGGAAGCTTTCAGTTAATCTGTGCAGATGCAAGGATTCTGCAGAGTGAGCTAATCTCCATTATAATTCATCTTTATGAAAACATAAATGAACATTATAATTAAATCAACAGTAGTAGACGCTGCCAAGAACAAGTTAATCTTTGCAAAAACAAAAACTTCCTAAAACAAAATCACATCACCCTGCCCAACGAAGTATCAGCAAAGAGACAGAAAAAAGTCTTTCCCAAGAGAACAGTGAATATGTCTGTCCTGAATTCTGTGATTTTCAGAGTAATCTTTCTTACCCGAGCCACTAACAGCACCCGAACTGCTGATATACTCATTGCTTAATTGTGTGTTAATGCAAATATTTAATCAGCCACTCACATGCATTCACATGCTGTATGTAAGTATGTGAAAGACAACCTGCTGAGGTTCAAAACCCGAGCATCAGAATGGGGAAGAAAAGTGACTTTGTATGTTTGTTGCTGATAGATGGGCTGATCTGTGTATTTCAGAGAAACTCTTAATCTAATGGGATTCACACGGCCATCTCTAAGGTTTACAGAGAATGGTCTGACCATGGCCATCCCTTTATGACCACAGTGTGATGACCGCTTCCAGCAGGACAATGTGCCATATAACAAAGCTCCGATCATCTCAGCCTAGTTTCCTGGATGTCACAATGGGTTCACTGCACTCGGATGCTCTCTATAGTCACCTCATTCATGTTCAGCCAACAAATCTGTTTCAAGTGTGTGATGCTGTCATGTCAACATGGATCAAAATCTCTGAGGAGTGTTTCCAGCACCTTGTGTGAGTATATGAAGTAACTCATTTTTGAAAAGTGACAGAATACCAACTGAATCTAAACAAAATCCTTCTTATTTATTATGATAAAGCTCAATGTGACTGATTACTTTAACCTGAATAAAGATAACAGCACATTGTTCTGATACTATGAGGGGCCTGAAAATGTCATCATCTATCTCTAACACTGTGTACTTTAAATCTCACTTAAATCTCCTGATCCTTGAATTTTGCTTTTTTATTTATCTTTATTATTTATTTTTAACAAATGCTTTGCATTTCAAAGAATAAACCATTAGTGAAGAGTTCAGTTGTGGTAAGCTCCAGGAAGTCAGTGCAACAAAAGCAATAGCAGAACAAAAGTACAGTAAAGCTGAAAACCTCTGGGATAATTGGCATTTTATTGCTGATTTCCTGTCTTTACTGTCTAGCCCTTCAGTGCTTGTGGTGGCTTTATGGAGGTCTATTACTCTTTGGCTATGCCTAGATGTTGTTTCAAGCAGGTTGGTTCATCAAGTTGAGTGACAGGTGTTGGGGTGGTTACTCTGGGTAAGATGGAAAGTAGTTTTTTCTCAGATAATTTATTTGAAAATATATATGTGGCATAAGATCTCATAAAAATGGTTGGATTCGTAAATTAGCATGACAAAAATATCATAATTCTTTATCTATATATGTGGTTTTAAGGGTTGATAACAAAGTGAAACTGGAAGCGCTCTTTCTGTTCCCCTTGCTCTTTTAAAACCTCTGAGTGTAGCAGTCATTCCCACATGTGTGTGAGGCCCACACCTTTCCTCCTGCTGAATGTTGAAAGCACAGGCCAGAGTGCAGGTTTGTTTGTTGCTCCATCAGCGACTCGTGTTTTATTAGTGGTGACTTAAAAGCTCTGACATACACTGTAACATAACATTAACGGTGAGAGGTTGAGATTAGCAGCTGAATGACATCTCTTTCATAAAGTACCAGCAACACTATGAAATATTAGGCGGCAGACTGAATGCTTCACACACAATTCCATACAACAGAATCCAGAGCCCTTACTGCTGCATTTGCAATCTAAAAAAAGGTCACGGGAAAATGTTATAGGTCAGAAATAAGTACAGTAGAATAAAACCAAATGAGGTCATATGTTGATGTGAAGTATCACAGATATAAACTGTAGCGGTGTTTAAATCAGGCTGTTGACGTGCAGCATTTGCGAGCACATCCTGCAGCTATTACAGTAAAATACTGAATCATAGAGGCTAAGAAATAACTGCCAGCCCTTGCCCAATGTGAACTTCCACCCGACACAAGACACACCCAAACACACATGGACACACACACACACAGACGGACACACATGCACACAGTTTCTTTCCAGCTATGCACAAGACTGATGGAAACCATAACATGGAGTTGAGGTCCTCTGGGGGATTGAGGAACGCCACACACCAGCACGGCTCCTGTTACCCTGTAACCCAAGACAAAAATACTGGGGAGACAGAGAAACGCGCAGAGCCAGGAAGACAGAGACAGAGAGGGAGCAACAGACTGTGTCCAGAGGTGGTCAGATGACGCCACACACCAGAGTGAAGAGCTGGATCAAATATATTACTGTCAACATTTAATAGAACTGACTCATCATACCAGATGGGCAGATTTAATCTACCAGTGCCATGTGAAAGCAGAAAAGTGTATGAAATACAGTCATATGGGTTTTTAAGCTATTTATCAGCATTGTTCACACCTACAGGATGAGTGAGAATTAAATCAACATTACTGATTAATACTCTCACCACATCATTACCTCATACCAGCAACATATTTTACTTAATAACAGTAGAACAAGCAGTCAAGCAACTGCAGGTGTTTGTGCTTGGTGTAGGAATAGATAGAGAGGACAACCTGCTGTTATTCTAAACAGCTGGCTAATATAACTGTGGGGTACAGCAGCAGCACACACAAACAAAGGGGAAAACTGCACACAGTCACACACTACTTTTATCTAGTGAGCCTAAGTACTTACTATCTATCTATCTATCTATCTATCTATGTATCTATCTATCTGATGAAATTCAGCTTTGTATTTTTTATTTTATTTTAACAAAACCTAAAAGTACTAACAGTACCTCAGTTCATGGCATACACTTACCAGCCAGTTTGTTAGGTACACTTATTGAACTGCATATTAATACAATTATCTAATCAGTCAGTCACATGGCAGCAACTCAATGCATTTAGACATGTAGACATGGTCAAGAGGACCTGTTGAAGTTCAAAGCGAGTATCCGAATAGGGAAGAAAGGAAAACCTAAGTTAATTTGAATGTTGCATGGTCTGAGCATTTTAGAAATTGCTGATCTACTGGGATTTTCCCACACAGCCATCTACTGGGTTTGCAGAGAATATATCCAGTGAGCAAGGTTGATGCTAGAGAGCAGAGGAAAATGGCCAGACTGCTTTGAACTGATAGGAAGGTAACAGTAACCCAAATAACCACTCATTGCAACCAAGGTATGCAGAAGAGCATCTCTAAATGTACACTAGCAGAAGAGCACACTGGTTGCCACTCCTGCCAGCCAAGAATAGAAAACTGAGGCTACAGTTTGGATAGGCTCCTCAATTTTTTATTTTATTTTATTTATTTATTGGCTCTTTAGAACCAACTGAACATTGTTTAAACACCACAAACTACCTGAGTATGACTGACTGTGTCGATCCTTTTATGACCACATGGTACTCATCTTGTGAGGGGTTGTTTGTTGTTGGTATTGAGTTTAGTTTGTTAAATACTTCTAAAGCATATTCTTTCCCATCTACCATTGATTGGTGCTTACTTCACCATGACTACTAAATGCCGTGTAGAAAGAATAAAGATCTTTGTTTACCAAGTTTAGCAACATTTGACTTTTATGGTACTGCCTGGACTGCCTGACTGGCAGTTTATTGGCTTGCGTGAAAACATTTCTCTTTTTTTTTATCTTTGGTAGCTTACAGCAGAAAAACCTCTTCTTTCTTGATAATGTTCAAAGTCTGCCAGGAAAAAGAAATTCAATAGAACTCTGTGAGGAAAAATTACATTCTTTGCTTTTTTTTTTTTCTTTTTTTTTTGTCTGTCCCATTTGGATCTTTAGCCATCAGAATTGTTGTCTGAAGACCAACAAGGATACCAAATGGATTTATTTTGCCAAATGGATCATCATGGCATTGCCGTATTGGTCCATTTGATCAAACTTTGTTGTTATTATTTATTTTATTTTCAGTTGTTACAGATGGGACAGACATGATTGGGGGATAGAAAAGAAAGAGAGGAAGGAAAAGAAAAACAGAAGGGAAAAGGGACAGTGAGAAAGGGCACTTACAAAGACAAAGAGAGAAAAAAAATCTCCTGGATCACCTGCTGAGAGAAAAAGAAGAGAAAACAAGCAAAAAAAAAAAACAAAACAAAACAAAACAAAGCAACATACTAAACACAACACCATCACGTTAATCTAGCTAAGTGTGAACAGCAGTAAATACTAAATATTGAATGTTGTTGTGCAGCACGCAGGACAGACATCGCACAATGTGCTTTGAAGTAGCAGCTAAGAAAGGTGTAGTTTATGTCTACGAACAGTGAACGCCCGTGTGTGCACACCTGTGTGGATCAGCGCGCTTGTATACAAAAGGTTTCCCCATGTAATGGTCTGCTAGAGGGTGTGGAGGGCCATAGCCCCGTCCCCCAGGGCATGAAGCAGGCATGGAGGAGATCCAGGCTCCAGACATCCAGAGGCCCCAGAGTGTGGGAGTCCAAGGAGTACCACCGGAGGGGCATCCGTGCCACCCTCCTGGGAAGGGCTGGGGAGATCCCCAGACGAGGGGTCACCCAGTAGCCACGGAGCAGAAGCCAGAGGGGGCTGCACCGGCGTGCCCGCCAGCTCTGCCGGCAGCCAGCTGTGCCAGAGTGAACCGAGTCGCAGGCCCCGAGGCCGGAGGCCCGAGGGCCCCCTTTGCCCCGGAAGAGGCCTGACCGAGCGACAGGCACCAGGCCCCGCCAAGTAGCCACCGGGAGTGAGCTGGTGCATACCTGAGCGCCCAGCCCCGGACACCAAGAACCACCAATGCACCAACCCCTGAGGGCATCAGTTACCGGCAGGGAGTGTGGTGCTTTTATAGGATCTTTGATTAAGAAAATTAAGAAACATTACAACATCAGGGGAGCTACTTGAAGTGGCCAGGGTTAAAATAAAGATTTAAGGCACATCTTCATTAGGTGAAGTAAGACTCTGGGAATGTGTGAGAGGAAGATGGAGAGGGAGCAAAGGCACCGAGGATGGAAAAAAGTTCATAAAAAGTAGATAGAATCACCTTCACCCTTTAATCAGCAAGTGTAAGAGAAAGCATCTTCCCTATTCTCCCCAGGGCTGAATAAATCCCTTTTATTATGGCAACTTAGTATTTAGTTACATTATCTCACTGTTTGTTAATAGGTGGTCAAGAAGGACGGAGGATAAACACCAAAGGGAGCGGCAAAGAGCACATAGGCCAGCACTGGGTAATTGTGATTGACTATTCCTGCATTGCACAAACAACACAGCAAAATGGAGCACGTTGTCCATGAACCTGGGGCATTTTTATCTTCCTAATGAAGTGAATCCTGTTAACCTTCGCATAACATTTGAAAAGGTTGGGTAAAAGTTAGCTAACGAGGAAGGCATAATGCAGACACCCAAGGACACCAAATTACACTCGAAGTTGGAAAATGGAGTGTAAAAATACTCTAACAATGCATTTGTTTATGACACACTTCCTTACCGCTGGGGCCATTTTTGTAGCAGTCAGTATGGTCATTAACATCCACACATCTTGCCCCATTATCCTTGTGCAAGACACCAAGGCCCCAAATCACTATGGGTTATTATGCAGCAGCTAAATGCCTGAAATATAAATGTCAGTTTGATAAATTACTTCCATAGCACCATTTTCCTTCTTGTGGCATCATAAACATGTAAACACCTCGAACCCGGGCAACAAAACTAATCCCAGACTCCCCAACTTTACACCAGAGACCGGTGTTGCCTTGTGACAACACCACGGCCCTGCTTCTCCTCGCCTGTGACTCAGAGTCATTGATGTGACGTGGTTTTGATGGGGTACAACACTGTCAGGGAAGCTGAGCAAATGCAGAAGCACAGAGTCCCGGGGTTTCCTGCAGGGAGCTAGCTCGGGGTCCGGGGCCTGTTTAAATTCCCTGGCCCCTAGCTGTTTGAGCTGTCCAAAATGTTAACATATAAACATAAAGGCTTATTCCCTGAGGGTATTCATAGACGTGGGAGGTGAGGGAAGGTGTACATGATGTACTACATTTCCATTCATAAAACCCCCAAATCTTAGTATTTTTTTCCCCCTAAAGATAATTTGAGCTGCAAATCCCCAAAACCTTCATCCAAAACTACACTGGCACCGGTTTTTGCACATGCTGCTATATTTTAAGCACATGGTCATTTATGTTTTAATGTAACAACTTGGATTTGCTACATTAAACACGTCTTCATCTTTACATCGAGCCTTTGCTGCAGTGCCAGAAGTAGACAGGCTTTGGCATTGTCATTCCAGATTAACTTTCTGTATATGAACAAAAGAATCAATTTGAAGCATCTGCCTGGCACCTTTGCTTATTTCCCAACAGCCTATGGAAATGGAAATGGAAATCGTGTTGGCAGATTAAAGTAAAAGCACATTCCCAAAGCAGCATGCCAAGGTGAGCCCATCTGACGAGGACATTTTTATTGTTATTATAGGTTGCTACGAGATAGATTGCTCTCTCATTTTAAGGGTCACAAATGTAATGCTCCTAATTTGGGTGGGAGATTGCATCCATGTAATTACTATAATCTTCCACATCCCTGAGTTGTGTGGAGATGTTGCTTGGTGAGCGTGTCGTCCAGAAAAGCAGGAGGAGAATAATGTTGGTAGCGAGGAGAAGGCTGCTGTGGGCACATTCAAGCGAGTCAAAAAAAATCAAGCTGATAGGCTAGCTGCCCAAGTAATGGTGTTACATGTGTATTGTTGCTGTGTGTTTGCAATTAATTCCCAGCTAAGGACTGTAATTGTTATCAGCTGTATATAACTGCATATGTGAATCATTTCAACCTTTCAACGCCAGCGATTTACTATATGGCAAAAAAACACTAGCAAATGCACTGCAGGCCTCATCAAGCACATTGCCAGACAATACATTCCACAGACCTACAGAGAGCCACTTATCTTCCTCACATATTTTCTGCAAAAATACACATCCCTGACATATTTTCACACTTCCAAACCAAATACAATAACAGCTCAGCTGCACTCTACCATGGGCCAGGGCGAATATCATTTGCATTTTAAGCATCAACTGATGCCTTTATCCAGAGCAGATAGCAGTAAGAGGGCACGCAGGGGTTCACAGGATGCTTCCAAATGCAGCGCGGCCTTCTGGAATTTTGTAACATCAGCACAGTCTTAAAATGCAAATGTTGTGCTCGGTTAACAAGAAGTGGAACATTAACGTACGTGTTCGTCCACAAAGACAAGACCACATGGAAGAGAGCGGAATCACAGAGCTGTCCGATCCTGAAACAGGGAAGCAAGTTCAGGGGGATAATGTGCATATTCATGCAAGCTCAGCTTAACGCTGATTCAGTTTTAAAGTCACGTTAAGACTTCTTGCCAAGTTTCTGACAACTTTGACCAAACGCCGGTGTGAGAGTTTTACTGCACAGTAGATTTTCTGATGTTTTTGTCAACTGTTTTGGGATCACAAGCCCGAATAAAAACTGCGAGCTGAAAATGATGTGGCCGAAAGGGATTTTAAAAATAGTGACACTTAAACTGCAACTTAGTAGAGCAATTATTTCTGTCTTCCTTTCACAAGTGCAGGTCAAATGAGAACCACGAGAGGATTTTTCTCTGTGTTAACTACGTTGTCGGTGCTGTTTTCAGTGTCAGCTTCATCTGGCTGCTTCATCAGAAATCTTCCTTCAACTAAGCCAATTTAAATTAAGGCAGCATGAAAAGAAATCAAGTGTTAATTTGCTCACCTTGAGCCTTTGTAGCCAGCGAGTTAAAGGACGCCCCTGTAAAAAGATTTCGATAATTATTGCACAATTATTTAAATCAAACTTTAAATCAGTAATGACATTTAGTGCCAATCTAAAAGTCTTAGAAATGAAAAAAATAAATAAAACAAGTTCTTCTAATTAGCTGGTAACTGCATCCATGTGTCTTTACTAGGGGCAAAAAAGCCGTTTTTTAATTCACTGACAAACTTGTACACTATCTTAAATATTCATAGTTTTATTTAGATACCACACTTTCAGCTGCTCCTATATTCACGAGGGTCACCACAACGGGCAGCTCCGCGTGTTTGATTTGGTAGGTTTTTACTCCAGATGCATTCTGATCCAACTCCCAAGGAGATTTGTGATTATGGGCCAGATTTTCAAAACACTGCTAAAAAACAAAACAAAAAAACAGAGAGGTATTGCAGTGAGAAGATTACCTGTAAGAGGTAGGGACTTTTTGTGACTGAGCCTGTTGCACATGTGTAAAAGTAGGAAGGAGAATATTTAAATCAAGCATGCAAAGTGATTTATTAATGTTTGAATCACAGAATATACAGCTATATTTAATATAATGATATTTAATGTAGAAAAAACATGTTGAACTTTGTTGCATTTGATACTGAAATGGACTGAGCACGCCTGTGTTTAGGAAACAGCACAACTTTTGTAAATCACCTGTAAAACTAACCATACCAATCCCTCTATTCAGGGATTGCGCTCTCACACTATTTTCACCGTTTAGTGAATCTGACAAAATATTATTGAAGGCAATATTCTGAACCTAATTCAAACTGTTCAGTAAATCTTTATTTTTAATGAGAGAAATACTTTTGTTCTGAAAAGTTATTTGATTTTCAAAATCAATAAGTCCTAATTCCATAAAGTTCAGTCTGTCAGAGCAGCTGGACTGATGGGAAACTGCTTCAGCTAAACTGGTCTACAAAACAATTCTGATAAAATAGTCACATTTCCACCAGCAGGAAGTCTGAGCCAATACAGTCATAGGAAATCGTAAATGCACATGCTCTCAAATGGCCCCGCTATGTGCATGTTCCATGGATCCGAAAAGAAAGACTAAATAAGAAGCCCGATGAAAGATTGTGGAGGTCTTTTCTGTGTACCCAGTGAGACATTAAATATCCATGGTTTATAGCATGTCAGCAAGTGAACTTATAAATACAACATAAAATACGCTACACATGAGCTCATCAAGCATCACATCATCACCAGATCTGTAGATGCATTATGTCGACTGGACTGAATCAATACGCTTCTCCTGACTTATCCAGTATTTCCTGAGACGTCAGATTAAAGTAACCTCCGTCACGTCATTTTGACATTTGCTACACAGACATAATAACAGGAGAAAGGCCTGCATTTTCATTAGACGTGGCATTGCCAGGGCCCTGTTACTGTACGCACTGGCTCACTGTCACCTCAATGGAACATTTTTTCCATAGCAGACGTTTTGGCACGCCATACACAGGAAATGCACAGGTGTGATTGATAACTGCATTCCATTTAGGTAAGCTAATCCTGGTGCTCAGTTATTGTGCTTTCTGTCATGCTGTCAGGACTTTCTGGGACAGTTAATGGGACTGAGCCAACTAAATTTGTCAGCTGCATTTTGTGCTATGAGAAGCCCAAATGTCTGCCATGAAAAAGGTTTACTGAGCCATCCTTAGTGTTATTAGACTCACCTGCGGTATTCCTGCATGACAAGTCAAAATAGTTTATTGTACACTTTCATAGTTGAGATGTTTAAATATTTCACTTTCAATTTTAGTGAGGTTCACGGCACACCCATCTACCAAAAGCCACTATACTGCTGTATTTACCAGATACATTTCCACAGAAGACTGCCTAAAAACAGGAAATGGGAAAGGGATAAATTGTCCAGTCTACTTGTATTCCAGGCTAGCTCTGAAGCACAGTGATGATGTGCACTAATGTCACAGTAGGTTACCACAGGACCCATAGAGCTGGTCAGAGTTTTGCCTGTGAGTAATTACTCTTCTCTATCAAGGGAAGCTCAGAGAACACATGCATCAGTCATTCACTGAGGATGGGGGAAAAAAAATCTCAATGGCTCACAATGGCACCCAGGAGCAGCGTGCAATTAATTGATAAACGCCAGGACGTGATGTCCCCTCTGATAGTATGGAAAGGCTGCAAAAGAGCTCACTGGTGCGTGAATCAAAGACTGAAATGCATTAACGGAAAGTTAGTGAAATGCCATTAACCTACCAAAGCCCTCAACTGATAGTGATGGGCTACAGAGTGAGTTTTAAATTGCACCAAGCCCATGAGATTATGGCGAAGTCTGTAAGTCTTCCATGAAAGGCTGCAAACCCATTTTGATTGCTTCTGACACAGACTCATGACATTCCATCAGCAAGACTTTGAATCTGAAAACCATCATTAGGGATGTGCGTTTTGAACGAGTGATTATTGCATATACACACGCGCTGATTTGAGATCAGATTGAAATTTCTGGGGAAAAAAAGTATCCTCTCTTGGTGGGTTGTTTTATAAATACTGTGCATATGCCAGCATGACTGCATGTTTCCCATAACGACGTTACTATTAGAGTCTTCCCAAAGGGCACCATCAGCAAAATTGAGGGTTGAGCTCCTTTTTCTATGTAGTGGAGAGCAAATCAAGAGACTTGGAAAAGTCTAGAGTTCTTCCTTTATGGGAGTTTGTGAGTGGTGCACGCACAAAAACATATGTAAAAAAATGTACACTTATCCTCCAAAAAATAATGACATGCACACACACACACTAAGAGACACACACATCAATTCGCTGCCTCATCTTACTGTGGAGATTCCCCTGGCTTTGATTAATCTCCAGCGCCAGAGGATAGTTCCTGTGTTTGGACCCAACAGGCAGGTTGCCCACTCCACATCTGGAAGCTCTAGCCCTGCCATCTCCCCACTCATGCACGTACAAGTACACAAAAATGCTGCTGCGCACATATAAATCAATCAAAAGCTCTCTTTTCCAATTTCTTCCTTATAATTTCTACCTCTGTTTCTTCTATAATCAATTATTTCTGCAATTCAAGTTTGTCTTTAAATGTCTCTTTAAGTTGTATTTAAAAAGAATGACAGTCACAACATCTTTCTTAGGATAAGGTTTTGTCTCAGCTGTAAATGAAAAACCTTTAACCCTGACATAGTGTAAATATTTATACATCACAGGGCTTTCTGGGTCAGTTTATGGTGAAAAAGACGTATGCTGTCGTACACGATCGTGTTCCTAAGACATAAAAGCAGCGATAATGATGTAATAATGATATGGTAAGAGACAGGCAGTTGGGCAAACAGTCTCATTTTCCAGGGGAGATTTGCATGGCAGCTCTGTGACCATGGTGGTGTGGGCTCCAGTGTACTGACCATTTGAAGAAGGAATGTGAAGGCAGGCCACGACTGAAAAAAATCACCAAGTACACAGAACTGTTTGCAGAGGGCAGAGAAAAGTAAAGCAACCCAAAACTTTAATCTAAAATAGGTTCAAGCTAAATATTTTATTGGTAATGAACAACACCTTCTATCCTAGACTTGGGACTGAAGTCTGAAATCCTGCATAAAGTTATCGAAAAGGGAACTCAAACAGCAAACTTGTGGCTTTGCTGACAGACTATGAGAACAGGGAGGCATCCTTGCCCCACCACCAGGAGATGTTCCAGGGTAATGTATGAAACACCAGTGGATGTTGACGAAGCCTGCAGAAACAGTGCAATGTTGATTTTGGTGCAATGGCCCTACCATGTTATTACAACTTCTGTATTCATAGCGTGAGGCACACTGGCCCCCAAAAGCATTTTTTCCACACATCACTGGAAAAGGAGAGCCTGGAAAATGAAGATTTTTTTAAACATTACAGCTCCTGCAAAATCCGGAGACTTATTCAGTCCAATAACATTTAAAATGTCTAGGAGAGCCATAGTTTAAGCTCATTTGTGTATATGGAACTGGCAGAAATCAGTGTCTCTCGTGGATTTGACTGCAGCGGATGCCAATGCACTTGCTCCAGGGGCCCAAGTTTGCTAAAGCATTTGGAATATCTGGTATTTCGTGATGAAGGAAGGGAAATCTTTTTCAGTATTTAGATCACGGCACAACTTTCCTTCAACAACACGAGGTATCATCATGTACCCAGATTTCTTTAATACAACTAAGTTTCAGGAAGACGCAAGCAAAACTTCAGAAGACCACTGCGTTACATTCAGCGGCAAGATTAGATGTTATTCATGAGCACTGTGGTACGTAGCTAAATGATTGATATAACACCCTCACTTTTGCTTCCTTCCCCAGTTTTTCAATTAATTAAATGATACCAGGATTTTAAAACAATAAATAAATAATCAAGTTAGAGTTCTGTATCTGAAAACACAGACTGACAGCCAGTTCAAGTTAGACTGGCTGAACGCCCATCCGGCCAATTGCAGTCAATCCATCAGAGTCAAAGAGGCAGCTTCTTCTCGTGTATCACTGTGATGTTGCATAGTGTTGTTATATTTTTTTTTCCAGCAAAGGAGACAGATGAACTGTTATCCACTGATTTTATAAAAAAAAAAATTTACAGTGAAATGAACCCATCATTTCTTCCTCTGGAGAATCACAATATTTTCTTTAGCATATCAAGTGGTTTATTAAAGGGAGTTTTTGGTTTTGCTGCTTAAATGCAATGATAGATGCAGGGGTTGGCTTTTCTCCAAGCATGACTTATCAGATCCCTTAAGTAAATAAAAAATAAGCCAAGAAATTATTAAAAGATCGAAAAAAGTACATAAATAACATAAACTGAAAATTAAACTCTTGGTGGTGTTTGGTTATTTTTTATAGTTAGCTTTAATTTGAGAGCTGATCTGATATCAGCAAAAAAGTAAAGGATGATTAAATTTGGGGAAAAAAACATTTAAGAAAATTCAGCTTCCTTAAAAAAAGAAAGAAAGAAAGGGAAAACTCAGAAAAACAAGCTTCAAGTGCTACTTAACAAGAAACATGTTGTTAAATTAACAAGAAAAGTTAAAAATCTGTAGTTTTCTGTGTGTCCTAAAATATGCTCAGGCAGCTGTGAGTATGCACAAATCTCCAATCATTTCTAACAGCTTGTTGCATTCAGTACACACACCTCTGAAGCTTCCATCTTTCCCAAAAGCATCTCATGTCTAAATAAGGACTAAATATAGATTTCACAGTTTATTCCAACAGCAAGCCGACAACATTCATCCCTGTCCCCTGTGTGTGTGTATGCTGTGTTTAGATTGCTGCATTGCTGTGCACCTCAACAGTTAATTAGTTACAAGATGAGTATTTAGCATGTAGACACAAGGCACAAAGATGCCCTGGCATGCAGTTAGCATCGACGTGCATATATCAACTGCTATCCATTGCTACTGTAACAGTGCAATCCCCAATACAGCCATGCTTTATTGATGCATTATGTCTTGTACAGACTATAAACAGATGCAAAACTCATGGTAGGCTGCCAGACCCTGTGAGTCCTTGTATCCAAAGCTTAGACAATAACTTTCAGTGAAAGCATTGTCCTTAGTGCAATAAATCAGTATGTAAACACAGCCAGTAGTATCGTAGCAGTGTTTCAACACCGCACTGTATTTATGAATTGGGTCTTTAAGGAGTTAACAGGATTCTGTCTGTACTGTATGTATACAGCATGTGATGTGCTGGTGTGCCAGGAACAGACTTACTGCTCCATTCTTCATACATGAAAGCAGAGTGAACTCGGTTACGCTTTAGGGGATGAATGCGTGTTCTGAATGAAACTGGAGCAGAAATAAAGTAACACATGTCGCAGCTCTGGCTTTTAAAGCACCTTAAAACGAGTCAGTTTGATTAATCGCTGATTTTGGGCGGTGGTTCTCAAACGTTTTCTGGCATGGCCACACACAGATTTATCAACCATCAACAATTTCAAATGGATCAGAGTTGAATTTTAATTAAAGGTCAGCACAAAAACATCAGCAAACTCTTGTTTGGTTATTTTCTTTAGAGTACTTTCACTTCATGTTTATCATCTGGTTTTGTGACCCATATGAAAAGCGTTCCCCCGCCCCACAATTTGAGAACTTCTAATCTAGCGGTACAGTTCTCTTCTTGTGCATGAAGTCCTTGGTTCAAATGTCGAATGAGCTCTTAGGAAATGCAGTTTGTATGTCTACAGGCGTGGCTCCTCCAATCTGCACGTGGAAGTGTTTTGGGGGCAAAATAAAGAACCAAACTGCCCCTAATGCATCCATTGTTGTGCAAGTGGGGCACGTGTGATAGATAAAGCACCATGAAAAATAGGGAAATGTAACCGAGTGGTCAATACAACTAGAAAAGTGCAATAAAAATTCCAGTCCATTTTACCACAGTACAAGTTGCAAACCAGATATTTTCTAGTTATGCATTTTCAAGTGTGTTGAAAATTGCAAGTAAAATTCACAGCAATTTGAGGATTTCATTACAACAAAGAGCTGCAATGGTGTGTGAATAAAATTGGAGGGGGCCGTTTAAGGAATTCACTATTTATGATGACTCACGGGGTCATGCCAAACCGGTCTCCATAACGCACATGTATCTTTTGTTTAAAAATTCAGCCTCTTTTAAATGTTCACGTGACACAGTATGAGTATGACACATTGGCTCAGAGAGCGGCCTGATCTGGCTGCTCCACTTTGACCTTTTTTGTGAGCGAGGGAAACACGCCACCTTTCATTCCCAGACACTTCGTTAAGTCAACTTCCTTTCCCTCCTCAGACCCGTGTTATTGTAAAGTGTCACTTGGTGCTGTCAGAGACAGAAGAGTTCAGTCCATTACTGCGCACGAGGGTATGTGCATGCCTGCTTTGTGTGTGTGGGTCCCACATTGTGTCCATATATCTTTCAAACTGGTTTGTGATTAGTTGTGTGTGTCTCTATGTGCAGGAGTGCGTTTGTGTGGTCGCAGAGGGCATCTGTGTGAGAGCTAGCTATGACATACTACTGCCACTCAGTGGATTCTCACCAGAATGCAGCATGAATGGATGGAAGAGCTAGGCCTTCTTCACCGAGGCTCCGCTGCATAGTTTGGAGCAGCTGTTACCAAAAAAACACAAAAAAACAAAACAAGAAGTGTATTAAGTCATTTATGTGGATAAAACAGAAAATATAACCGATTTAAACACAGATGAAGAGCCAAATCCACTATGGGAAAGATTTTTTTAACATCGTTTTTTGCTCAGAAATGGACATTTAACCTTTCTGTGTTCAATTTTAAGCGGCCGATGGAGACAGTATAAATATACAAATCACTAATCCTGTAAAGGCAAACACACTGATTCTGGATGAGAAGATGCTTTGGTTCTCTTTTACACTGGCACGGCTAACATAAAGCAAAAACCAGCGCACGCAGCACAGTTTCCTAAAAGATTTCTGGAGGTCATTAATTAACCCTTCATGTCTTAGTTATTTCCTTCGTTATCCATTTGGGATTATTATTGATCTTCTCATCAAACTTTGGGCAAGGAAGAAACAAAGTGGATATAGTGAATCTATTCCTTTTCGAGCTCTAACACCTTTACACCACATTATCTGTCACTATTATACAACTTCTTGCTGCATGCATTAACAGGGCCCTTTTAACACGCTGGATATCTGGTTTCGTTTCCACGGCGGAATTTTGATAACACTCCAATTATCTCAAAGAGCTTGAGCAATTATCAGAGTGTGACACCACTGAGGAAAATTTTAGATGATAATAAGTGTGCTAATTTAAACTACGACTGCTGAGGAAACTTTGCTTTGAACCTCGAACATGCTTTCCACCACAAGTCATCCACAGAGTGAGCCCGTGGGTTGCTGGTGGGGAAGGTTATGAGAGAAGAAGGATTCACGGGCACACGGAGGTGATGACAAAGGAGGACGGGTGAGACAGAAAGAGACGGAGACATAAAGGGAACACTATAGTAAAAAGGATGACAATGTTGATAAAGTGAAATTGGAGATCAAGCCAGCAGATGGAGGCGCAAAGAATGTGACCTGCCAAGTCGCTCGTGGCACTCCAGACGGATACATACAGTCAGGAGATAAAAAGGGAGGGAGAGTGGGAATGACAGATGCATGGTGGGGGGAAAGCCAGGGAGGGGGAAGGACAAGACAGCAAGATGAGAGAGAGACAGAGAGAGAGAGAGAGAGAGAGAGGAAGTCAGACTTACACAAAGGGGGAAATGAGCAGGAGATGAGCGCGCAAGCAAATGGGGGATATCTGCGAAATCGAAATAAAAGAGTACGTGGAAATAAAAAGAGGGCAGATAGTGAAAACGAGCAAGGATTTAGGAGAGGGAGCTCAGAAGTAGTGGAAGAGGGAAGCAAGGAAACAGGGGAGAGGCCACAGCTTGCCTTCCTCCGATTCAGATGTGGAACAATAGCTGCCCATCAGTCTGTCAGCACCTAGAGGCGCAGAGGGAGTGAGAAGTTAGGAGTGACACAGTGCTAGCATCAATGAGCTATTGTCTGTGCATGAGTCTCCGCTGAGCCAAATCTCACTTGGTTTCCTATTAAAAAGTTCTAACACTATGAGTAATGGCTTGAACTAAAGGGACACTGTTCTCCCGTAAAGCCTGTAAACAGAGTGAACGTGAAGATGCGAGTAAACTGCGGACACGTGTGAACGTCTCTCAACGTGACCTGGGCTCAAACATGCATTTAACACCATCTGACAGTTACACACACACACTGACGCGCTCATACGCACACACAGAGAAACAATATTTATGTGTGTGTGTATTAAGTGCATACACACACACACACATAAATATTGAACAATGATGTCCTCTAATGATTTCCATTACCTCCCTCCAAGCGCAGGCTCTGTTTCGATTTAAACTTTTACTGTTTCTTGACAACACGCATTAAACAACAGAGAGTGGAAAAGCACCGAAATAAACATCCAGACATTCAAAGTAATTGTCATGTGCGTGTTTATGCACGTGTCTGTGCTTTCCCCTGGGCTACCAATGTACTGCTAACATACGCACTGGACTTTACACAAAAAAAATCGTCTTGTTAGTAGCCAAGTGTCGAGTGCAGACTCAGCTCCATCATTCGAGCACTGACATCTGCCTAAATACTGATGTATGGGAAACATCTAACTTTCTTATCCACATAGAAATATTACACAAAACTATTAAAGCATCACGTTGATTGTTTTCAATCCTATTTTTGACCTCCACGGAAAAGGAAGCGGCGCTTTACTCAGCTACACAATAAAATCAAAATCCCATAAGGAGAACAAGTTGCACAAGTACAACCTCTTTGT
Source organism: Pelmatolapia mariae (assembly GCF_036321145.2). NCBI lineage: Eukaryota > Metazoa > Chordata > Actinopteri > Cichliformes > Cichlidae > Pelmatolapia > Pelmatolapia mariae. Next base: position 37,103,735 of record NC_086240.1, read on the forward strand.
TAAAAGAGACCACAAGTCTGACCTGCTAATCTAGCCATGAGCATCACTGGCAAGAGTCTTTTCATTTCTTGTAATTTGGCAACAACAGGAAAGAGAGTCAAATGCTCTGGCTTTAAATCTGCTGTAATTCAGCACAACACTACCACAAATGAAAATATCAACATAGCTTCACAAAGACCCAAGCCAAGTTTATTTCTATAGCAGTTAACCAAAGTACTGAACATGTAAAATAATCAAGTAACATTAAAAAAAACATAAACAACCTCAGTAAAAGCAGCACAAACAAAAGTACTCTGAACTCATTTTGAAGAGACAGTTTGTTCCACAGTTTCAGAGCAGCGACTGCAAAGGTATGGTCTCCTCTGTACTTTAATCTGGAGCTCAGGACAGCCAGGAGCGTTTACTCAGGAGACCTCTGTGATCTAATGGGAGAAAGATCAGAGAGGTGAGAAGGTGCCAACCCCTCCACCCATGCTTTAAAAACCAATAATCACATCTTAAATACTGTACCCAAAACTCTCTTCTTTAGGTTTGCCACATTCTTTTAAAGGACCTTTGCCATCACGCTGGGTAAGCATCACTTTCAACACACAGGTATAATCTTGTAGTACAAAAGCAAAGTAAAAAGCGAATAAAAGGAGGGCATGAAAAAAAACATGAAGTCAAGCAAAACGTAAAGCTTCCAAAAGGGGACACAAGCTGAAGTTGTGGCTTACCCCCCACACACCAACTTCCTCCCAGCGTCCTAATACAGACTTTGTATCTCTTTGAAACAGGATCATCATCTATGGGCATCCAATATTGCCACAGCCAGAGCATCAGTGTGCAAATGCCTTGTAAATATTACTGTGCCACAAAGGGCACCCTGACCAAATATGTTGTTCTAGCTTATGTTACCTTTACCTTAAGATCAATAAAGGTCAGTAAAAATCTGCATTTTAGTCGTTCTACTTGTATTACAAAGGCTACAAACAGTTAAAGAGGACAAGCTCAATTCCAAGGTTTTTTTCTTTTTCATAAAGAGAACATAAAAGATTTAAAATAGGTTTTGACAGCTGTAAAATCTCATCCTTTAGGGAGTTAATGGTTAAATCAGTGTTACAGTCAAACCCTCAGATATCTTCTCGTTATTGGTTCCTTGGGAGGAACAATAAATCTTTTTTATTAGTCCTTTAAGCTATATTTGTTGCACAATCCTAAATCAAACATCTCACTTTTGTTTCACCACTTTGTTCATTTATTTGCACAAAAAGCAGGTGAGCGGTTGGTGTGGGAAATGTTGTGATTATTTACTTCCATTAGAATTAAGCTGTTTTTTAGACAAGCTGATATTTGTGTAATTAAAGTAAACTTACAATATATAAAGTATACAAGCACAGAATTCAATTTACCCTCTAACAGCTCCATCAGCAGACTAATAAGTACAAAATCTCAGAGAATTTGACAAGGTAATCATAGAGAACACCAGGCAAACCCATGCAAGCCATCAGTTTATTTGACTTCAGCCCACTACATGTAAAAACATGGCTTTCCTGTGACCTACTGCTAATATGGTGCAGTTATTAGTTTGGCTTCAGCCCAGCTTTGCACGAACCCACTCAGCTCATTTCTACATGCTGATCTGCTTTCAGTGGGCTGTATTCAAAGGCAGGGTCAATGTGTTTCTGGTTAGGAAGGGAAACACGGAGAAAAGGAAGCCAGAGGACGGAGCGCCCAGTCGATGTAAATGTTCCCCTAAATCAACATGGCCGAGGATACTTTCCTCAATGATTTTGACATTCAGTACTTTAAACAGTGTAAAACAAATATCTGCAAACAATAAAGGAGCACTTTGGGGTTCATCAGTCCTGTAAGTGAGTATGATAAGCTGAGTGAAGAGAGTAGTCACTGACTGTTCATGTGATTTGTGTGTGTGTGGTTATGCTGTATTGAGAATTTAAGGTAAAACTGTGGAGCATAGGGGTATACTACTATGTTTGTGTGGTATTCAGCCGTGCATCTAAGGAGAGGTGTGGTACTGGGAGCGAGGAGGAGGAACATGAAGCGACAGCAGTTCCTTACATGTCTTTTCTTTAGCATAAATGCATGTTAAAAGGCTAAAGTAAGCAGCCAACCAGTTCACCAGGCATCCAACCAGAAGTACGCAGTAACAAACAGTCCACAAACCTCATCCCCCCCCATATTTCCGCCTTACAACAAACAGCAGCTCTCTTTGATTCCATATCAGCTTGTTATCTGCCCAGTTTTACAAGCAAATGGGAAATATTACAAGCACTCTTTCCTGGCTCGACATTACTTATGCTCTTTGAAGTGCATGTTTTCTCCCCAAAAAATATCCTTCTCCTTAAAGCGTTTAAGAGTCAAAAAATCAGCTGTTTATTCAAAGCAAGATGGAAAAAAATGTAACCAGTTCCTTTCATTGCAGATATATGCATCTCAGAAACATTGATGACAAAGCTATGAAACATTATGTGGCATTTTTGCCATCAATCCAGCAATAGACAAATGATAAATAAATCAAAATCTTTCAAATAACTGGTACATGGTAACACTTAGGAGAAAAATATCACCTAGACAATTTGTTTTACCTTTATGACACTAAAACATTGCATATTTCAGTGTTAGGAGAACTACTTTTAAACTCGAGTTGAAGCTAGAGGCTATTCATCCATTCATAAGCTCAGTTTAATATCTTAGCACAAACTATAGAAGGCTATATCCCTTTTAACAGGAAGATGTCATGTGCTGTGTGAGGCACACAGAAATGCGCCTAAATATGCAGGACTCACACAAAATTAAACTTAAATGCTGCTTTATTGCTGAATTACCAAATACATTAACCAAGGAAATTACAACAAACCTAAACTGAGATATACTAAACGGACAGAACACATAGCCAGAGGATGAGGACAATCACACAAGGGAACAGAGAGAAATGCAGACAATTTATACACACAGGGAATCAGGGCAGAGAGGTAACACCAGGGGTACCAGGCTGGATAATCTAACTGACGGGACGCACACAGGACAAATGACTATCAGAATAAAACAGGAAACAGACAAAGACCAGCCACAGGAAAACATGGGAAACACACAGACTCAGACTGACTAAATACAGGGAACAGAGAGAGGAGACAGACACAAGACTTGGAGGACACAGAGCAAAGGGGAAAAAATAATACATAATAACTGGCACAGGAAACACTAACTTAACCACATAATAATAAAATCCTGAACGACAAAAAATGCAAAATACGGAATTAAAATATACAGATTACAAACAAGAAAAACTCAAAACCCTGGGTCATAGACCCAGGTACCATGACAGAAGAAACCTCCAGCAGAACCGGGCTCAGGGAGGGGCAGCCAGTGTTGGGGGTGAGAACTGTAAACTGTAAAATTATAAAGCTTTCAAGTTCATGCATTTTTAAAAGAAGAAAACAAAAATCACACCATTGCTTAGAAAAACACCATTCTAACTGAAAAATGTTCATATATGTTTCCTTAGGTCATTGGTGTGAAATCACCTTGCAGCTGATTTCCAGCATTCATAGAATTTGGGAATATATGAAAGTGGAAGGTAGGAGTGGAGGGGTTGCTTCACAGGCAGGGCTTCTCTGTGGGACTACGGTTCCAAACCACGCTGGTGTTGCACAGCCTGCTTTGTGGACAGCCTGATCCTGGTTAGTGTTGTTCATAATTACAGCTAGCATGAATCAAACTGAGCAGGAGAGTTCAGTAAGATAACCTGGCATCTGGCATAATTCTGGCATTGGAAAAATGGAAAATTTCATTTTGGAAACTTTGAGGGTAGCTCATGTTTCTGTTTGTGGAGATGTCTCGACGTTGAGTGACGCTGTGGGTAAGGGGAAATCGAAACCAATCTTTTTATTTGATATATGGTCAGCTTGAGATTTTCTGGCATGATGAAAGGAGTTAGCAAAGATGCATGTGTCCAAACTGTGAACACACTGGAAAATATGGAGAGAATTTAGGATGCCTTATCAACAGAAGTGCTTTTTGAGATCAAAAGTGTTACTTTGGCAGGCTTTTTCCAAGTCTACAGTATGCTGCGTGACACTGCACAGGGAGTGTTTGAAATCGGCTGGTAGTGCAATGAAAAAAAAAGTCAGCCTGGCAAGATGCCAGGTTTAGGAAGAGGGCTTCATTTCTGCGTGTGCATAGATGCATCTGCTGCCATCGTTCAGTGTGTTTTTATGTTTATTTATCTACCACTCAGCCTGCCGCTGAGCGTTGAACCACAGCAATCATAATCAGAGGTGTTAATGGTTACTGATAATACCCAGTTATAAACAGTACACGGTTAGCGCACTGCTCCTACACAAAAACAAACACAAAGAGAGGCTTGAGCATGCCAAGGGAACACATACACACACAGGGACTGGCAGAGCTAATCTAAGCAGCAGGGCTTCTGACTAGGCTTCCACAGGCGATGTTGGTGTCTGTGGCCCAGTGCCCCGAGGGCATCAGCCTATCACTCTGCCTGCAGGGCCTGGCTGGACCTCCGCGCGTCAAGGGCACATGCTCCTCTCCACTATACCCAGCCATCACCTACTCTCTGCTGAATTATTGATGAGCTCCCTTGCCCCGCAGAGCTCTTTGACATCTTCTGCAGTACAGAGTGATTCTACTGTAACAGTGTGCAGCTAGACTGAATTAGAGTTTGGAGATTATAGCATTGGGTGCATGTATGTGCAGATTGAAGGAATGTATACTGTAGATGCATGGGCAGATAGAAATATATGTCTGAATGAATGCATGAGTGGCTTTTGGCTTCTGCACTCTGCTCAGTGAGCCTGTTTAGTAAAACAGTGTGTGGTGTGAAATCACACTGTGGGTCAGGGATGTAAAATGTTGTAACCTGCTTCTGTTTCTGAAACCACTCTTTTGAGGACCTGGAGAAAATCCCAGTTCCATATCAGCACAGAGGGAAGGTGGAAGGCTTCCTGCGGGATTTGCAAAGGAAACCAGACTTTGTACTTGGGACTGAATCCTGCGATGAATAAAAACAAAGAAAACCTGAATCTCGCTATGCAAAGGTATTGTACATTTGTCTGAGAATGCAAACTTGTGAATGCATTGTACTGCGTGGAAAGATGACATGTAATGTTCTTGTCTGAGAGAAAGTTAGCTTCCAGCCAAAAACACTGCAACCTTGGGAGCCTTTAACTGGCAGGAATAACATAAACCCTCCTTTTAAAAAGCTATAAATCAATGTGAGTAGACTGTACTTTTCAAATAAACACCGGACTCAGGAGAAGAGGGTGGGGGGAGTGCGGGGGTGGTGGGGGTGGGGTGCAGGAGAGGTCAGATTTTGGGCAGTCAAGTCCTGGCAATGGATTATTGCTGTGACGTCATGACTTTGAAAATCATCTGCATAGCCGTATATTTGGGGGGTGAGGTGCACAGTTCTGCAGCACTATATACATATGAAAAGTATTCAGATGTACAAACATAAAAATATCAGGAAAAAATAAATAAAACAGATAAATAAATAGTGTTATATATTTAAGGTGTGGGTTATTGCACGTAAGTTAAGTATTGCACAGTGGTGATGGTAGTTGTGTAGTCTGCATATAGAGGGAAGTCCTTGGATTCAGGGGTGAAACCGTGCTGTCAGTGCATGTGTGAGTTCAGGGTGGTTATGGCTTTTGGGAAGAAAAAAGCATGAATACTCCATTACCTTTATGCTCAATTTAAACTTGTAGCCAAACTATTCAGCTGCTCTATTCCCTCCTGAGCTCACCATGCTCTCAGAATCTCTTAACAAGCCGTATTACATAGAGATTTTCCTCTTCAAATGAGAGATAGCTTATCAGCAGGGGATCGGTTTAAGATCAGAAGTAAATGGGGAACAAGGAGTGGGTATAACTCCAGATAATTAGAAAACATATTTAAAAAAACAGCTGAAATCACTAGGATTACAGAATGACAAGGAATACAAGAGTAAAACAGAGCGAGTAGCTGGTGTGAGCATAAACAGGATTAAAAAGAATTTAAGTAAGAGGACTTGAGGCATGCTCAGTGGCATCATTGTTTTGCTTCTGAGTCAGTGAGATTACGGTTATATGAAGACAGCGACTGAGATTATGTGCTGCAGTACACAAACATCTATACCCTGATTTGTAAAGAAGGTAGGGGATTGCTTCTGGGCAACAAGGACAGGTTTGCATACTGCTGCTCCAAGCTCAGCTAATTCTGCCTGTCTCTCTGACTCCCAGTGCTGTTTGTGGGCAGGGAGCCTGGAGACTGAAGCTGTCAGGGTCTCGCATGAGACGCCAGGCTCTCTCTCCCCTGCACTCGCCCACCCACATTTTCCCTGGCTCCCTTCCTCTGTCCTCTCCACCTCCACCACCACTACCCCTGCGGCTGCCTCAGCCTCCTTAGCCAACAGGCCAGCACGGCTCCTCCAACTGCTGTTTTGACAAGTGCTTTAGACATAATGTCACAGGGAACCCCCAGCCTGCCAAAAATGCTAACTAACCATAACACTAATTAGTCAGCAGGAGAAATGGTAGCTTGAACAGTGAGCAGTGCTGGTGGCGGCCATTGTGGGGAGACTTGGACCCTATCCTGATTGACAGAGGGAAAAACCAAGACCAAGAAGAGAGATGGGAGTGGAGTCAGGCGGAGGGCCAGAGTGGAATTTCAAGGAGTCCATTTCCCCTGTTCACGGACGGCGAGGTTGGAGCAGGGCTTTCAGGAGGTGGGTTGGGTTTCTCATGATCTGTCCCTGGTGAAGTTCCCCACCCACCTATCTCTGAAGCCATCAGTGTCAGTGGGGTTGCTTCTCCCATAGCTGTTTAATGGTTTCATCACCCATGTCCCTAAGAAACTTCATAAGACAAACAAAGTCTTTTCTCTGGTTACTCACAGGTTTCTGCGAGCGTTGATGCAGTAGGATCTGTTGGCCAAAATTTTAGGCCTGCCGGAGAAGATGGATACAGTATCAAAATTATTTAGCAAACTTTTGATGAATGACCGTGTAATCGTGCCAGTTGGAAGAGTTTAAGTCTTGCAGATGGTAAAGGTATTACTGTGAAACGCAGTTTTATGGAGTTGCATTTAAGAAAGTTATGTAACCTAATAACAAAATAAACATAATTCTGAAGTAAAATCAGTTACAGTTGAGGGAAAATATTATTTTAAATTGTAATTACATTTACTGTTCAAAATGGTTGTGATAACAAAGGAGATAAGATATCATTTTTGCACGAAACCTAAAGAAAACTTTTATAACATATTTCCAGTGAATGTGGGTCAGCAGATCTATTTGAATTTTAGTGTACTGCGATGGCTTACACAGAGGTATTTCTATGTATGCTGAGCCTTTATTCATTTGGCATCCACTTGAATCATGTAGTAGGCAAAGCACACTACGCTAAGTGAGTCTGCCATACCTGCAAACAGCCATTTTCACCACAGAAGTAGCGTGAGAGGCAGAGCCTTCAGCTGTCAGTCCCCTCTCAGCTCTTAGTCTGACTTTGGGAGGGAGACCCTCTCTCAAATTTAACCATTAGGCTTTAAACTTTCCTTCTGGTAAAGTTCATAGTTGGTGACCAGAGATGGGCAGTAACGCATTACTCCGATTACTTTTTTTAAGTAACGAGTAAAGTAAGGGATTACTATTGCAAAAAAGGTAATTAGATTACTGTTACTTTCCCGTAAGCACGCCGCGTTACTGCGTTACTAAACCGTGATTTTGTTTGCGAGAGTGTCTCATGACAATGACGTAAGCGAGTGCGACGTTCGTGGCAACAGCTGTGTGCAGATCAACAATGGATAATATATCGAGTGCGGGAGAGAGTATGACCGTGCAGCGTTTACAGCTTGGAAGTACTGACCTTCGAGTTTGATTCCGTAAAAAGTGACAAAAACATTAGCGTCCGCTGTTCACTGTGTGGGAAGAAAACTTCTTTGTGAAATTCACAGAGAAACTCGCAGATCCTTCCACTGACATGACCGCTGCGGCACACCTGCACCAGGGCAAATCAGCAATTAGTAATCAGTAATTAGTTACTTATTACTTTTTTCAAGTAACTTGACCAGCACTGTTGGTGACAATGAATCAATTTTGCTGCTAATTCAGATTGACATAAATGAGCAACTCTCCTCTCTTTTCACCCCTGATGCATTTTCTAACACTACTGCATGTCAGTAACTTTCTTCAGTTTCTTCTAGTCTCTCTATTTTTTCACCTCACCCCCAAGCTGCCACTTCCCAAGCCAGGTTCTGCAGGAGGTCTCTTCCTATTGAAAATTAGTTTTTCTTTCCTGTGGTCACCAAATACTTTCTTCTAGGAGATCATCAGATTGTTGGGTTTTCTCTTTAATACTATAGGGTCTTTACCTTACAGTATAAAGTGCCTGGAGGCCACTGTTGTTGTGAGTTGGCACTACACAAATGAAACAAATATCGCATACCTTTCAATCTTGTAAACTTAACTATATTTTGCTTCTAATGTTTGCAAAAGGCTTTAACATGGCCCAGTTTACTAGTGGTGAACAGTAAAATGCCCAGTGTGAAACCAGCATTAAAAGATAAACAGTTATGGATTTTTCAGCTTTATTTTCCAGTTACCATTAAGTAAAACAACTGTCAAAATCATCCATCACAGAAATAAGTCACATTGCTTTGATGACACAAAGTAAATAACCTTTCTACACTTTGACTGGGTATCTAGTAATTTGTAACTAATAGCATTTCCAGCAAAATCTTGTACTTTTTTATTGCTCTGGATGAAAAAAAGAAGATACCAGCGTGCTACAATCAAAAAATCCACCCAATAATCTCTTAAATAACCTAAAGAAAGAGAGCATTGTATTTTACTTGTTTATCTAAAACACATGAAGAGTTGAGGATTCGGGGAGAATCCCCTGCAGCTGCTTTCAGAACAATAAACACATGTTGTCAGCAGAGTAATGATAGTCTGATTGGCCCCTGACGCCCACAAGAGGAGGACAACAGAGGACGACACTGTCTCTTAATAATGTCTCCAAGCTTTAAAAAAAAACAAAAAAACATGTGGCTTACCAACAGAATTTTCTCCCTCAGAGTCATCTTCATGGGCACACTGAGTTATTTGCTTAGATTGGCTTAGTGCACTCTGTGAGGGAATGGAGACAAGAGTCAAAGCAGTCAATGAACTCTGTAACATGTGACTCATAATGTGCCAAAAAGTAAATCAGAATGCATTTGCTTTAAAAAAAAATCTTTTTAAAATATACACAGGACAGTGAGTTCCAGCAGTATAAAATACATTACATTCAACAATCCACAAACTTTTGAAACAGTCATGCAAGCGAGAACAAGCAGGGATGGTGTGTGGTTTCTTGTAACACTCTATCCATCAGACTCTGACTAAGAGAAAACGTGATGAAGCAGGGAACATGATGTTTAATGTTTAAAGCTGTGAGAGGTTTGTGGTCTGGTTAAATATCATGCAACCACTACTGGACTTTATTGTTGATGGCACCAGATTGGTTGTCAGAATGAGCCACAGAGCCTTTCTGTTCCTCATCCGACTGTCTCATCAGTGTCTCTTCCCGACTCTGATTTTGAACATCAGAAGCTTAACATAAACCTCCCCAATCACAAATGGGAACAAGGCGCCGGACTCAATTATGAATGAAGGAGGAAAAGCTATGTAGTGTTAATTTTGCTTACAGTGAACAATGTGAGCAAAGTTTCATTGTTCACTGTAAGGTAAAACTGGGTCATTAATACGATATGATTGCCCTTACAGGCACGCATTAGACTGCATCACAGCTTCTTGAAGCTTCTTTCACTTTACATGTTTGCAGACACACACCATATTATTCTTTTTATCTCTATAGAGTTATGAATAGTAGGAACTGAAAACCCCTGGCAATGTCCCTACAAAGTTAGTGAATTGTATGGCTATTGTGGTTATCGCTCATAGGCCAAAGTTTTGGAAAACTGGAATTGTATTACTTGTTATTATTCTTTGCACTATAGCTCCTAAACATACCTGACTTTATTGTTGGCATTTTTTTACAGGGACAGGGAAAGCACATCCTCCGTCAAGGCCAGTGCACTACAGCTGAGATTGTGTTATTGGGTAGAAGTGTTGTGCATTATATGATGTAACAATTCCTGCAGTATTGGCTCTTCTTGTTCTCATTTCAATTCAAGTTCAAGAGTGTAATGTTGAATTCAAACATTTTGTTACCCACTAGTTCTCAGAGCATCTTTCCAGCAACTCTGAGGTTTTCTAGATATCACCACTAAGTGCAAATGTTCAGTACAGATTGATCAGGTGTTAGCCAGTCTTTAAACTAATTATATAGATCAGATGTTCTTACTGGATTGCTGTTGCTTTCAAACTTCTGAAAAAGTAAAACTTCAGCTTTGAATGACCTTTAAAACACTTGGACATCCTCCATGTCTTGTTGCCCTTTGTTGCTTTTACTGTGAATCAGTCCCAGGTGAACACAGTTCACCAACCCATTGGGCCACTAAAAGCTGATGTAGTCCCATCCTAGCTGCAGTCTAAATCCATGTTAGCTTAACTGTTATTCAGGGATGCTACAACAAGCTAAGAGGACGTTGGCTAGTGCAGTTACTAGTTTATTCGGAATAACTGGACCAATATAATGTCAGTATTGCAGTTTTATGCATTTTCATCATGAAAAAAGTAACCATATTATATTGATGTAAGTGGCCCCACACTAAACAGGCCACTTCACACAGACTGCCCTTTCTTTTTTCACTTGCCCTTTATGTGCCCCTATTAAAACACGTAGAGAATGAAAATAAAAACGCTGATCTTTGATATATAATATATTTTTACTGTTTTCATATTTTGTCCTCCCTCTTTTAAAAGCTCTGTTAATTATCCTTCACTTGATTAAAGTCAGATTACAGTGGCAGCAGGCTAAGGAGACTATTCCAACTGTCCTACTCTCCAGCCGCACTTTCTAGTTCTTCTTAGGGAATCCTGAGGCATTCCCAGGCCAGATGACATGTAATCTCTCCAGCCGGTTGTGTGTCTGTCTCAGGTTCTCTTTCCAGTTGGGTGTGCCTGGAAAACCTCCAAAGGGAGGTGCCCAGGAAGCATCATAACCACATGCTCAAACCTTCCCATCACTCGTGAATAACATCCCAAGATACTTTAACTCCTTTGCTTGAGCCAGTCTCTCTAGCGAAGCCAAGAGGGAACTTCTTTGACACCTGCCAAAAGCCGTTTTCCATGGCTTCTCCAAACTCCTCCTCCCACACTCGAGTGTAGGAGAAATTTGAAAACACCATGAAGGCAGTAGCAGAAGCATACCACTGTGGAAGTATAACCCTGTGCTTCCACAACTGCTGAAGCCACAGCCCTTTTGGTACTCTAATATCCATCTGGTGCTTCAGAAGACCCCTTGGCCCACCAAGCCCAGAAAGTCCTCAAGTTGCTATCTGTGTTCGCAATCCCTGACATGTATCTCTTGCATCCTGGACATGGAAGTTAAAGATTCCATGGATAGGTTCCTCCACCAAGTGTTCCCAGTTCATCCTCACTACTTATTTGATTTCTCCAGGTCTGTCCACACAGCTCCCATCATCACAGGGACACACAAACCCCTCCAACACAATAAGAGGGGGTTTGATCCATATAAATGGATTTTGACTGTGACTTTCTTTTCTGGAGATACCATTATGAATCATTTTATCGAACGGGCAGTCACAAGACTCATCCTGGTACTGCACCTTGGAATATCCAAGCATGCCCTGGAAAGTGATTCAGGGTTGTCAAATACTACAGTAGCTTGGAGTACCTCAATAGTTTTGAAGTGACCGAGTCTTTAGATGTAGCAAGAAATGGGTCAATGCTCGCCTAGGAGCCAACTGGTCCACAGGTTCAGTCCTAGGATTGCAGATTAAAACCCTAGATAGTATTTTTGTGCATTTCTACTCAGGTTATATGGAAAATGTAAAACAATCACTTAGATTCAGTACCAATTCGCTAGTCTATGACTTGAAGAAAATCAAGAAACTCAAGATGGCGCCAGTGTTCACGGCAAGCTGTCTACTCCGCTGTTGTTTGTTGTTTGTCGTCCTTCTCTCTATGTGCTGCCCTGATGTCTCTACGTTACTTGTCTACGATCGCCAAACTCTTTTGAATCTCCGGCCTTTGGACTACCGGACACAAGATTTTAAATGGAGATCTGAAAATCCTCCTCCGCTTTCGAAGGACTTTCCTGATTACCTCCGCCACTTACCATCTACCTTCTCTCAAAGGAAACGTTCACGGAGACGGGGTAAACGTGGCGGCATCCGTGTTCGTATCAAGGCCTTTTTAAAGTCCTATGTTGCGATAAATGATCGCTATTTTATAAACAACTTGTCATCTATTCCTGCCCTCCGGGACCATGCTAACTTCAGGCTATTCTGTCACCGCTGGATTCGCCCCGTTGGACCTTATGGTTACCTGGACCTCCCAGCTGATCTTCCACCCGCTAGGTGCTGGGTGCGGTCCTCCAGAGGAGGTGCGAATCTCGGCAACCTTCGCCTGCTGCGGCGTTCTTCTACCAGTGACAGTGTGACCGCTCTCCGTATGGCCTTGCTAAATACAAGGTCACTGGCGAATAAGACTTTTATTTTAAATGATCTTATTCTATCGTCGGGACTGGATTTCTTATTCCTGACGGAAACTTGGCTTCGCCCCGGCGAACTTTTTCCCTTCTCGGAGCTGCTCCCACCTGACTACGCTTTTATCAGCTCACCCCGGACCATTGGTAGAGGTGGAGGGCTAGCTTCAGTTTTTAAAGACAAACTTCGGCATCGGCAGCTGCCACCTGTTCTGTACCCCAGTTTCGAGGTGCAGTTATTGGAAGTGAACTGTGTCCCCTCCATCCTCTGCGCTGTGGTGTATCGCCCCCCGAAGCTTATCAAGGATTTTCTTCCAGAATTTGCTGATCTACTGGGGAGCCTTGTGCTACGCTATGACCGTATACTAATTGTTGGTGACTTCAACATTCATGTTTGCTGTGAGGACAATTCGCTAGCCAAGGATTTCCTCGCTCTTATTAGCACCCTCAATTTCACCCAGTGGGTAAGTGAACCAACCCACACTAAAGGTCATATACTTGATTTGGTACTTTCTTATGGTCTGGATATTTGCATCACGGACATAAAGGACTCTGGGATTTCTGATCACTTCCCGGTTTTGTTTAATACTGTAGTGAGCGATGTGGATTTGAACAGTGATGGTCCTGTGCGGCAAACGCGCACGATTAACTCTCAGCCAATCGCCCACTTCATTGATGCTTTCCTTGACTCTCCCCTCTCTGATGCTAACTGTAATGGGGTTTTATCAGCTGATGGGCTTGCTAACCTCTTTTATACTACATGTGCTGACATTCTTAACTCTGTAGCACCTCTGAGGATTAAACGTGCCAAACCCTCACAACCCTGGCTAAATGATACTACTCGCGCCCTTAGGCGTGAATGTCGTCGTGCTGAAAGAAAATGGAGGAAAGACAAACTCCACGTCTCTCTGGACATCCTCCATCATTGTTTATCTAAGTATCAAAAGTCTGTTAAAGCTGCCAAATCTGCCTTTTTGTCTAGCATTATTATGACTAATAGCCACAACCCCCGAGCCCTTTTTAATATTTTTAACTCTGTGATAAACCCTTGCACTGTCATTTTTAGGGATGCCTCCCCTGCTCTTTGTGATAAATTCTTAAAGTATTTCTCTGATAAAATCTCAGCTCTAAGGGCTTCTCATTCATCTCATTTTTCATCAGTTCTAGATCCAGTTCCAGCCTCTGAATGCTTGACTGTCTTTCAACAGTTTCAGCCAGTGTCTTATTCTGCTTTAAAAGATATAATTTATCACCTCAAAATCTCTGGTTCCCCGCATGATATTCTTCCTTCTCGTTTCTTTAAGGAAGCTTTACATGTTATTGGTCCCTGTATCTTATCTCTGCTGAATGCATCATTGTCATCAGGTTGTGTACCGTCTGTCTTTAAGCATGCTGTTGTGCAACCTATTATGAAAAAGAAAAATCTTGACGCTAATGATCTCACTAACTACAGGCCGATCTCCAAACTCCCTTTTATTTCCAAAATATTGGAAAAGGTCATTCTAAAACAACTTCAGGAATTTTTAGCTGCAAATAGTATAAATGAAAAGTTTCAGTCTGGTTTTAAACCTCGCCACAGCACAGAGACAGCCTTACTTAGAGTTTTTAATGATCTTCTCTTAACTGTTGACTCTGGCTATTCCGCGGTTTTAGTTTTACTTGACTTGACTGCTGCTTTTGACATGGTTAACCACAACATTCTTCTATCAAGATTGGAACATGTTGTTGGTCTCAAAGGTACCGTTTTATCTTGGTTTAAATCCTACCTCTCAGAGAGGTCGTTCTCTGTTGCTATGGGGCAACACTCTTCGGCTTCTGCCCCTATTTATTGTGGTGTGCCCCAAGGGTCCGTGCTCAGTCCTGCTCTTTTCTCTTTGTACATGTTGCCGTTGGGATTAATTTTTAGAAAATACAACATCTCCTTTCACTGTTATGCCGATGATATCCAGATTTATTCACCTCTGAAATCCGATGTGTCTGCTTCTTTGCAACCTCTGTTCAACTGTTTGCATGAAGTAAAAATTTGGTTATCACATAATTTTCTTACGTTAAACGAGAATAAGACCGAAATCATAATCTTTGGTAGTCACACCCCGCTAGACCAGTTGACTGATGCCCTAGGCCCCCTCGCTAGCCATCTCTCGCCCACTGTAAGAAACCTCGGAGTGTTCCTGGATGGCTCTTTTAAACTTGAGAAACAGGTCTCCACTGTGGTGAAAAACAGCTTTTACCAGTTGCGTCAGATTTCCAAAGCAAAGTCATTCCTCCCTTTAAAGGAACTTGAAAAGCTTGTTCACGCATTTATCACATCCAGATTGGACTACTGTAACTCCCTTTACTCGGGCCTCCAACACTCTTCTCTTTACCGGCTTCAGTTAATTCAAAATGCAGCTGCGCGTCTTTTAACAGGTACAAGAATCCATGAACACATAACTCCAATATTAGCCAAATTACACTGGCTCCCTGTTAAATATCGCATAGATTTTAAAATTCTTTTGTTCACCTATCAAGTTCTGAATAATTTAGCGCCCACCTATCTCTCTGACCTACTCCACCTATATAATCCCAACAGAACACTTAGATCATCCAATCACTTGCTCCTTGCACAACCTAGGTCTCGAATGAAGTCGAGAGGAGACCGGGCCTTTGCGATCGTGGCACCTAGACTCTGGAATACCCTCCCTGTACATATTCGTATGGCCGAGTCTATCCAGTCTTTTAGATCTTGTCTTAAAACTTATCTGTTTACTTTGGCCTTTGATTCTAACTAGTTGGCTGATTTTAGTTTATTGTCTTGTTACCTATTGTTTGTTGTCTTATTTTATTGTTTGTTTTAATTGTTTCGTGTTTTGACTGACTGTGAAGCACTATGGTCAACACTGTTGTTTTAATATGTGCTATATAAATAAACTTTGATTTGATTTGATTTGATTGAAGTGAAACGATAACCAAGTTTCATTATACTGGTGCTCAACTCCTCGTGCTTCTAATGTCTTATCCTTGGCAGCTTTTCTGATAATGTTTACAGCAGATAGTTCTATTGTTTTCTCATAATGATTGGCATTGGTAAGAGTAGCATTATCCTTTTGTATAAGTGGGATGCAAGCACTGTTTTCAAAGACTTTCAAACACTTCCTGTTACTGACAGAAGATGAAGAGATAGATAAAAGCAGCCTGGGCCAAAAATAATAAACATTGTTATGGAAGTAATCCACTATCAGCTATAAAGCAGGTGAAATGTTAGTTTACTGATGCTGCCACTAATGATTTATTTAGTATTAGACTAAATAAGTTTGTTTATAACTTAAGTTCCTTGTGGCCACACACAAATTCAAATGCACTTTTCTATAGAAAATCTGCATGCTGAAATTACATACATGCTGGTAATGCAATAACCTACTGTGCTACCAAAAAGTGGTAGTGCTTCTTGCAAATTAATTAAAGGTTATGGCCATCAAATTTTATAATGGTGCACTGAAGAAGACTGCTTGGACTGGTCATACTGCTCATGCATGTAGTCTGCACAGTGTAGTCTTCCTTCTGCCTTTGTCAAAGTCTTATGTCTTTGTTGTTAACTATGTTCTTATTTTGCATATTGAAAGGAATAAGAAATGATCAAATGATACATCAGGTTGCCAGGGACAGGTCTCAGATGTTGCGTGTCAAGATTAAGTCAGTCTGCTGTCTCCTCCTAGGCTTTTGTCATAAATAAAAAAAACTGAGCTCTATCTCTCTTGTGGTGAGCTGCTCTGTAGCAGTCACTGGAGTCGTGCAAGCTGTCAGTTTGCATGACTACTGCAAAGGCTCTGATGTACCACTATTGCTAATTTAAAGCTCCCATAGGATAGAAGAGCACTTGTTGTGTGGTCACATCTTCAGCTATGCTCTTTCAGGACATGACAAAAAACACACTGGCATCGTTGCTGTCTGAGACACTACTTAAAATGCTGCTTTGTCAGTAATTCATACAGCGTTAGGGTAGCATATTACAAAGAACTCCATTACTATAATCATGCATTTGTCTTGAATCTATTAAACACGTAACTGGGCATTTTCACCACTTTATTTTCTCTGAAGTGGTCTTTGGGATGGTTTTCACTAAGTCCTGCTTTGCAGTTACGGGCTATTAAATAGTATAAAGGAAAGATCGTTTATATTGTCCTTATTAGTGTTAATGTGAAACATGTTAGGTTTCACATTACCCTGTTAATTGGTAATTATGTAACAGTGTGTCTCAGGTGATGTTGCTGGTGAAAAACTAAAGCATTAAACCAACAAAGCAACAAAGCTTGTCAGTAGGAAGGGTTGTCAACACAGCAAAGAACAATATTACTGTCAGCAAAGAAACAAAGAGCCACTAAAAACTATGCTGAAGGCAGCTCACTGGACAAGAAACAAGCTTTATCTCTCTCTTTTTTTTTTTTTTTGCAACGATTAAAAAAACATGTCTCACAATAGAACTCCAAAGCATCAGATCATTCACATGTACACAAAGAAATCAATTTCATGTCACCTGCACCCTGACTGGACTCCAGCAGATGTGTTCCATATGGAGATGTTAGGCAAACTTTTTACAATGTAAACAACTGTAGGCAAGGGGTGCAATGGTGCAGTGGTTACCACTATCACCTCGCAGCAAGAAGGACCCGGGCCAGCAGTTTGTGCGTTCTCCATGTGCCTGTGTGGGTTCTCTCCAGGTACTCCAGCTACCTCCCACAGTGCAAAATACATGCCTGTTATGTAATGCTACAGTCACACTAGGGAAAACAGTGGTTAGAGACCGTGCTCTGACCATGTGCAATAAACTTGTGATCTCATTGCCTTTGAAATGGTTGCTCTGAAGATGAGGACCAGGTCTGTGACTACTTACAGTCAGCTGCCATCTTCAAAGCAACTTTGGTACGTCAAGATGGTGATAAAACATCAGTCTGCTTTCAGTTTGTAATTGAATTGGGTCAAGTTGGTAATTACACACAATCTGCTTTTGATAATTGGCAAAACACTGCAAATCCTTTCTGTCTACATATAGAGAAATTCACATTAACTATTTACAGTCAAGTCACAGCCAGAACATCATAGATCTAGAAAGAAATCCAAAAATTCCTCCACAAATGATGATGTAGTTTCCGCAGGATGGCCATTTAAGTGACATAGGTGCTCACCAATACAATATAATCAAAATACAAAAAAGTAGGCAACTTCAGTCGAGTCCTCTACTGCAAAAAGAAGCATCACAGACGAGTTGTGCTCATCAGCACAAATAGATTCAAATCCATCTAACAGGGATTACAGTTATTCCAATTTGAACTCCACTTTGTTTGAAGGCATGTTGCCTGCAACCACGCTTTCTGTGCAGTCGCTATGCAAGTTGCTCACCACAGGTACTCGCAATCAATTGCTGAATGCCAAAAAATTCAAGACAGTCTGTAGGCAGTCACCAGTTTTCACTAGTTGCAACGAGATTGAGCTCCTATTTTTGGTCCAGTGTGTCTGAGCCATTAATTGATGATTCTAAATGGGCCGTGGGTGCGTTTGTGAGCCTCTCTGGCGAGGCTGACTGGCAAAGTGCCTCTCACTGGGATTGACTTAAGCAGAAAGAAAACGGACTGATGGATGGACAATTGTAAGTCAAAACGTCAACTTTTCGTTGTGACTAACTGAATTGCAAATTTTAATCTTGTTTGTAAAACCACATGATTATGGTAAATACAGCTCTAACAACTTTCAAATTTCTTAAATCAAAGGAAGACAGTTAAAAGTAATGAGAATGACAAAATCCATGAATATTAGCTGTTTTCATGCTGCATTATCACACTTATGCACACAGGATAAGACATGCTGAGATTTAATGATCCCTTTGGGGAAATTAACCATACAAGTATGTTTAAACTTAAAAGCAAATACATAAACACCCCCCACACACACACGCATAAACATAGTTCTTATTTCTGTTTGCCTGCTTCTGATCCAGCAGGCCAAGAGACGCCTCTGTGTCCTCTCTGAAAAGTCAGTTTATACAGCTTCTGATTTATGGCGCTGCTGCATGCAGCCAAAACAACGTCTCTGACCTCTTTTCCCACAGTTCTCTCCTCCTCTGTCTGTCAACAGACGTTGAATAGCGATCTCTTTTCTTTTTTTTTTACAGTTGGTGCAATAGCAACAGACCTACGTGTGTCACACTGTGCTTGAAAAACACATTTTGGAGGATATTTTGGCATATTTTGGTGCTAGAGTGACAATATTTTATGCATACCACCACACAAACACAGCCTGAAAGCTTTGATGACTTTAACACCATTTATTATGTATACTGCTGAGTTACCAGAGCTGATCTAAATTGCACTGATGCAGTAATATCTGTGCAGCAGTTTCCTTGAAGCTAACTATGAGGCAAACTGAAGATGATTTTGTTTTAAGGAAAAGCTCACAAATGATCATAAAATCAGCTCCACTTTTGGACCCGAGTATGAATCAGGAAAAGTAAATGAGCATGGGAACAGAAAGAATATCCGCAGAAGGGAGCCTCACAAACAGTAATAAGCAATGATGAAAAAACAGAAACAGGTTTTGAATGAGAAGCAAACACAAGCTCTCGCAGGAATAGAGAAGCATTACTACTGTGAAAAGAATGCACGTAATTGGCAACAGGCATATCAGATCTAACAGGTTAAATGCTCCAAGACCCAACCGGTCTTGTAAAAGGATGTCAGATGTGTTCAGTAAGCCATATAAAAAGGGTTACAGTGGGCAAACACACAGGTCAAGCAAACCCTAAAATGAGCAATCAGCCAAAATATCAGCAAAAGAGAATATTCATGCTAAAACAAGAAAGCACAGTGGGAGAGGTCTGAAGCAGTAAAGCTAAAAAGCAACATGGACCAATTGACAAGACAGAAAAAATACCCTTTATATATACATACTGGGATTACATGCATTTGACCATTTATACAGGGGATGCATCATAAAATTTCTAATCTTCAAAGCTTGATTTATTGAAATTATATCTTATGGAAAAATCATCTGGTGATTACATGAGTAAATGAGCATTTGGCTGTGATTTGAGAGTGGAGAAAGAAGATTTCCCACCAGCAAACACTCGCTTACTTACGCTCAACACCCCTCCTGAGTCCTCCAAAGTGCTCACTCTTGAGCATTGTCTTAATCTGATGCCAATTGTTTCCCGACTTCTCAGGATCCTCTTGGATCCTTCTCTGCCATGTATTCTTTGGCCTTGCTCTTCTTCTCCTCCCCTTCGGGTTGACGTCTGGGCTTGTCTGGTGATGTTGTTGCCTGGTTTCCCCAGTTTATATCCTGTCCATCTACAGCTTCTTGTCTGTCCCTTCTTTTACATTTGCTTGCTTCGCATTTTCGAATAAGAATGATTGATAGATCATAAAAACTTTCCCTAGGTGGCTTCTGGTGACAGTCTTTATCTTATTGATGGTAGCCACTGTTGTCCTCCAAGGCCAAATCAGTGAAATTCAGGTTTTTCAGTTGGGTCCACTAAATTCGGTTTCTTCTTCCTTTTATGGTTTTCTTCATTACCCAGTCAAACACTAATAGGAACAGGAATGGTGAACGTAGGCTGGTTAACCTCATCAAGAGGTTAACCAGCTTCACTGGCACTCCATAGTTTCTTAGCAGTTTCCACTAGGTCTCCCTGTCCACAGTGTCAGATGCCTTTTCATGATCCATAAAGTTCTGTACATACTCTGATTCCACTCAGGTGACCGTTCAATGATGATGCGCAGGGTGTCAATCTGGTCAAGACATGATACGTTTCTTCTGCTTGTTGATCTCTTAGCAGGAGATCAGCAGCAGCCTTCAGTCTGTCCAAAGTTATTCTGTTAGGGTTTTTCCCTGGACTCGAGGGTAATGTAATTACAGATGGCTGACCATCGATGAGCCTGATTCTACTGGAGGTTTCTTCCTGTTAAAAGGGAGTTTTTCCTTCCCACTGTTGCCAAGTGCTTTATCATTGTGGTCATCTGATTGTTGGGCTTTTCATCGTATTATTGTAGGATCTTTACCTTTAATATAAAGCACCTTTGACTATTGTTCTGATTTGGCCTATATAAAAAATTCAATTCAATTAAATTTAATTCCTTAGTAGTTCTTAGAAAAGACTGATAATTACACTTCTTTCTACTGGTATTTGTTCTTGTTCCCAAATCTCTGGGAAGAGGGGGTAGAGCGTTCCCAATGTGGTATTGAGATCTGCTTTTGGTACTTTGGCTCTTATGTCTTCAACCTCATTATCCATGTTGTGATGAAAATAATAATAAACATGGTGTACTCATCAATGGTAAATGTATTTGTACAGCGCTTTACTTAGTCCCTAAAGACCCCAAAGGGCTTTAAATTACATTCAGTCATCCACCCATTCACACACTGGTGATGGCAAACTACATTGTAGCCACAGCTGCCCTGGGGCGCACTGACAGAGGCGAGGCTGTCGGACACTGGCGCCACCAGGCCCTCTGACCAGGCAACAGGTGAAGGTGAATGACCGAGACTGTCGGAGCCGGGGCTCGAACCGGCAACCTTGATTAGTAATTGATTGATTGATTGATTAGTAATTTATTTCAACATGTGAACAATATACGGGTACATTTAGAAAAGAAAATAAGAGAAAGAGAAAAAAATACTATACAAAATACATACAAAAAAAAAAATTCTGATTAATTTACATGTTGAAAGGGAGTGGGAAGAAGTAAACACTTATTTAATCCCACCCCGTTGCCATAAATTATCAGTTAATATTTAGTCAGCTTCCTTACTGATATAATTTGTAATAGAAATAGTGAACAGATTTCTGATATACTTTATACTATAATATTACATCATGAATTTTTTTTTTAAATTATTATTATTTATTTTTTTAAATAGAGACATTCACTTAATTTCAATATTTTCCTTTTCTTTATACTTCGAGAAGATCATATTTTTATAACTCTTTTTGAACAGTTTTATGTTTGGACATTGCTTTAATTCCATATTCAGACTGTTCCATAGTTTCACCCCATGAACAGAAACACAAAAGCTTTTTCTTGTAGTTCGTACCTTCCCTGTTTTGAAGTTACAAAAAAACCCTTAAATTATAACTTCCTTCTTTCAAAAAAAACATACTCAGAATATTACCTGGCAGTTCTTTATTTTTTGCTTTGAATAGAATTTGTGCTGTTTGGAATTTCACTAGATCATCCATTTTCAATATTTCAGACTGCAAAAATAGTGAGTTTGTATGTTCCCTATAACCTGCATTGTGGATGATTCGAATTGCTTTTTTTTTGAAGAGTAAAAAGTGAATGTAATGTGGTTTTATAGTTATTGCCCCAGACCTCTGCACAATAGCTTAAGTATGGTGAAACCAGTGAACAGTAGAGAATATGAAGTGAAGTTCTGTCAAATACCTGTTTTGCCTTGTTTAGTATTGCAATGCTACGTGATACTTTGGAATGAATATATCTTACGTGAGCTCTCCAGTTAAGTTTTTCATCTATTATTACCCCCAGAAATTTATTTTCACTGACTCTTTCAATATCAACACCATTTATTTGAATCTTTGCATTTGTATTTAAACTACTATTTCCAAATAACATAAGTTTAGATTTATTCAAATTTAATGATAATTTGTTTTTATCAAGCCAGAACTTCACTTTACTTATTTCATTAGTCATATCCTCCAATAAATTCTGCAGATCATCACCAGAGCAAAAAATGTTTGTATCGTCAGCAAAGAGAACCATTTTTAATACTTTGGACACTTTACAGATGTCGTTAATGTACAAGTTGAAGAATTTTGGACCCAAAACTGACCCTTGGGGTACACCACAAGCAATGTCCATACATAAGGAGCAACCACCATTTAATTTCACAAACTGCTTCCTGTCACCTAAATAACTCCGGACCCAATCTAAAGCTACCCCTCTGACACCATAACGTTCCAGTTTTCTTATTAATATATCATGATCTATAGTGTCAAATGCCTTTGTCAAGTCTATGAATAACCCAGCCACATATTGCTTTTTGTCTATGGAATTTGTGATGTATTCTATTGAATCTAATAGTGCCAATGATGTTGATCTGCCTGATCTGAATCCGTACTGACTCTCGGTGAGTAGTTTATGTTTATCTATAAATTTTTCCAGTCGGTTTTTAAACAGTTTTTCACGAATTTTTGAGAATTGAGGTAGTAAAGAGACAGGCCTGTAGTTTGTGAAATGGTGTTTGTTGCCAGATTTGTATAGAGGTATAACTTTTGCTATTTTCATTCTGTCTGGAAATCGGCCAGTTTGAAGTGATAAATTACAGATGTATGTAAACGGTTTTATAATAGCCTCAATGACTCTTTTAACCACTATCATATCAATATCATTACAATCCAAAGATTTCTGATTTTTACATTTTTTGACAATTTCAAAAACTTCATTTTCATCAACGGCTGTGAGAAACATAGAATATGGATTTCTGTCAATCAGTGTATCTGGTTTTTCCTGTGCTTTCCCAGGATGAGTGATTGTTCTTGCTAAATTTGGTCCAGCAGTTACAAAGAATTCATTGAGACTATTTGCCACAACATCCATATTGTATTCTTCCTGGTCATTACAAATGAAATACTTGGGATAGTTCTTTTGTCCAGTCCCACACTTTATAACACTGTTCAGTATTTCCCATAATCTCTTATTATTATTTCTATTTATATCTAATTGCTTCATATAGTATTCCTTTTTACTAAATCTAAGTATATTAGTTAACCTATTTTTATATCTTTTGTATCTGATTTCAGCATCTTTAGTTCTCGTTCTTAAGAAATCTCTGTATAGAGCATTTTTCTTTATACATGCATTTTGCAGACCTTTTGTTATCCATGGACAGTCCATATATTTATGTTTCCTACTATATTGCTTTATTGGACAGTTGGTATTGTACAGTAATGTAAATATTCTAAGGAATTCATTATACGCACTATTAACGTCCTTCCGATTACAAGACGAACTGCCAACTCTTGAGCCACGATCGCCCCCAATTCAACATGTTCACCTTCAAAGTCAGCTTTCAGTATTAATTTTATCTGCACTTGTGAAGGTTGTTTTTTTTATGTATCAGATAAAAATGTCTTGTGATTAGAGCAGCTATAAAACAGTGTCATGGTCCTCCAGTCTTCACTGTGCATCCCAACCATTTCTCTCCCCTTTGTTCTCTCTCTCTGTGTTTGTGTGTTTGCTGCACTGAGTGTTGGTGTGTTTACCTGCTGTACAGGGGCGGGATCCTCCTGGATGCACCTGAATCATTCAAGAACCTGTGGATCATCTTTCAATCAGCTGTTTGGTGTTTAAGCTGAGACCTGTTTCTGTTCGGGGCACTGGGAGGATTGGGCACTTGGACCCTTCCTCACATTGGATTTTGTACATCTTGGACTTTTCAACTGAGCACTTCAAAAAGACTTTGTATATTGCGCTGCACCAACACTATATATAAACTCACTGAACTTTCATTCCTGAGTCCTGTGTTTGAGTCCGGCCAGACAAACCGCGACAAACAGAATTTTTAAACAGAAATGTTTTCTTCTATTTCAAGTGCAGTTTAAATAACATCTTGACCAGGGACCCCATGTCCATGTGTTTTTGGTTATTGTAAGTGAAAACCCTCAAAACACCAAAGCGGTATGAAATCCTTTGCAATGATCGGCATATTTTTGTAAATCAGAATGTCCTGCAGGGTCGAGGCTAATTAATTTGGGTATATTTCACAGGAGAACCACATGGGAGCTAGCCAATGCTGGCCAAACAGCAGAGTGAGGGAAGTCAAGAGTGGACCTCAGAGATTCTGCATGTAGATGGGGCGTGAGAGGGTCATCAGAGGTTATGCCGACCTCACAGTTTGGATGTCTACACCTCCCACTCATTCATTTCTCTTTCTCCTGATCTCTTGCCATCACTTTCCCTTTGGTGGTGAGTTCTTTCCGTCTCTGTCTCCACTGTCATTTACTCTCAGACTTTCCATCTGTAAACAAATGCACGCATATGTGTCCATAATTACAAGCGCGCACAGCCAAACATCACACCATCACATCAAGGCTCTCATCAGAAACATGTGTCCTGGGTGGAGACTCCTTAGATCCCCCAAACTAATACCAAGTGCTGAAAAACTAATGAACAACAAAAATGAAAAAGTCTTAATTCTGTTTCCTCAATCTTGCCAGCAGATGTGGGGGGAAAAAACTCAACCCCGCATCACCTCAATTTCTCCCCTCAAAGAGTGAGCAGATTTTGCAGAATTACTGGAAATTACATGTTGAATTAAAAGCCCATATTATCTAAAAACAGAGGGCCTGTGACAGAGACAGTGTATTATGGAGTGCTGGCAAACGCTCTCTGTTTGCTTAACTGCTCTTGCCACCCTGCATAATCTTGCATTACTTTATTGTTTCAGTAAAATAGCTTTTCTCCCTGAGCTTTTCTCTTAATCTCTCAACTTCTTTTTAAATGGATGGCAAAAGTGAAAGAGATAAACACGCTTTCCAGCAAAACCATTAGGCTTATTTTTCTTTTCTTTTTTTTTTTAGGTCCAACAACTTTTTGGACTTTTAACTCTTTTACTTTCACACGACTTTTAGTTTAGTTTGTCTGTAGAAATTCTCCCAATTAAGGTCATGAGTGGCCATCCAAACTGCTGATCACACAGAGGCACTGACTTTAAGCTCAGCCAACCACACAGCTACATACTCACATTAAGCTGAACTAGATGGTGGTGCTTGATTTGTGCAGCCCACAACTCATGTTTCAGTTAATTCAGAGTCCACTGAATCGCAAAGTGTGTTTACATTCACTCCAGTGATGCATCTAAAACTTCAAGTAAGGCGATACTGCAAATAGCGTTCAGGTAAACGCCCTCGATTGTGAGAGCAACGTGAGCTGGGTTTGTTACTTGTTGTCCTACAATCTGGTGATCCCGTGATTTCAGCACACATGCAACTTAACTCATGACATAAAGCAGACGCTCGACATTGTGTTTAATAAAAAAGCGGAATGGCTGGAGGTGAAGGAAAAGGAAACCTTGCTTTCCGTGGTGACAGCAAACCAGCTGTTACAACAAAGCACACGTCTCTGTAAAACAACCCGAGCAACAAACACAGCAAAACTCTTCAATTTTCCTGTGAAATGGATTGTATTATTAACAGCAGACTTGTACCTCACAGCCCGTGTAAACCTGAGGTATTAGAGGAATACTGGTAAGGCATCAAGAAAATTTTGAGTTAGTTTTACTTAACTATTCATTTCTTTTCTGTGGATACTTTACCAGATTTCCCATTGGAAATACACTAATATGCTGCATTTATCTGACAGCTGCAGTGGAAAGGTCGAGTTACTAGCCCAAAGTAAAGCTAGTAAAGCTAAGTACACAATGATAATCAGCTGCAATGTTTCTGCATCAGCTGACCTTTGACCGTCAGTGTGAGATGCTTTGTGAATAGCTTTTATCATTACGAAGGTTTCCTGTGAGATATTATATATATAAAATTATAATTCCTTTGTTTTGTATTTATTATTTTTTATTTTGCTCTTGTTTGTTTTTCAGATATGCATTTCCTGGATTGTCACAGTTTACTTTGATTTTGGACACAGTGTGTTTTGGGTCACTGCTCTTGGCACTCTCTGTTGAACATGCTCCTCAACTCGAGCTGTGCCTGGCACGATGTCAGTGTCAGACAGTAAAGAAGATTCAGCTGTGCTCCAAGGGAAATGTACGCAGCCGCTTACAGGAGGGTTTCGCCCTAGTACACCTCAATTGCTCTTGTCCCTTAACACCCCGCTCTGCTGCAACCAAACAGGAGAAAGGAGAGATTAAATAAGGAAAGGAGTGAACCAAATGTATCCATCAGTACGAACGCACATGCTAAACGGCATTCTACCATTAAGCTACACTGTAGATCTTCTTTTTTAACAATTAAACAGGCCTCTGCTCATCTAATCTAGCTCATGGCTCCTTTGACCACACCCATTTATTTGTGCACCACAGCAACATGTTGGGAAACTGAATTACTGGAAGTCTGCTGAGACAGACCAGCAGCAAGTAAAACATCTGAACTTTCCAATTTGGCAATTATATTTTATGTCAAACCACTACAAACATCAGAGCTGGCAGCACCCTAAGGCCTTTTCAAAGGACTTGAAAAGATAAAAATATTTTTTATCTTTTTAAGGATACTGTTAGAACACATCAGTGGAATTTAAATGGTTACTTTGTTACCTAAAAATATCTAAATATATCTTATGTTAGCTATGCTAAAATAAGTATTTTGAGATAGCCAAAGAAAAGAGAACTGGGCACTGGGCAGCTTGCTGCACCTATCACCACTCCTACAGGTTCTGCTGATTCTCCATTTCAGCCTTTAAACTTCTCATCATCCCCCCCCCCCCCCCCTCCCGTACATTTACCATAAAAGGCATGAAGAACAATCCTTATACATCCTTTTCACCATCAGCAGCTGTAAAGTACTAAGCGGGCACAAAGTTTAGACTTTAGTCCTCAAGCGACACTGCAAGTACCAGAAAGTTTGAGTTTGGTCTAATCGAATGTTCTGTAGGTCAATAATGTTATCAACAGTGTCTGAATGTTTGCCGGTGTATAAGCAAAA
This sequence comes from Pelmatolapia mariae, assembly GCF_036321145.2. Taxonomy (NCBI): domain Eukaryota; kingdom Metazoa; phylum Chordata; class Actinopteri; order Cichliformes; family Cichlidae; genus Pelmatolapia; species Pelmatolapia mariae. Next base: position 37,130,990 of record NC_086240.1, read on the forward strand.
CTTGCTGTGCTGCAGGAAGAGTTGAGTTTTCACGACAAATGTAACTGACAGGAGTTGCCTTTGTCTGTCCACTACACTGCCGTGGGGCATGTGGGGGTGTTTGAAACTATGTTTAAGTGTCAGACATTGTGTACATTTTTATATCCTGAATGCAGCTGTACATTTGCTGTGTGGGTGGATCAAGATTACAATACTGTCAAGTCAGACAGTGTCAAGAATGTGATTCACAGGACAGAAAAAGTTACAAAAGGACAAAAAAAGATTATCTATATGACTGGAAAGTAAGCAGGATATGGATTTTGGCTTCCTGTGGCTAAACATGAAGTTTACTACATCAGTTGAGCTGTTGCTCTTTCGTAAAATGATTTTATTGCAAATACTTTATCCATAATTGTTGTATTCTGTAATAATTTGTCCAATCATTTAAAATGGGTAATCCTAGTTTTTTTTTTTCTGTTGTTAATGTCCTGCTGCTGTCCCCACCTCCAGCTTTTCATGTATGCATATGGGTGATGTGATCTCAGCACTTTATGCATGCACATATAACCACAGAAGGATGGCTTTCAGTACACAAATATAAATTGCTATACAAAGAAAACAACTGTCTATCACTATAGCAGTCCTCTGTGAAACACAATAGTATCACTGAGCCACAGGAACAAGTGAACTCGAGTCATTGCAGACATAAATTACATGGACAGAGGGCAACTCATTTTTCTCTCACTGTTTTCTTAACCTCTTAAGCCCCAACGCCCCCTGATACGGGGGCAAAAGGCAGGAGATCAGTTAGGCTTGGGGCTTAAGAGGTTAAAAGTGAATATTATTAGTGCACATACTGCTCTCCAGATCCATCTAATATAGGTAGCAAGTTTCTCGGTGGAATCAGACAACTTTCTCCTCTTCCTCCTCGCCCACAGAGACCCACACACACACAGATTTCCGTCTTTACTTCCACAGTCACCCTGTGACTCAGTCAGCTCAGTAAACCCTTTCTAATCGATTAGCCATCCCTTTCCACGCACCACCCCTAATGTTGGATCTCAGAGAGGCCGCTGTGCCTTCAACCTGTTTGGTGCAGATAGGCCCCCATGACGCTTCTTTTTTTTTTTTTTTTTTTTTTTTTTTTTTTAAACCTGTCCCGTTTGGTTCTTTTGCCATCAGAATTATTGTCTAAAGGCGAAGAAAGATGCCCAACGGATTTACTTTACCAAATGGACCATCCCAGCCTTGCCGTAATGGTCCATTTGATTTACCTTTTATTGTTTATTTTATTTTATTTTATTTTATTTTTTTTACTTGCTAGATACGGGACAGGGGAAAAGAAAAGGGAGAAAGAAAGAGGGGGGAAAAAACAAAACAAAACAAAAAAAAAAAACAGCGGAGAAGAGGGACGGGGATAAAGGGCAAAAAACAAAAACCAACAAAATAAGCAGACAAAAAATACATATATCGATCACCTGGATCACCTGTTGAGAAAGAAAAAAGAAAACAAGCAGAAGAAAACGAGAGTAATAGAATAAACAACATCACAATGATATATGGGAATATAACACTACATACTTAATATTAAACATTATTGTGCAGCACGTAAGATCGACAGCGCACAGTGTGCTTTGAGGTAGGAACCAAAAAGGGTGTAGTTTGTGTGTGTGATCACCTGTGTGTACACCTGTGAGCATGAGCGCGCTTGTATTTAAAAGGTTCCTTAATGTAATGATCTGCTAGAGGGTGTGGGGGGCCACAGTCCCATCCTCCAGGGCATGAAGCAGGTATGGAGGAGATCAAAACTCCAGACATCCAGAGGCCCCCAGAACACAAGAGACCAAGGAAGACCAACAGAGGGGCAGCCGCGCCACTGTCCCAGAAAGAGCTGAGGAGAGTCCCAGATGAGGGATCACTCAGCAGCCGCGGAGCAGAAGCCAGGGGGGGTTGCAGTGACGTGCCCGTGAGCTCCGCCGGCAGCCAGCTGTGCCTGAGTGACCGAGCCCCAGGCCGAGAGGCCGAGGGCACCCCACCCCCGAAGTGGCCCGAGCGAGCCCCAGGTTCCAGGCCCGGATAAGCAGCCACCAAGGAGTGAGCCGGTGTGTACCCGGACGCCCACCCCCGGACACAAAGAACCACCAACGCATCGATGTCTGAGGGCGTCTGCCACCGGCAGGGGAGGTGGTGGGGGGAGATAGGCCTCCAAACCTTGGAGGGCCTGAGATGTCCCCAGAGAGGTGGCGTCTGATACCCAACCTGACATATAGACACAGACATACAGGCACACTCAAATACAAACATCCATTCCCACCCTCATGCTCTCATAGGCAATTACTCCACACTCAACCAACGTGGAGACAGACATAAAGAGACGCTGTACACACAATCACACTCCCCAAGCGTACTCTAAGAACCAGGTCTAGGTACCCTTGCCCCTGGAGGGGGAAACTGCACCCAGACCCACGTGGTGTTACCCTTTTCCCTGCAGTGGGGAGAAGCAGACTGCCCCGACTCCGCAGCAGCAGGGAGGCCCCACACACCAGACCCCAGTCGGACGGCCAACTCCTCCTCCTAGCCCCCCCGCTCCAGCAGGCCGCAGAGACCGGGGGTGTGAGAAGACTCCAAACCTCCCTCTACCCGCTCATATGTAGTGTTGATGTATATGTGTTCTAAGGTGCAATTAAAACCCAGGAGGGCATGGAGCTACCTGCCAGAGAGCAGCAGGTAAGCGCATAGCCCCTCCTGATAGCCCTCAATGTCTACGTGTATTTAAAATTGAGAGGTGGGCAACGACGCCAGGGGTGAGGTGTACACCCTGACACCCATGACGCTTCTTACAGGAAACGTCACATTTGCTGTAGAATACATCGACTAAAAGGCAACGTGATAATGTGTGAAAGTTGTAATGACTTTGTGCCTAAGGCTTTCTTTCGCTGCCTCATTGGTGAGTTTTGTACGTCTGATGGAGAACAGACAGAAGACCAGAAGTTGATTCATGAGGCTGAAGAAGCCACCGAGCTAACACAGCAGCTTACTAATTGAGGCCACTGTCTCCTCTTGAGCTTTACTCCCATTTGTGAGGTGCATCCCCTTTGTTTTCACAGGATGAGCACAACTATAAATATGCCTCTGTTAAAAAGCTGTCCAAGTTTTTTGGTGGCTATCTTTGAAGCGTTCTTTCTTTTGATTACAACTGATAATTAGCATAATTGATTTATCTGTATGTGATGGTGGCATTGAAGTAAATGGAGATCAGTCAAAAACTGTTAATCACATTAAAAAGTGATACATTAAGTAATGAATATAGATTTTGGTTCAGAATCTGCTAGTTAGGGACCTTTCCAAATTGTCCACATAACCGATAACTGAACTTCCAAGTTCCCATTCTGTAAAGAAAAAGACCCATTAGCTATTTGTCAACCCTGACGATTGTGGTCACTACGTATCATCCAGCCACAGATCTAATATGCATTACACAACAGTTTGTCAGGGGTCCATGAAGTGGATTAGTGCTAACAGGTCAGCTTGGCAGCAAAGACAGTTTGGAAAGCCAGCCAAGTGCTTTGTGTCTGATTAATTTTTATTAAAGGCGGAAACTAACTGTTGACATACAACCAAAGACAAAGCAAAGCGCTTTCATTTCATTCATTGTAATGAATGAAAAGGACCATGTGTGCCAACTAATGCTTTTCACTCGAACATTCAGAGCAGGGGTGTCCAACATAAGGAGTAGAGGCAAGAACCGGTCTGGTAAAGACTTCAATCTAACTCATTCGATGGTTTTGGAAAATATGAAGGATTTTATGGACTTTTAAATGTATTTAAATAAGTTTTGCATATTTCCCTACTAATAAAGACCTCCACCATGCCTTTCGTACTACACCAAAGAAATTTCAGTTTTTAACAACAATAATAAAAATGTATACATGCGAAGAATCGTGCTGACAGATTTCTCTGATTTACTACAACAGCATTACTTTATCATGTAGAAAGCTGTATGTGGCCCACAATGTAAAATTAGGTTAAAATTGCTGATCTAGACTAGTAATATCAGCCTGCCTGGTTTTATTTAAAATCTGTTATCACACATTTAATGTTGTGTGATTACAGAAACAGAAGACCGTGTAAATAATTAAAACAGTCCCATTGATCACAGCTAAAACAAAGATTTCTTCTTCTTTTTTTTAAATAATTAATCTAAAGTTAGTCACCGTAAACATGGGCAGATATCTGTCATAGTGTAGAAGATATCCTCACATCAGCTAGAGTGGCAGCAGAATCCAGCAGTTATCATGAAGCTAGAAACTACCCTACCTCTAAAACTGAGGAGCAGTATTTCTATTTGGTGAAGACTATAATTGTGGATCCAGTAGTGTTTTTGGTGTCCGGTTCTATTTACATGGTCTAAAATCTCAAAAACATCTGAGCAATTCATGCTGAAGATATGAGGCTGGACGATACTGAGATTCTACTTTTTAGTTGTAAGTGATCTTCTGTTCCACCTGCTGACTTTGCTTTTCATGTTTCTGCATCTTTTCTCATCGTTTAGCCTTCGTATGTACACAACTCGTAAAAATCGTTCAAGAAACCTGACAACAGGGGTAGCATGTTTTTTGAAATGGTAAAAAAGTCACCATATTGGTGATCTTTGGAGTGTAAATTTAATTTTCTATGCTGTATTTTATAAAGATGTTCAGCATACCCACAGTACTCAGGTTTGAAATGCCAAGAGGATTTAATGGCGCTGATAAGTGGGGTCGGTGTATTAAGCTAAGTCCTTTGAGTGTTGCCATTTCTGTTTCAACTATAATTTGTGGGATGTGGTATTAAAGTATTACAAAGACAAAAAAAAGAGGAATGGGAGATGAGAAAGCATAATAAGGGACTCTGGGTTACAGTATAAAGGATACAGCAGTATAGGGTTCAGCTAGGTGTCTCTTTGGGCTCGTTGTACTCAAACAACAGTGAACTACAGCGAAACAGACGGAGTACAAACGTGAACACGGGCAGATATTCACAGACGCATACTGTGACTTTTTCTGCATGACTGGAGGTACATATCACTAGCTGCAGCGGGGGCAGAGGGCAGATGGTGCCTTTGAGGTAGGAGGTTGAAATGTAGGAAGGTAGAGGAAGTGTCTATGTGTGTGCATGCGTATGTGTGAGAGAGGAAGTGCGAAGCCAGATTCTGGCTGAGGTGTGGGCAGCACAGCAGCACATGAAGGTGAAATTCTGCACAAAAAAAAACACAAAATCAGCTTCACACAATTTCATATGGTTGTGCTGTTATTGTGAAATTTTTCAAAGCTGTAATCTGACTTATTAAGGATGAGGTGACTGGTAATAAACTCAGGGCCACATCTTGCTATGCAAACCATGGTTTCCTCATTGCATCTGCGTCTAATGTGCCGTAGCTCTGATTTGCATGCCGTGATGTAGACGTTTCAAGCTTTTGAAGAGATCAGCCTAAGTTCATAAGCTTTTGAATAAACACAAATTTTACACGGTTACAGCACAAGACATAAACTCCCTCTGCCGCCACCGGGCTGTCAAAACAAAGCTAAAGTTTTCAAGCCCACAGGTCTGAAGAACTGATTCATAAAGGACAGATTATGTAGCACGGTGGATGAGTGGGATGATGGTTCCATCTAGTGGTAAAGAGGTTTATATTCAATTAAACTTTAAAATTTGCACCATTTCAGAACAACAGTAATCTCAAGGCACTTTATATTGTAAGGTAGAGATCCTACAATGTTAGAGAGAAAACCCCCCCCAAAACACCTATGAGCAGCACATAGCAACTAGGGGAAAGAAGAACTCCCTTTTAACAGGACGTGAGTTCTGACAGAACCAGGGCAGCCATGTCCTGCAACCAGTTTGGCAAATGAGGGGAAGGAGAAGAGCAATAAAGGAGAGCATGGAGAGAAAACGTGAAGCGAAAAACTGTGGGAGAAAGTTCATGACATGATGCGTTAGCAGTGTAATGGTACAATCAAAGTGCCGGCTTTCATCTTTAATTGAAGATGTACAAAAAAACCCTGCATGAACCATTTAGGAGTCACAGCATTTTATACATAGTTACCAACTTTCAGAGGCTCAAAATTAATGCATTGACTGACCACCAGTTTCATAACCAGATGAGGTCTGTCTCCTTGGGATATCATGACAAGCAAAACAGGTAAAATATCTGAAGTTGGGCAAAGTACTGAATTTGTGTTTTATAGCTTTTCTGTGTAATTTTAAATATAAGGTTGTCAGTGGGGTGGTTGAGTGGTTTCCTTGCAGCAAAAAGGTCCTGTGTTTGAATTCACCCTCTGGCCAGGGCCTTTCTGCATGGAGTTTGCACATTCTCTACGTGCGTTCCTTCTGGGTACTCCACCTTCGTCTTACAGTCCAAAAGTCACGCACTTAGTTAGGTTAACTGGTGATTCTAAATTAGGTGTATGAATAGTTGCCTGTCTGGCAACCTGTCCAGGGTACCCCACCTCTTAAGCTATGGCATCTGGCATAGGTTCCAGCTATCCTTTGTGGCCCCAGTCTATCAAAGTCAGTCTGGCGCTTTGGCAAAAAATGTTGCCAACCCCACCCCAAAAAAACCCAAAAATCATTTCAATTAAAACAGAAAGTCTGCACTTCAATCGCGTATTCATAGAGTTAAAGTCCACTGTTGTGTCATTGTCCATAAATTATGATTCTAACTGTGAAAGCCCCCTACAGCGTGAGTCTATAGCAGCAAATCTGAAGAATGAATCAGAGTCATCGAATCCAGTTTTATCAAAAAGGAAAGTTTTAATTCTAATCTTTGAAAATAGAAATGTGTGTCTCTAGCAATCAAACTGGGATCTGGGTCCACAGAAAAAGGGCTCTGATAGGTGAAGACTCTGCCTCCCATTCTTCTTTTGGATTCTAAGAACTGCGAATAAGCCTTCTCTGTTGGGGTAGTGTAATACATGTTTTAACACGGCCCTTGATCATTCAAAACTTTGTGAGGGGTAAGATTTTCAAATCAGATCTGGATTTAACAGGGAAAAAGTAAAGAGAAGGTAATGTGGGCGAAATATGGTGTTGCTTTCTAGTCCCTGTCAGTACTTTCACTGCAGCATTTTGGATCAACTGAAGCCCTTCTGGGGAGCTCTGAGAACAGCCTGACACTGTTTTCCAGCATCACTCTGATACAGGATGTTTTTACTTTTAGCAGTATTGCACAGATGAAATCATGCCTCAGTCTGTGCTTTGAGGGTTCTGGCAGTCAGTACAGCACATGGGTGCTGATTTATTTACATGAATATATTCTTCCATCTGCAACTAAGTTTCTGTAAGACAAAATAAACCAGCATGTTGATCAGCTATTAAATCACTCATTAACTAAAGTTTTGTCATGTAGTTTAGTAAGTTAATTGTTCTGAAAAGGTGTTACAGCTTTTCTTCGTGAATTTTTTATGGTTTACTCCTTTTGTTTAGATCTTGATGTTAGGTGGTCTGGAAGCAGACACAGGTTTTATGGGGTAAAGGTTTTGGTGTGACAAGAGGAGGAGAAAACTGCAGAGAGACGTGTAAGACTGCATTTCAGCCCCAGATAGTCATGTTTATAGAGGTTTAATCAAGCCATATTTATGAAACACTGGCACAAGTTCAATAAGGAAGATCTATATTCACTAATCTGTCTGCTTTCCCAGGTGTTTAGCTGCTAGTCTATTCATTACATGACTAACACATTCCCATGCTGTAAAACTCAATGGTGACATCATTGCTTCTTCCTGCCCGCAAGTCACTTCATCGAAGCCTCCAGCATCTAGACTCTGGAGAGTCCTGCCCTAATTTTTATCACCGTTGAGATTTCATTCTGCTGTGGGCCATCAGAGTCTAATCGGCAAATAGCATCATTGAATTCTGTAGATCAATAAATCATTTTCAATTCCTTCTAATGATTTCTCTCTATTGAATTAGATTTGCTTGACCACCTAAAATTGGATGGATACCATCTCCAGAAAGACTGGAGAAGTATAAAGTTTGCACTGTTTTAAGCAGTTGAGGGATGACATGTGGCTATAAATGCAATCACTGTTCAGATCAGGGGTCAGATTGGTTGAAACGTGTAATGTAACAACACAGCTTTGTTTATGGAGGGAATGGTGTTAAAAATATCTAAATCTAAAGTCTTTGAGTCATCTTTATCTACACAAGATGTTCTCTGTGCTCACTGCATAATCCATTTGTGCTTTAAAAAGTGCAGAGTTATGAATTACTCTTTGTTTAATTAATTCAACAAAAATGGGCATCATCAATGGGATCCAAGTAAAAAATCTTCACTATGTTGCCAAAAGTATTCCCTTGTCTGTCTTTACACTTATGAACTTGAGCGATATCCCATTCGTAATCTATGGGGTGCAATAAAACATCAGCCCACCTTTTGAAGCTATAACCGCTTCAGCTCTTCTGGGAAGGCTTTCCACAAGGTTTAGGAGTGTTTATGGGAATTTTTGACCATTCTTCCAAAAGCACATTTGTGAGGTCAGACATTGATGTTGGATGAAAAGGCTTGGCTTGCAGTCTCCCCTCTAATTTATCCCGAAGGTGTGCTGTCGGGATGAGGTCAGCACTGTTGTTGAAGACCGGCCCATACAAACTCCCTCATCTCTCTATGGACCTTGCTTTGTGCACTGGTGTGGAGTCATGTTGGAACAGGAAGGAGCCATTCCAAAACCGTCTCCACAAAGTTGGGAGCTGACATTGTTCAAAATGTCTTGGTATGCTGAAGAACTAAGAGTTTCTTCCACTGGAAATGAATGCCCGAGTCCAGCTCATAAGAAACAACCCCACACCAAAATCACCCCTCTACCACACTTCAACTTGGCACAATGAAGTCAGACAAGCACTGTTCTCCTGGCAATCTCCGCACTCATCCATCAGTTTACCAGATAGAGAAGCCTGATTCGTCACTCCAGAGAACACTTCTCCACTGCTCAGTCCAGTGGTTGTGTGCTTTACACCACTGCATCTGACGCTTTGCATTGTGTTTATTAAAGCAAGGCTTGGATGGAGCTGCTCAGCCATGGAAACCGATTCTATGAAGCTCTCTACACACTGTTCTTGAGGTTATCTGAAGGCAACATTAAGTTTGGAGGTTTGTAGCGACTGACTCTGCAGAAAGTTGGTGACCTCTGCACACTATGCACCTCAGCATCCGCTGACCCTGCTCTGTGAGGGTCAGCGGATGGCCTACCACATCGTCGTTAAAATGCTGTTGTTCCCAATCGCTTCCAGTTTGTTATAATACCACTAACAGTTGACTGTGGAAATTTCACAACTAGGCACAGGTGGCATCCTATCACAGAGGTCCTGAGAGAGACCCGTTCTCTCACAAATGTTTGTAGAACGGAAATTGAAAAAGATGAAAGGACAGGAAGATTTCTGAACAGAAATTTCAGGTTCAATAATCAGATAGTAGAGTCACAACTGAGCATAAACAACATGAAAGCACAGATCCATCCTGCCTTGTATCAATAGTTCAGACTGGCTGTGGTAGTGTAACTATGTGGCGTATTTTCTTGGCACACTCTGAGCGCCTTAGAACTCTCTGAGCATCACTTCACATCTGATTTCTTCAACATGACAATGAGTTTATTGTACTCAAAGGGCCTCCACAGTCACCAGATCTCAGTCCAACTGAGTACCTTTGAAAGCAGGTGGAACAGGAGACTTGCATCATGGGTGTGCTGCCATCAAATCTGCAGCTAGCATGTCAATATTTACCCAAATCTTCAAGCACTCTGATGGATTGGAGCGATGAATTGCAGCAGTACTGAAGGCAAAAAGAGTCCTACTTGTTACAGTGTACCTAATAAAGTGGCCGGTATGTGTATGTCAGTGTAACATTACTCTACAAAGGAAAAACATGCTTTTTGAAACAAAAATTACAATAAAATAAAATAAAAAATTGATGATATGATATATTCTTTTGGTCAGACTGTCGGTGATGTCAGTGATTAACAGTCAGTGTTTTCGTATTTACCATAAAAAATCCTTGCTTCACTAATGACAACCACATGGGGGCAGTATTACACTAGATTTAATCAAAAATAATGTCAGGAGAAAATCACAACACCAAAATACATGATGGACATTTTTAAAGCTACTAAAGGTATAACTTCCATAATAAAATACTATGACGCATGATAGCATCTGTTAGATCCGATGCTATGAATTATGAGTTAAAACTGCAGCAAGAGAAATGAGTGTAACTCATGTAAAGAGCCCTAACTTGTAAAGAACACAAAGTCATCGAGTCTTTTTTAAAAATTATGTTCCTAATACATGATGTTTCCGCTGCCGATCTATCTGAATTAAACTTGTGTGATGTACAGCAAATACCGTCCTTTCACTTTTGCAATTTGAATGTGGTAGAAAGTCTGTGCCAAAAACCATTTTGGCTCCAAAACACCTTTAATAACAGAAATAAAAATGCAACATGAAATTATTTAATTTATTTTTAAATTGACATGTTTTGTCTTTTAAAAGTGCAGCAATTTCAAAGAGTTTTACAATCCAGATCAAGTCAGTGATTTACCAGAAAACACTGCATACAAAATGCTCGAATACAGACGCTCTAGTTAAGCCTTTTAAAGATGTACAATAAAAGACTTGTTGTACTTAGAAATGTGACCCCATTTCTCTGTTTTATGGAAGCAGATACTCTTTTACAGACATTAGAGCTTTCACCTGACTGGACTTTGATAAGCCACAACACATTCTCAAGTAGAAAGGTAATAGATAATTGAAAGAGAACAAAAAGTAACAGAAACAGTATAAAATTGTAAGAAGTGAGCCAACACTTGGTTCCAGTCAAAATGCCACACATTTTTTGAGATTTTAAATCTTTTAAGGCCTATTTCAAATAAAAAGGACCAAATCTGAAAAGAAAAAGCTGCTGAAAAATTGCATGGCCTCATTAAATATTTTAAAGTTATTGTAAAAACAAATTCTAAGGTGGTCAGTGGGAGGCTCTGATTTACTTAGCATAGTAAATGATTTGTTTTTTATTTTGGTTGTGAAATTCGTTCTTACTTGAAAATTCAGAAAGTCCGTTGCAGAGTAGACAGTGTAGCTTACAGAGTTGTTTCTTGAGCTCTGGCATCATTATGGGAAAATATACAGATTAAAATGTGAGCAGTACTTTTTGTTTCAGCTGTTTTTACTTTTACTTTGAATGACAGATTATTTCTTAATTCTTCCACTGGTTTAGTTGTTAATAATGAGAAACTTCAGCAGCACTGACATGTCAGAGGGAGAGACAATTATGGGAAATTCTGCTTCAACAGGTCGCCACACTGGGATGAAACATCTTAGTCCGTAGTGCTCTGTGTAGCTGGAGCAAACTAGCTAGCAGGCTAATTGTCTTTGTAATTGCACTTAATGATTACTGCAGTCATGTGAAAAAGTTTCCACAGTACGATACTACATGCATACAACAGTTTATAGAGCCACCTATAGAACCAAAAACGTCAGGTAATTGTTTTTTCTATATGGCTTTATAAGTTTCAAGTGTTCTTCTACAAGATTGCTTCAGTTAATTGAGGTTTGCAAACATTCATTAATGCACAGGGCTGACTGGACTGGACTTCTAGCATCTTAGGATCACTGTCCCGTTGCATGGCCCAGTTTAAGCCAAACTTTAGCTGTCTGTCAAAGTCTCACATTTCACTGTAGAATACTTTGGTATACAGAGGACTTTGTGGTCAACTCAGTGACTGGAAGGTGTCCATTCCCTTGATTGTAAAACAAGCCCAACTAATCTCCCCTCCACCACCGTGCTTTATGGTTGGTTTGAGGTATTTGTGCTGATATGCTAGTTTCTGCCACAAACATGGTGCTGTGCATTATGGTCAAACATCTCCACTTTGGTCTCGTCTGACTACAGGACATTGTTCCAGAAATTTTGTAGTTTGTTCATTTGTAACCTTGCAAACCTAAGGTGTGCTGCCATGTGCTTTTTTAGGGATAAGAGGCTTTCCTTCTAAACAAAACAAATTTGTTCACCTTTTTCCAAATTGAGCACTGCACATTCTGAACTTGGAGGGATATTTGCTGGGAAGATTGTAGCAGTGTATTAACACACACAACTGAACGCTCCAAACAAGCAAACTGCTACAACTTCTGCATTTGATGAGCAGCATCTGGTTACCTCTTACCATCTTAATTCCTACGAAAGCAATAAGGGCGTACTTAGTTGTTCTACTACTATTTTGCTGTCAAATTATTTGTGCATGTGTATCTCAAGCCACATGAACTGTGTAACCTCTGTGATTTCAAATCCATGTCTTCACATCCATGTGTCTGCACTTGGATCTGTGTGTCTGTGATGAGATTTCTAAATTTGTAAACAAATCTGTTAACCTGTAACATCGATTTCTTAAAGTGTAGAGAAATGTGGATGTGTGTAATTCAGACGTATTTAAGCATCTCTAAACAATCTGATTAAATCACTCTGTCATTTATTGTAATCTGTAAGATAAGATGACAATTCAGTTACTTTTTCATTTTTGAGTAGATCTGAGGCACTTAACTGTTTTATTTTTGCACCTTTAAAATCTCAAGCACTCATCTGTGGGAGTTAGTAATCACTTTTTCAGTTTCTCATTCATGAATTTGCTAATAACTACCTCTTCTTTTACAGTACTTCATTCATAGTTGTTATACAGTATCTAAATTTCTTCTCAGACACACTTTTTGCACTCCTCTAGTTTGATTGAGACAGATATAAACTGTTTTAACTGTGCAAAACACAATCTTCTTTTTTTTTTTTGGACAAATTGTCGCTCGGTGGAGTCACTGCCTTCATGAATGAGTTTGTTCCTGTCTTTCACTTTTGTCACTGAGCTGAGCAGCAGTCTCAAACCACAGCTTCTCCACCTGCTCCTTTCCTAACTCCCAGAGCTGCTGGAGAATGTTAACACCCTTTCTGGATGAAATCATCAGATACTCTTCATTTTCTGGCTGCAAGGTCACAGAGTAACGAGCTAAAACTAAGGACTGGCAAAAGCGGGACAGCACCAGCAAATATAGACAATCTTTCTCCGCCTCATTGAGAGGAAGGACGCTTTCCCAGCCAGCAAGGACGGGTCCACCCACCTCGATGGGTTTAGGGTGCTCAGTCATCATGTACATGACGGTGATTGCAAGCTCATGGATGTAGTAGCCACTATTCATGTCGCCAAAGTCCAGAATTCCGGTGATCCTATAGCCTTCTTTATCATTAGGCTGTACCAGGACATTGAGGTCATTGAAGTCGCCATGGTTAATGCCTTTAAAAAGAAATTTTAAAAGTCACTACATGAGAGACACATTGACACTGACTACATACAATCAGCCAATGAGAAGCCAAGTCAAGGTAGTAGTACAGTGCATGCTGTATGAGCAGCTCTCTGATAAACAGTTACTGGTCTTTAACCTTCACAGCTATGTTTTTATGACAATAAATATATCTTATGGTAAGTAATAAGCATGTAACTTATAAATGTAACGAGTTAATATTTTATACTCACATTTGCGAAAACTAGAGCATTTGGGATCCACAGAGCTCTTGTACGCCTCGATTACAGACTTCACAACCTCCAGCAGAGGCTCTCCGTCTAACACAAAGAGGTAATCTTCCAGGAGAGTAACATTTGACAGACTCCATTTGAACCCCTCTCTCTCCAGAACGTGAAGATGAGGGTGTTTCATCTTAAATTAGACCAAAAATGCAAGACGTGTAAATGAAAAATAACTGATAGATGCATGTATTCTGGGCAGTTTCACGAAATTCTCTTCCAAAGATTCACTGGAATTCTAACACAGAGTGGACACCTTTAGAAAAGATTTCACAGGACTGTTACTATGATACCTTTTTAAGGACTGTGTCCATTTTAGCTGCAGTTTTCCCCGTTTCATACAGCAGCTGTGGAGTTAAAGGAACCTTGGAGATGGTTGTCCCAGGTAAATAGGTCAACAGTCTCACCAGGTACTTCTGACTGCCAAAACCACAATCTGCCAAGAGTAAGGATATGAATAATCTTAGGCTTCAATAAACTTGAATATATATCGAACAATATTGTTACGCACAAGCGTAACAATATTGCTAATTATGCAAACTTCCTTGTGTAAGATTGCCCTTTAGCCCTGAGCCAGTATGTGTTACTCTACTCCTGCAGATGCCAAGTTTGCCTGTGCCTTATCTTTACAGATTATCTGCGAAAGCAACCGTCCAAAGGTCGAGTTCAACTACGCAGAACATTTATACTATGTCACAGAAACACAGTACACAGTACAGTAAGCATGTGCAGTGTGCCAACATACTTAAGTAATGATGGAAAGTCTTTGAACACTGGTTCACTCATTTTCTGTCAATTTCAGGATTTTTTTTAGGGTCTAAAAAAATATCCGATCTGCCGTTAATGGCTGCATTTTGTGTTTCTTTGGTTATCTTTATCCAATAAAAATGTATTTGGTGATCTGGAACATTTACATATAAAAAAATTATAAGAAATCTGGAAGGAGACAAAGACGTTCACAGCACTGTAATGTAAGCACACAAAGTCTTTTGGGGGCTTCGTAGTCCTAGGTCAAATAACACTCTGACATGTTATCTTTAGATGTTACTGAAAAACAAACAATTCCTAATTATAATCACTTGTGATTCAACAGTGAATGTTTACAGGGAAATTGCTACGAAGCATTTTGACATCAGTCAGGATAAATTTGAGCCTGACTGACTGAACGCCGAGTGCCAGGCTGCAGTGGCACAAGCTTCATCATGCATGGATGAAATTTTATGTCATGTCAGGTAACAATATTTTTCAGATCTGAACAACGTGGCTGGTCACATACCTATTTCTTCCAGACTCATTAGCTCTCCTGAGGTGTTGGGCAGCGCTGTTTGAGCAGGAATTCCATTCTGTTGTAGGAAGGACATGGTGTATGTCTGCACCTCAATCAGCAAGGTATTCTTGCTGTCCTCTGAGTTCATTATCTTTAGGATATACTCGCCACCCTCACTGGGCGCCACATAGAAGTTCTGGTCATCATAACTGGGCAGAGACTGAATCACTGATGCAGTCAGCCGGTAGAGCCTCTTCACAATCTCAGATACCTGGGAATGGCTTAAGTTGGGCTTGGCATTTTTCGGTGACATTATTGCTGAAGGAAAACAACAAGCCATTAGAGAAGAGTTGCACTAATTTATAAAATCAACAAATATTATAACATCTTCACAAATTACAACAAATGCAACTGCAAAAAAAGTTAGAGTGAGAGAAACATTTCCTCTACCTGACTACCTGTTTTCATCTGCCTTTTACAGTGTTACAGTATTAATCAGGCACAATTCAATCATCGCCATGCTAAAACTGGTAAATCAGATCTTTTATGTGTTTTGTAACAATGATGTAAACTTCAGTCTTCATTATTAATGTTTACAGTTGAGTCTCACACATTTCTAGTCCTCAGTAATAATAAAGGTGTTAACAGCAGAAGTGAAACTTGTTTGAGCATTAAAAAAAAGAGCAGAAAATTGCAATACACAACACAGAGATCAGTCCACACAACATGAGGAAAAAGCACAAAAGCCTTTACATCTTTTTTAGAGACACATACACCCACACAATACTCGCTTTAACAGACCTGAACCTCGCAAAGAAACAAGAAAACTAAATACAGCAATGCCTTTTCATTAATAAATAAAATCATCATTTAAGAACTGCATTTTGTATTTACTCTTTAGCTAACGTGAAATTGATATAAAGATGTAAAACATGTAAATCTAGCAAATATGCAAATAAAATGAGAAGAGTAAGACATTTTATCGCTGCAAAGCAGTAGCAGATATTTGGCCTAAAAAACTGAAAGACAGCTTAAATTCTTCTCTGAAGATGCCTCTTTGAAAATGGCTCCACAGAAAACAGTTCAGAAAAGGCTTGATCATGCCCCTGACTTGTATGAGCAAACTAATAACAGTAGAAAGCTAAAACATTTTCAATTACTATGTAGATTTCCTATTAATAAATGTGTTATCACTGGAATTGCTGGCTCATCATCACTGGGAACTCAGTAATGGTCTTAAATTTAGTCAGTTTCCATGGAATGACCCAAATGCTTCTTTTTTCTCAGGACATATTAATGCAGCAAAGTGCAAATGCAAATAAATACTTTCAACAAATGCTTAGAAGTCCATCTAATCCTGTTAAAAATTCTACATTCTGCATCAGTCTTTTTTTTATTAATGCAGAATGCAGAACTGCACCACCTCCTCACATCTATCCTTCACATCTGGATTTATTCTCCTGCTGGCACTGATAAAGGACCCTTTAGCTGTCTCCCCCACTCAGCCATTTAGCTCCAACATCTGCTGTCTCTTCTCAGCACCCCTCACCCCATCCCTTATTTTTCTACCTCCAAGTCACTGTTCACTTTTTCTCAATTCTTTCAGGACATCCCACCAAACTCTCAAGAACTCAAAACCCTGGTTGTTCTGATTCTTAACTGCCAAAAGTCTCTGAGGTTAGAACAGAAAGTAGATTCCTGATCTGTTTGAGTTGTTTCTGTTGACAGAAACAACTCAAACAGATCCACAGAATCTCTGAGAATCTCTGCCTTCATTAATCTGTTATTGTGAACAGCAGTAATGAATAACCCATTGAACCTGTCCTTCTATCACCTGCAGGCTTAAAAGAACAGATTTGCTAAGATGTTTGAAGATTATCTTAAGCAGGACTGTGCAAAGTCAAATCTTGTACTACAGGTAGTAATAGAACTGACTAAACTGGGCTAACTTAAGTTGTGTAATGGCAAAGCAGCTTGATAATTTAAAAGTATTTCAAGAGTGTGTATCTCTGGCTCAAAACATTGAAACAAATGATGTGTTTTGTAATAAGCTGCTAGCAGTAAAGTATCTAAAGACAGAATTTGAGATGGGTTCTTTTCTGCCTGCACCATGTCAAACTTTCAGTGTGAGGAGTAGACCTAAATGCATCCATGAGACCATCTATATTACCCAATAGTGTTGCAGAACCTGGGTGTGATTCAATGGTCCTGCTCCAGCCCTACAAATATTTTATTGTAAAAAATTGTTAAATCAACAAATATTGTATAACACCCCATAAATGAAAAGAACTGCAAAGTAAAGCTAAGCTGAAGGGAGGCTTCATAATGCAAACATAATGTGACAGTTTTGCTTGATCCCTGAAGCACAAACCCAGGTTTCCTGGCTGTGATGAATCCAGCTGTGTTTGATTTTTTTTTTTTAAGTACCGTGCAAAAGCCTTTAGCTACACCTCATATCATAATATTTTACTTCCAGGTAGCCAGACTCTCTTGCAATTTGGGAAAATGGCTGCTTTTCACTTGTTTTCAGAATTTAGCAAACTAAGAAAAGAACCAATCTTAAATTGTATCTTTAGATACTTTACTGCTGGCAGCCTATTACAAAACACAAAATTTGTTCCAATTTCTTCCTGCCTTATCAAGCTGCTTTGCCATTACACAACTTAAGTTAGCCCAGTTTAGTCAGTGCTAATACTACCTGTAGAGCAAGATTTGACTTTGCACAGTACTGCTTTTTTAATCTTCAAACATCTAAGCAAATCTGTTTTTTTAAGGTCGTGCAAATCTAGATCCCAGAGCTGCTGTCAGCACAAACTCGGCTGGACTAAAGTTCTGGCACGTGTATTATTTTTTTTTAAAAAAGATGTAAATTGTTGTACTCTGAACCGGAATTTAAATTTTTATTTTCATTTCAATGAATGAAATGATAATGAAACATTTCTTATGAAGTTACTGCTACTGGGTAAGGCTGGTTTTTTTTTTTGGGGGGGGGGGGGGGGGGGGGGTTTACTGTAAATTAAGATACTCTTCAATATCCTGTGTTAAGGTTATCAGGTTCATTAATCTGGCTTCTGGTTAGATCTAGTAGTCAATTTACTCTGGTCTGTCTATCTCTGGTACACCACGTACTGACATACCAGAGATGGACAAACACGAGTCTAACAGACTACTTTCCAAACACATTTCCAAATCTGTCATGATAGCCTACTGAAAGATGACTTGTAACTGACGATTTGTCTGTATATTCAGTGCTTCTTGCAGAACTTTTAGCTACTGTAAATGTACCTACATGTTTACAAATGTCATTACAGGCATTCTGAATAAACATCTGCAGATTCCTGTACACATTTATAAGTTTGACACAGTTTTACAGATCTGTAAATGTGTAAAAAATAATAATAATAAAAGTGCAAACACATACACACAAACACACAGATTTTGATACGCATACACAAATCTCTACGCAGACTGAGTGATAGAAAAAATCAATATAACTACAGCAGTAATGGTTAATTGAATAAAATCATTTTAGTTTAATCCACAATTCTAATATCACTATGCAAACATGAGTGTTTCTCTCACATTTGCAACTAAAAATAGTATCTATGAGCACGTGTGTGAGTAAAAAATATTAAAACATTAAGCCCATGCAGGCGGCAGTTTTTTTTTAACAGAAATACTGCTAAAACAACAACAGCTGAGAAGATCATGCAGTCCTATTTGAACATGTAGCCAGTCTGCCTCTACACACACAGAGTCCTTCAGTTGGTAAGTTCAGGTTAAGTGGAATATTTTTTTTTTCTAGCACCAATTACTATAATGTAAAGTTAACTTTATAGCAGCTTGTTTTACACAGTGAAAATCTACAGTAAAGATACAGAAGTTACATTAAAATTTGCAGATGAACTGCTACCTTAGTCTGTTACAATGTTTCAACTAGACAGAGTCACCTGCAACAAGCAAAGCTGACCTATAAAAATGTACATGGCACAGTAAAACTCTGAGGCACTGCCCTGGGGCTGGTAGGTTAGATACTGAATGGTTCAAATTAATTATTAACTAGAAAAATTTGCATTTCCTGCGAAAATGCAGTGTGGATGCTTTAAAGCTGAAGCTGTCTGCTGAAACTAGCTGAAAAAGCTGAAAAGTTGCAGAAATTTGTAATAACTTTGTAGAAGCATAAGAACCTAGCAAAAATGTAATTACTTAGCAGAACTGCAATAACATAAAGAAAACATAATACTTGGCAGAAATACAATAACATAGTAGAACTTAGCAGAAATATTGTAACTTAGCAGAAACATGATAACTTCTCAGAAATACAGGAATTTAGCAAACATGGTACAAGATTACAGAGATACTTTATTTAACCAAAAATACCTAAACTTTGCAGAAATACTGTGATTTAGGACAAATACTACAACATAGCAGAAATGCTGTGATTCAGCAAAATACTATGTTATGGCACAAATAGAATGAATATGCTCAAATACTATGATTTGTTCAAATACTTTGATTTAGCAATAATACTAAGATTTGGCAGAAATACTATGCTTTGGCACAAATACTATACTTAATTACAAGTATAATAACATAGCAGAACGATCAAGATTTAGCAGTAATACTATGATTTGGTAGAAATACTATAATTACGCAGAAATACTATATTTACCACAAATCCTATAAAACAGTAGAAATAGTGTGATTTAGCAGAAATACTGTATTTGAGCACAAATACCGAAAAGTAGCAGAAATACTATAATTTAGCAGAATAGTAAAAACGTACAAATATGGACACATATTGAAACACAAATGCACAGAGGGACACACACACACACACACAGGATCTAATCCAGTCAACCAGTCTAACTATATTCAATTTAAATCCTACAATGATATGCTGCCAAAAAAGGGTAGGATTCTCTCCCTGTCACTAAACACACACACACACACACACACACACACATGCAGCAGCAGCAGCAAGTGAACAAACAGGGGCTGTACATACAGTGTTTCCTGT
This sequence comes from Pelmatolapia mariae, assembly GCF_036321145.2. NCBI lineage: Eukaryota > Metazoa > Chordata > Actinopteri > Cichliformes > Cichlidae > Pelmatolapia > Pelmatolapia mariae. Next base: position 37,150,848 of record NC_086240.1, read on the forward strand.
ATGTTTCTAGGTCGGTCAAAAAGCCTGGAGCTGCTAAATTTGAATCCACCAATAAGAGAGGCTGTGTATTTTTCCCGCCAAAACAGGTGCACCCTTACACACAAACAGGAACAGAGAGAGAGAGACCGGTTTTTGCTTTCTATTTCTCATATTGAGGATTCCCCTCAAACAAATGGCCATAATTTCCTAACCGTAGGGGCTAGAGCAGTCATTCTTATACCGTTTTGTTCAGAAGAGATGGGGGAATCTTCAAGTGTTGTCTATTTAAAATAAAAACATGAATTTTTAGAGATATATGACATGGATGACTGTTTGGCTTACAAGCCATGAAGGCCCCAATATGCAAATTTGAATGCCTCAGCCCTCAGATATGATTGGCTGGCGGGAAGCCGTGCAGGCCCTGATTTGTAAATTTGAATTTCTCAGACCTCAGATATGATTCGCTGGCTGGGAAGCCGTGCAGGCCCTGATATGCAAATTTGAATGTCTCAGTCCTCACAGAGGATTGGCTGCCTGGGGACCTGGCAGTAATATATAGAAATAGTATGATTAAGCATGAATACTACATTTAGTAGAAATACTATGTTTTAGCACAAATACTATAAAAAGCAGAAATACTATAATTTAGCAGAAATACTATATTAAGCACCAATCCTATAAAAAGCAGAAATACTGTACTATGATTTGGTAGAAAAACTATAATTATTAGAAACACTATATTTGGTAGAAATACTATATTTACCTCAAATCCTATAAAATAGCAGAAATAGTATGATTTAGCAGAAATACTGTATTTAGCACAAGTACCGAAAAGTAGCAGAAATACTATGATTTAGCAGAATAGTAATAACTTACAAAATTACAAATATGGACGCATATTGAAACACAAATGCACAGAGGGACACACAAACACAGGCTCTAATCCAGTCAACCAGTCTAACTATATCTCTCACTAAACATACACACACACACACACACACACACACACAAACACACACACACAGGGAGAGAACAGCAAGTTTCTAGGTCAGTCAAGCAGCCTGGGAGCTGCTAAATTTGAATCCACCAATCAGAGAGGCTGTGTACTTTTTCCCGCCAAAACAGGTGCACCTGCTTACACACACGCAGCACAGAGAGAGATAGGATTTGTGCAGTCTATTTTCCATAGTGAGGACTCCCCTCAAACAAATGGCTATAATTTCCTAACCGTAGGGGCTAGAACGGTCATTCTTACACCGTTTTGTTCAGAAGACATGGGGGAATCTTGAAATGTTGACCATTTAAAATAAAAATATGAAATATTAGAGATATATGACATAGATGATTGGTTGGCTTAGAAGCCACGAAGGTCCCAATATGCAAATTTGAATGTGCCAGGCCTCAGATATGATTGGCTGGCTGGGAAGCCATGAAGGCAACAATATGCAAATTTGAATGTGCCAGCTCTCAGATATGATTGGTTGTCTTAGAAGCCATGAATGCCCTAATATGCAAATTTGAATGTGCCAGCCCTCAGATATGATTGGCTGTCTTAGAAGCCATATAAAAAGCAGTACAACTGTACTATGAATTGGTAGAAAAACTATAATTAATCAAAATACTATATTTGGCAGAAATACTATATTTAGCACAAATCTTATGAAATAGCAGAAATAGTATGATTTAGCAGAATTGCTGTATTAAGCCCAAATCCCATAAAATAGCAGAAATAGTATGATTTAGCAGAAATGCTGTATTTAGCACAAATACTGAAAAGCAGCAGAAATGCTATGACTTAGCACAATAGTAATAACTTAAATAGAAAAATTGGAAAAGCAAAATGGACAGCTGAAAAAATCCTGAACATGCTCAAATTTAATTGTTAAATGAAAAAAAAATCAGCAAAAAAAAGTATAACAGTCGCGCAATCACAAATATGTACACATATGGAAGCACACATGTACAGAGAGACACACACAGGATCAAATTCAGTCAACCAGTCTAAATATATTGAATTTAAATCATACAATATTATGCTCCCATAAAAACTCTCTCTCGCCCTCTTTCTCTCTCTCTCTGTCACACACACACACACACACACACACACACACACACACAGGGAGAGAAAATCAAGTTTCTAGGTCAGTCAAGCAGCCTGGGAGCTGCTAAATTTGAATACACCAATCAGAGAGGCAGTGTGCTTTTTCCCGCCAAAACAGGTGCACCTGTTTTTACACACACGCAGCACAGAGAAAGGATTTGTGCTGTCTATTTTCCATAGTGAGGACTCCCCTCAAACAAATGGCTATAATTTCCTAACCGTAGGGGCTAGAACAGTCATTCTTACACCGTTTTGTTCAGAAGAGATGGGGGAATCTTCAAGTGTTGACAATTTATCATTAAAATATGAATTATTAAAGATATTTGACTTTTAATGCACCATAACTGAGGAGAGGCAAAGCGAAAACTGCCTTGACTTGCCCTCAAACAACGGTTTCTAACTCTAAATCTATTTGGAGTATTGATATCATTCTTTCACCATAAGAGACAGCAGGCTTTGGTGAACAGTCATGGAAATTGTCAGGTCTCTGTGGAAATCCAAAAAAAAGATATGACGAGAGAAAAAATTGCCTCATTTCCAGAGTTTGAAATCTGAAGAAATCTGAGTGAAGGATGAATTTCCTACCCTCAAACAAGTGTAACTCATCTCAGAATGGTAATAGGTGAGAAAAAAATTCTTGAATTGTGAGCGTCAGGAGTGTTTGAAGATATACTGGGACAAGCCTCATGTTTTAACTTCGCTTCGTTAAGGAGATATGACGATTCGAATATGCCTCTCATTACAGAAATCAAGCGGCGATTTTGAACAAACTCTCCATTGACTTTCTATGGAGAGTTTACAGACTATGTGTTGGTCTGAGGAGATTTGAAAATTCTATAAATCCCACAACAATGATAGTGACATTTTCTGAAAGCCAGCAAAAATACCTACGTTTTGATGTATAATTTGTGGGGGTTGAGTGAAAATTGAGCAAGTAGCAAGAAGTTGTTCGGACATGAAGAGAAGACTGCGAAACTTACAGTGGCTCACTGAAAGCCAAGTGCATAGCAACCATAACAACGCATGTATTTTCTGAAAAATCACAAAAATGAAACTTAAAACTTAAAGAGGGATACGATGAAAACGGTAACAGATGTGAAAAAGCTGAATCATACACAAATAGCCCAATAATTTGTGAACATTTTAAGGTTTGAATGGTTGTTCTAGGTGAAAGTATGAGGAAGTAGTTAAGTTTCAAAAACAAGCAAGTTTTAGCAGAATTTTGGAGGTTTTCCATTCATTTCAATGGGACAAAAAATTGCATAAAAAGCTTAATATTTTAAAAAGTATAATGGCATAAAATACCAAAAGTCATAGCACCCATCTCCTGAAATAGCAGAATATTTTAAAATTTGAACGGCGAAAATAGCACAAAAATTGTGGAAGTAGTTAAAGTCCAAAAAACATAAGAAAAAAAGCAACTTGAAGAATAAAGTATAAAGAACTAGAAAAATTTGCATTTCCTGCGAAAATGCTGTGTGGATGCCGGAACGCTGAAGCTGTCTGCTGAAAATGACTGAAAAAGATGAAAAGCTGCAAAAATTGTATGGCAGTAAAGAATCTGAAAAATTCTGCTGAAAACAGGTGAAATAAAAGAAACCTATGCTGAAAAGAGGTGGAATGGCCAAGATTCTGCTTAAAAGGGGTAAAGAAGTTCAAATTTCTACTGAAAAGAGGAGAGGTGAAAAGGTTTCTTCTGAAATGAGCAGAAGATACTGAGATTTGTACTGATACGAGGTGAAAGGCTGAAAATTCTGCTTAAAATAGGTGAATCAGCAGAATTTCTACTGAAAAGAGGTAAAGAAGTAGTTGCACTGAAAACAGGTGAATCAGCAGAATGTCTACTAAAAAAGTGATTTCTGTTGAAAACACCTGAAAAATCTGGGATTTGTGCTGAAAAGGGGTGAAAAAACTCACAATTCTGCTGAAACGGGGTGAAGAAGAGGTGTTGGGCTGTTGAGAAGAGTTAAATAAGTTGAACTGACAAATGTGATGATATGGCACAAATACTATGATTGGGTACAAATACTATAATTTGGCACAAGTACTATGATTTAGTACAAATACTATGATTTGGCAGAAATAGTATGATTTGGCAATTATACTGCGTTTTAGCACAACTACTGAGATTTGATTGAAATACTATGATTTACAAAAGATATTATGACTTTGTACAAATACAATGTTTTGGCACAAATAATATGATTTGGTTCAGATGCTATGATATGAAACAAATACTATGATTTGGCAGAAATACTATTATTTAGTTGAAATACTATGATTTTCCAGAAATACTATGCCTTAGTAGTAATACTATAACATAACAGATATATGATGATTTTGCAGACATTCTGGTTTTACACAAATACTATAATGTGGCAGAAATACTATGTTTTAGCACAAATACTATGATTTGCTATAAATACTATGATTTGGCACATATACTGTATTCAGCAGATATACTATAACAAAATAGAGAGTCTACGACTTGGTAATAATACTATAACATAATAGATATACTATGATTTTGCAGACAGTATATGTTTTTGCACAACTAGCACAATGTGGCAGAAATACTAAGATTTGGCACAAATACTATGTTTCAGTACAAATACTATGATTTGGCAATAATACTGTGTTTCAGCACAACTATGTTTTGGTTCGAATACTATGATTTTCAAAAAATACTATGATTTGGCACAAGTACCATGATTTAGTACAAATACTACGAATTGGCAGAAATACTGTGACTTAGTAGTAATACTTTAACATAACAGATATACTGTGATTTTGCAGACATAGTATGTTTTTGCACATATACTACAATGTCGCTCAAATACTATGAAATTGCAGTGATACTATGATTTTGAAGGAATACTATGATTAGGTAGAAATACTATGCCTTAGTAGTAATACTATAACATAACAGATATACTGTGATTTTGCAGACATAGTATGTTTTTGACATATACTATGATTTTGCTCAAATACTATGAAATTGCAGTAATACTATGATTTTGAAGGAATACTATGATTAGGTAGAAATACTATGGCTTAGTAGTAATACAGTAACATAACAGATATACCGTGATTTTGCAGACATAGTATGTTTTTGCACAAATACTACGATGTCACTCAAATACTATGAAATTGCAGTGATACTATGATTTTGAAGGAATATTATGATTACGTAGAAATACTATGCCTTAGTAGTAATACTATAACATAACAAATATACTATGATTTTGCAGACATTCTATGTTTTTGCACAAATACTACAATTTGGCAGAAATACTATGTTTGGGCACAAATATTATGATTTGCTTTAAATACTATGATTTGGCACATATACTATAATCAGCAGATATACTATAACATAACGGAAATTCTACGACTTAGTAGTAATACTATAACATAACAGAAATTTTAATTGGGCACAAATACCATGATTTGGCACAAATACGATGATATGTCAGAAATACTATGATTGGGTACAAATATTATGATTTGGCACAAGTACTATGACTTAGTACAAATACTATGATTTGGCACAAATACTATGATTTGGCACAAATACTATGATTTAGCAGAAATACTAAGTTTTAACATAAATAATATCTTTTGACAGAAATTTCTGCTAAAAGGTACTATTTCTGCTTTTTAGCAGAAATACTGTAATTTTGCATAAATACTATGATTTGGGATAAATACTATGATTTGGCAGATACACTGTATTCAGCAAATATACTATAACATAACAGACATTCCTCCACTTAGTAGTAATACTATAACATAAAATAAATATTATGGTTTTGCCCCAAAACCATGATTTGGCACAAACACCATGATTTTTCAAAAATACTATGATTTAGCAGAAATACTATGATTGAGCAGAAGTACTAAGATGTAGTAGAAGTACTTTGATTTAGCACAAATACTATTATGGAGGAGTAATACTTTAACATGGAAGAAATATTGATACTCACACACACATACACAGAGAGCAAAGTGTACAGGGGCTGTTAAGAGTCTGGGCTTGGTATATCTAGGTCAGTTAAATTGGCTGCACCTGCTGTAATCAGCACTTACACACACAGACACAGAGAGAGCTATGGGTTTTGTTCAGTGTATTTCTCACATTCAGGATTCCCCTCGAACAAATGGCCATAATTTCCTAACGGTAGGGGCTAGAACGGTCATTCTGACACCGTTTTGTTCAAAAGAGATGGGGAAAACTTCAAGCCTGCATAATTCAGAGATAAAATATAAATTATTAAAGATATATGACTTGTAATACACTGTAACTTAGTAGAGGCGAAGCAAAACTGCATTGACTTGCCCTCAAACAACGTTTTGTAACTCTAAATCTATATGGAGCATCAAAATCATTCTTTCACCGTAAGAAACAGCAGGCTTTGGTGAACAGTCATGGAAATTTTCAGGTCTCTGTTGAAATCCATCAAAAAGATATGAGGAGAGAAAAAAGTGCCTCATTTCCCGAGTTTGAAATCTGACGAAATCTGAGCGAGGGACAAATTTCCTACCCTCAAACAAGTGTAATTCATGGCCAAACGGTAATAGGTGAGGAAAAAATTCTTAAATTGTGAGCATCAGGGATGTCTGAAGATATATTGGCACAAGCCTCGTGTCTCAACTTTGTTTCGTTAAGGAGATATGACGATTTGAAAATCCCTGTCATTAGAGAAATCCAGCGCTGATTTTGAACAAACTCTACATAGAGTTTCTATGGAGAGTTTTCAGACTTTGTGTTGCTCTGAGGAGATTTGCAAAATATCTATAAGTCCCACAACAATGATAGTGACAAATTCTGAAAGCCAGCAAAAATACCTACGTTTTGATGTATAATTTGTGGGGGTTGAGTGGAAATTGAGCGAGTAGCAAGAAGTTGTTCAGACATGAAGAGAAAATTCAGAAAGGACAAGTGCACACTCTGAGTTAATTGCATAGCAACCATAGCAACGCATGTATTTTCTGAAAAATCACAATTTTGCAACTGAAAACTTAAAGAGGTATAAGATTAAAACGGTAGAAGATCTGAAAAAGCTGAATCATACAGGAATAGCCCAATAATCTGAGAACATTTTAAAGTTTGAATGGAGTTTCTAGGTGAAAGTATGAGGAAGTAGTTAAGTTTCAAAAACAAGCAAGTTTTAGCAGAATTTCTGAAGATTTCCATTCATTTCAATGGGACAAAAAAAAGGAAAAAAGTGTAATATTTTAAAAAGTATAATAGTAATAAACACCAAAAGATATAGCCGGAAAGAGCAGAAAGAGCAGAACAGTTTAGAGTTTGAACGGAGAAAATCGGCTGAAAACTGAGGAAGTAGTTAAGGTGCAAAAAACGTACGGAAGCAACTTGAAGAATAAAGAAAGGATAAAGAATAAAGAGAAACAGGAACTCAATAGTGTGGAAGCCCTTTGAGGGCATCCACACAATAATAATAATAATAACTAGAAAAATTTGCATTTCCTGCGAAAATGCAGTGTGGATGCTGGAACGCTGAAGCTGTCTGCTGAAACTAGCTGAAAAAGCTGAAAAGTTGCAGAAATTGTAAAAACTTTGCAGAAGGAAAGGAACTTTGCTAAAATGTAGTAACTTAGCAGAACTGTAATATCTTAGAGGAAACATACTACTCGGCAGAAATACAATAGCATAGCAGAACTTAGCAGAAATATTGTAACTTACCAGAAACACGATAACTTCTCAAAAATACAAGAATTTAGGAGAAATAATATAAGATAACAGAAAGAATATATTTAGCCAAACATTCTTAAACATTACAGAAATACTATGATTTAGAAAAACAGTACGACATAGCAGAAATGCTGTGATTTACCAGAGGCACTGTAATATACTATTAATATTGAAATTTTATATAAATACTATGTTTTAGCAAAAATACTCCAGTTTAGCAGAAAGAAAAATATAACATAGGAGAAATACTGTGATTTAGCAGAAACCCTACAATATAGCTTAATAACAATGATTCAGAAGAGATACTATGATTGAGCAGAATAGTAATAACTTAAGTGAAAATATTGGAAAGGTAAAATGACAAGCTGAGTAAAAAGGAACATGGTTAAGTTTGCTCAAAACTAAGTTTTGTTCACCTGTGAAAAAATAAAATAAAAATACATTTAGAAAAAAACAAATAAGAACAGCCGACAGATATACACAAAATCAAATATGGATACACAAATCACCAAATACACAGTAAATCAAATATGGATACACAATTGTACAGAGAGAGACACACACACAGGGTCTATACCAGTCAACCAGTCTGAATATATTATATTTTTATGCAACAATGAGATGCTGCCCTAAAAAGGGTCTTTGTGTGTGTGTGTCTTTCTTTCTCTCTCTCTCTTCTCTCTCTCTCTCTCTCTCTCTCTCACACACACACACACACACACACACACACACACAGCAGCAGCAGCAGCAGCAGCAGCATCAGCAAGTGAACAGGGGCTGTTAACAGCATGTTTCTAGGTCAGTCAAACAGCTGTGAGCTTCTTAATTTGAATCCACCAATCAGAGAGGCTGTGTATTTTTCCCACCAAAACTGGTGCACTAAGTGCAGGCTCTTACAGCACAGAGAGAGACAGGATTTTTGCAGTCTATTTCTCATAGTGAGGACTCCCCTCAAACAAACAGCCATAAATTCCTAACCGTAGGGGCTAAAATGGTCGTTCTTAGACCGTTTTGTTCAGAGGACATGGGAGAATCTTGAAATGTTGACCATTTAAAATAAAAATATGAAATATCATAGATATATGACATAGATGATTGGTTATCTAAGAAGCCACGAGGGCCCCAATATGCAAATTTGAATGTGCAAGCCCTCAGACATGATTGGTTGTCTTAGAAGCCATATAAAAAGCAGTAAAACTGTACTATGATTTGGTAGAAAAACTATAATTAATCAAAAATACTATATTTGGGAGAAATTGTATTTTTTAGCAGAAACATTACATGTAGCAAAAATCTTATGAAATAGCAGAAATAGTATGATTTAGCAGAAATGCTGTATTTAGCACAAATACTGAAAAGCAGCAGAAATGCTATGACTTAGCACAATAGTAATAACTTAAATAGAAAAATTGGAAAAGCAAAATGGACAGCTGAAAAAATCCTGAACATGCTAAGGGTCCCTCAAATGTAATTGTTAAATGAAAAAAAAATCAGTAAAAAAAAGTATAACAGTCACACAATCACAAAGATGGACACATATAGAAACACACAAGCACAGAGAGACACACACAGGACCAAATTCAGTCAACCAGTCTAAATATATTGAATTTAAATCATACAGTAAGATGCTCCCATAAAAAGGCTCTCTCACACACACACACACACACACACACACACACACACACACACACACACACACACACAGGGAGAGACAAGCAAGACTCTAGGTCAGTCAAGCAGCCTGGGAGCTGCTTAATTTGAATTCACCAATCAGAGAGGCTGTGTGCTTTTTCCCGCCAAAACTGGTGCACCAAGTGCAGGCTTTTACACACACAGACACAGAGAGAGACAGGATTTCTGCAGTGTATTTGTCATAGTGAGCATTCCCCTCAAACAAATGGCCATAATTTCCTAACCGTAGGGGCTAGAACGGTCATTCTTACACCGTTTTGTTCAGAAGAGATGGGGGAATCTTAAAGTGTTGACAATTTATCATTAAAATATGAATTATTAAAGATATTTGACTTCTAATGCACCATAACTGAGTAGAACAAAGCAAAAGCTGCCTTGACTTGCCCTCAAACAACGCTTTCTAACTCTAAATCTATTTGGAGTATCAATATCATTCTTTCACCGTAAGAGACAGCAGGCTTTGGTGAACAATCATGGAAATTTTCAGGTCTCTGTGGAAATCCATCAAAAAGATATGACGAGAGAAAAAAGTGCCTCATTTCCAGAGTTTGAAATCTGAAGAAATCTGAGCGAAGGACGAAATTCCTTCCCTCAAACAAGTGTAACTCATTTCAGAACAGTAATAGCTGAGAAAAAAATTCTTGAATTGTGAGCATCAGGAGTGTCTGAAGATATACTGGGACAAGCCTCATGTTTTAACTTTGCTTCGTTAAGGAGATATGACGATTCGAAAATGCCTCTCATGACAGAAATCAAGCGGTGATTTTGAACAACCTCTCCATTGACTTTCTATGGAGACTTTTCCGACCTTGTGTTGGTCTGAGGAGATTTGGCAAAATTCTATAAATCCCACAACAATGATAGTGACATTTTCTGAAAGCCAGCAAAAATACCTACGTTTTGATGTATAATTTGTGGAAGTTGAGTGAAAATTGAGGAAGTAGCAAGAAGTTGTTCGGACATGAAGAGAAGACTGCAAAACCTTCAGTGGCACACTGGAAGCCAAGACCATAGCAACCATAACAACGCATGTATTTTGTGAAAAATCACAATTTTGCAACTCAAAACTTTAAGAGGCATAAAAGTAAAACGGTAAAAGATTTGAAAAAGCTGACTTATACCTGAATAGCCCAATAATTTGAGAACATTTTAAAGTTTGAATGGTTGTTCTATGTGTAAATATGAGGAAGTAGTTAAGTTTCAAAAACAAGCAAATTGTAGCAGAATTGCGGAAGTTTCCCATTCATTTCAATGGGACAAATTAAAGGAAAAAAGCTTAATATTTTAAAAATTATAATAGTAAAAAATACCAAAAGATATAGCGCGCATTAGCAGAAATAGCAGAATAGTTTAAAATTTGAATGGTGAAAATCGGCTGAAAATTGTGGAAGTAGTTAAGTGCCAAAAAGTGTACGGAACGCAACTAGAATAATAATAATAACTAGAAAAATTTGCATTTCCTGCGAAAATGCAGTGTGGATGCTGGAACGCTGAAGCTGTCTGCTGAAACTAGCTGAAAAAGCTGAAAAGTTGCAGAGTTTGTAAAAACTGTGCAGAAGCAAAGGAACTTTGCTAAAATGTAGTAACTTAGCAGAACTGTAATATCTTAGAGGAAACATAATACTTGGCAGAAATACAGTAGCATAGCAGAACTTAGCAGAAATATTGTAACTTACCAGAAACATGATAACTTCTCAAAAATACAAGAATTTAGGAGAAATAGTATAAGATAACAGAAAGAATATATTTAGCCAAACATTCTTAAACATTACAGAAATACTATGATTTAGAAAAACAGTACAACATAGCAGAAATGCAGTGATTTACCAGAGACACTGTAATATACTATTAATATTGAAATTTTGAATAAATACTATGTTTTAGCAAAAATACTCCAGTTTAGCACAAATATTGTAACATAGCAGAAATACTATTCTATAGCAGAAATGCTATATTTAGAAAGAAAAATATAATATAGTAGAAATACTATGATTTAGCAGAAATCCTACAATAAAGCTTAATAACAATGATTTAGAACAGATACTATGATTGAGCAGAATAGTAATAACTTAAGTGAAAATATTGGAAAGGTAAAATGACAAGCTGAATAAAAAGGAACAAGGTTAAATTTGCTCAAAACTAATTTTTGTTCACCTGTGAAAAAAATAAAATAAAAATACATTTAGAAAAAAAAACAAATAAGAACAGCCAACAGATATACACAAAATCAAATATAGATACACAAATCACCAAATACACAGAAAATCAAATATGGGTACACAAATGTACAGAGAGAGACACACACACAGGGTCTATGCCAGTCAACCAGTCTGAATATATTATATTTTTATCCAACAATGAGATGCTGCCCTAAAAAGGGTCTTTGTGTGTGTGTCTTTCTTTCTCTCTCTCACTCACTCACTCACTCACTCACTCACTCACACACACACACACACACACACACACACAGACACACACACACACACACACAGCAGCAGCAGCAGCATCAGCAAGTGAACAGGGGCTGTTAACAGCATGTTTCTAGGTCAGTCAAACAGCTGTGAGCTTCTTAATTTGAATCCACCAATCAGAGAGGCTGTGTATTTTTCCCACCAAAACTGGTGCACTAAGTGCAGGCTCTTACAGAACAGAGAGAGACAGGATTTTTGCAGTCTATTTCTCATAGTGAGGACTCCCCTCAAACAAACAGCCATAAATTCCTAACCGTAGGGGCTAAAATGGTCGTTCTTAGACCGTTTTGTTCAGAAGACATGGGAGAATCTTGAAATGTTGACCATTTAAAATAAAAGATATGAAATATCATAGATATATGACATAGATGATTGGTTATCTAAGAAGCCACGAGGGCCCCAATATGCAAATTTGAATGTGCAAGCCCTCAGACATGATTGGTTGTCTTAGAAGCCATATAAAAAGCAGTAAAACTGTACTATGATTTGGTAGAAAAACTATAATTAATCAAAAATACTATATTTGGGAGAAATTGTATTTTTTTAGCAGAAACACTACATGTAGCAAAAATCTTATGAAATAGCAGAAATAGTATGATTTAGCAGAAATGCTGTATTTAGCACAAATACTGAAAAGCAGCAGAAATGCTATGACTTAGCACAATAGTAATAACTTAAATAGAAAAATTGGAAAAGCAAAATGGACAGCTGAAAAAATGCTGAACATGCTAAGGGTCCCTCAAATGTAATTGTTAAATGAAAAACAAATCAGTAAAAAAAAGTATAACAGTCACACAATCACAAAGATGGACACATATAGAAACACACATGCACAGAGAGACACACACAGGACCAAATTCAGTCAACCAGTCTAAATATATTGAATTTAAATCATACAGTAAGATGCTCCCATAAAAAGGCTCTCTCTCTCTCTCTCTCTCACACACACACACACACACACACACACACACACACACACACACACACACACACACACACACAGGGAGAGACAAGCAAGACTCTAGGTCAGTCAAGCAGCCTGAGAGCTGCTTAATTTGAATTCACCAATCAGAGAGGCTGTGTGCTTTTTCCCGCCAAAACTGGTGCACCAAGTGCAGGCTTTTACACACACAGACACAGAGAGAGACAGGATTTCTGCAGTGTATTTGTCATAGTGAGCATTCCCCTCAAACAAATGGCCATAATTTCCTAACCGTAGGGGCTAGAACAGTCATTCTTACACCGTTTTGTTCAGAAGAGATGGGGGAATCTTAAAGTGTTCACGATTTATCATTAAAATATGAATTATTAAAGATATTTGACTTGTAATGCACCATAACTGAGTAGAGGCGAAGCAAAAACTGTCTTGACCTGCCCTCAAACAACGCTTTCTAACTCTAAATCTATTTGGAGTATCGATATCATTCTTTCACCATAAGAGACAGCAGGCTTTGGTGAACAGTCATGGAAATTTTCAGGTCTCTGTGGAAATCCAAAAAAAAGATATGACGAGAGAAAAAAGTGGTTCATTTCCAGAGTTTGAAATCTGAAGAAATCTGAGCGAAGGATGAATTTCCTACCCTCAAACAAGTGTAACTCATCTCAGAACGGTAATAGGTGAGAAAATAACTCTTGAATTTTGAGCGTCAGTAGTGTCTGAAGATATACTGGGACAAGCCTCATGTTTTAACTTCGCTTCATTAAGGAGATATGACGATTCGAATATGCCTCTCATGACAGAAATCAAGCGGTGATTTTGAACAAACTTTCCATTGACTTTGTATGGAGACTTTTCCGACCTTGTGTTGGTCTGAGGAGATTTGGCAAAATTCTATAAATCCCACAACAATGACAGTGACATTTTCTGAAAGCCAGCAAAAATACCTACGTTTTGATGTATAATTTGTGGAAGTTGAGTGAAAATTGAGCAAGTAGCAAGAAGTTGTTCGGACATGAAGAGAAGACTGCGAAACCTACAGTGGCACACTGAAAGCCAAGTGCATAGCAACCATAACAACGCATGTATTTTGTGAAAAATCACAATTTTGCAACTCAAAACTTTAAGAGGGATAAAAGTAAAACGGTAAAAGATTTGAAAAAGCTGATTTATACCTGAATAGCCCAATAATTTGAGAACATTTTAAAGTTTGAATGGTTGTTCTACGCGAAAATATGAGGAAGTAGTTAAGTTTCAAAAACAAGCAAAATTTAGCAGAATTGCTGAAGTTTCCCATTCATTTCAATGGGACAAATTAAAGGAAAAAAACGTAATATTTTAAAAAGTATAATAGTGAAAAATACCAAAAGATATAGCGCGCATTAGCAGAAATAGCAGAATAGTTTAAAATTTGAACGGTGAAAATCGGCTGAAAATTGTGGAAGTAGTTAAGTGCCAAAAAGTGTACGGAACGCAACTAGAATAATAATAATAAAGAATAAAGAGAAACAGGAAAACAATAGTGTGGATGCCTCCAGCATCCACACAACTAGAAAAATTTGCATTTCCTGCGAAAATGCAGTGTGGATGCTGGAACGCTGAAGCTGTCTGCTGAAACTAGCTGAAAAAGCTAAAAAGTTGCAGAAATTGTAAAAACTTTGCAGAAGCAAAGGAACTTTGCTAAAATGTAGTAACTTAGCAGAACTGCAATATCTTAGAGGAAACATAATACTTGGCAGAAATACAATAGCATAGCAGAACTTAGCAGAAATATTTTAACTTACCAGAAACATGATAACTTCTCAAAAATACAAGAATTTAGGAGAAATAGTATAAGATAACAGAAAGAATATATTTAGCCAAACAATCTTAAACATTACAGAAATACTATGATTTAGAAAAACAGTACAACATAGCAGAAATGCTGTGATTTACCAGAGACACTGTAATATACTATGAATATTATAATTTTATATAAATACTATGTTTTAACAAAAATATTCCAGTTTAGCACAAATATTGTAATATAGCAGAAACACTATTCTATAGCAGAAATGCTATATTTAGAAAGAAAAATATAATATAGTAGAAATACTATGATTTAGCAGAAATGCTCTATTTAGCACAAATCTTATAAAATAGCAGAAATAGTATGATTTAGCAGAAAAGCTGTATTTAGCACAAATCTCATAAAATAGCAGAAAAAGTATGATTTAGCAGAAATGCTGTATTTAGCGCAAATCTCATAAAAAAGCAGAAATAGTACGATTTAGCAGAAATGCATAATTTCGCACAAATCTCATAAAAAAGCAGAAAAAGTATGATTTAGCAGAAATGCTCTATTTAGCACAAACCTCATAAAAAAATCAGAAATAGTATGATATAGCAGAAATGCTGTATTTAGCACAAATGCTGAAAAGCAGCAGCAATGCTATGACTTAGCACAATAGTAATAACTTAAATAGAAAAATTGGAAAAGCAAAATGGACAGCTGAAAAAATCCTGAACATGCTAAGGGTCCCTTAAATGTAATTGTGAAACGAAAAATAATCAGCAAAAAAAGTATAACAGTCACACAATCACAAATATGTACACATATGGAAACACACATGCACAGAGAGACACACACAGGACCAAATTCAGTCAACCAGTCTAAATATATTGAATTTAAATCATACAATAAGATGCTGCCATAAAAAGTCTCTCTCTCTCTCTCTCTCTCTCTCTGTGTGTCACACACACACACACACACACACACACACACACACACACACACAGGGAGAGAAAATCAAGTTTCTAGGTCAGTCAAGCAGCCTGGGAGCTGCTAAATTTGAATCCACCAATCAGAGAGGCTGTGCACTTTTCCCGCCAAAACAGGTGCACCTATTTTTACACACACGCAGCACAGAGACAGGATTTTTGCAGTCTATTTCTCATAGTCAGGATTCCCCTCAAACAAACAGCCATAAATTCCTAACCGTAGGGGCTAAAACAGTCATTCTTAGACCGTTTTGTTCAGAAGACATGGGGGAATCTTGAAATGTTGACCATTTAAAATACAAATATGAAATATTAAAGATATATGACATAGATGATTGGTTGGCTTAGAAGCCATGAATGCCCCAATATGCAAATTTGAATGTGCCAGGGCTCTGATATGATTGGTTGTCTTAGAAGCCATGAAGGCCCCAATATGCAAATTTGAATGTGCCAGGGCTCAGATATGATTGGTTGTCTTAGAAGCCATGAAGGCCCCAATATGCAAATTTGAATGTGCCAGGGCTCAGATATGATTGGCTGGCTGGGAAGCCGTCCAGGTCCTGATAGGTAAGTTTGAATATTACAGTCCTTACAGAGGACTGACTCCCTGGGGACCTGGCAGAAATATATAGAAATACAATGATTACCCAGAAATACTGCATTTAATGGAAATACTATGTTTTAGCACAAATACTATAAAATGGCAGAAATACTATAATTAAGCAGAAATATTATATTAAGTACAAATCCTATAAAATAGCAGAAATAGTATGATTTAGCAGAAATGCTGTATTTAGCACAAATACTGTAAATCAGCAGAAATGCTATGACTTAGCACAATAGTAATAAGTTAAATACAAAAATTGGAAAAGCAAAATGGACAGCTGAACAAATGCTGAACATGCTAAGGGTCCCTCACATGTAATTGTTAAATGAAACAAAATCTGTAAAAAAGGTATAACAGTAATACAATCACAAAGATGGACAAGTATAGAAACACACAAGCACAGAGAGACACACACAGGATCAAATTCAGTCAACCAGTCTAAATATATTGAATTAAAATCATACATTAAGATGCTGCCATAAAAAGGCTCTCTCTCTCTCTGTGTCTCACACACACACACACACACACACACACACACACACACACATACACACAGGGAGAGAAAATCAGGTTTCTAGGTCAGTCAAGCAGCCTGGGAGCTGCTAAATTTGAATCCACCAATCAGAGAGGCTCTGTGCTTTTTCCCGCCAAAACAGGTGCACCTGTTTTTACACACACGCAGCACAGAGACAGGATTTCTACAGTCTATTTCTCATAGTCAGGACTCCCCTCAAACAAATGGCCATAATTTCCTAACCGTAGGAGCTAGAACGGTCATTCTTACACCGTTTTGTTCAAAAGAGATGGGGGAATCTTACAGTGTTGACAATTTATCATTAAAATATGAATTATTAAAGATATTTGACTTCTAATGCACCATAACTGAGTAGAGGCGAAGAGAAAACTGCCCTGACGTGCCCTTGAACAAAGCTTTGTAACTCTAAATCTATTTGGAGTATCGATATCATTCTTTCACCGTAAGAGACAGCAGGCTTTGGTGAACAGTCATGGAAATTTTCAGGTCTCTATGGAAATCCAACAAAAAGTTATGACGAGAGAAAAAAGTGGTTCATTTCCAGAGTTTGAAATCTGAAGAAATCTGAGCGAAGGACGAATTTCCTACCCTCAAACAAGTCTAAGTCATTTCAGAACGGTAATAGGTGAGAAAAAAATTCTTGAATTGTGAGCGTCAGGAGTGTCTGAAGATATACTGGGACAAGCCTCATGTTTTAACTTCGCTTCGTTAAGGAGATATGACGATTCGAATATGTCTCTCATGACAGAAATCAAGCGGTGATTTTGAAGAAACTCTCCATTGACTTTGTATGGAGACTTTTCCGACCTTGTGTTGGTCTGAGGGGATTTGGCAAAATTCTATAAATCCCACAACAATGACAGTGACATTTCCTGAAAGCCAGCAAAAATACCTACGTTTTGATGTATAATTTGTGTGAGTTGAGTGAAAATTGAGCGAGTAGCAAGAAGTTGTTCGGACATGAAGAGAAGCCTGCAAAACCTTCAGTGGCACAGTGGAAGCCAAGACCATAGCAACCATAACAACGCATGTATTTTGTGAAAAATCACAAAAATGAAACTCAAAACTTTAAGAGGCATAAAAGTAAAATGGTAAAAGATTTGAAAAAGCTGACTTATACCTGAATAGCCCAATAATTTGAGAACATTTTAAAGTTTGAATGGTTGTTCTACGTGAAAATATGAGGAAGTAGTTAAGTTTCAAAAACAAGCAAATTTTAGCAGAATTGCAGAAGTTTCCCATTCATTTCAATGGGACAAATTAAAGGAAAAAAGCTTAATATTTTAAAAAGTATAATAGCAAAAAATACCAAAAGATATAGCGTAAATTAGCAGAAATAGCTGAATAGTTTAAAATTTGAACGGTGAAAATCGGCTGAAAATTGTGGGAGTAGTTAAGTGCCAAAAAGTGTACGGAACGCAACTAGAATAATAATAATAATAAAGAATAAAGAGAAACAGGAAAACAATAGTGTGGATGCATAAAGCATCCACACAATAAAGAGAAACAGGAACTCAATAGTGTGGATGCCAAAAGCATCCACACAATAAGCAGAATAATAAGGCACACTTAATAATAATAAGAATAATAAATCTGTCGAATAGTAATAAGTGTGCCATTACATAGGCACACTTAATAAATCCGTCGAATAGTAATAAGTGTGCCATTACATAGGCACACTTAATAAATCTGTCGAATAGTAATAAGTGTGCCATTACATAGGCACACTTAATTAATAACACCTACACCATCCAAAAGTCTGCTCTCTGCAACAGTAAACGTCGCATCAAATCACAGGGCAAACCTCAGTTCTGAGAATGCTGATCTGCTCGCTTTTCTTCATAGCAGCCATCACATGCTCCTTTTACGACTTACAGACACACACTTACTAGCACACTTACACGTAGATACACGGCACACACAAAATACACACATGCATGAACACACACCATATACAGTTAGGTCCATGTATATTTCACACTGACACAAGTTTTATTTATTTACCTGTTTACCGAAACATGTTCCAATTATAGTTACAGTGGGGCAAAAAAGTATTTAGCAGCCACCAATTGTGCAAGTTGCCCCACTTAAAAAGATGAGACAGGTCTGTAATTTTCAGCATAGGTTCACTTCAACTGTGAGAGACAGAATGTAAAAAAGCAATCCCAGTTATATACACATTGTATGATTTTTAAAGAATTTATTTGTATAATAGTACAGAAAATAAACATTTAGCACCTACAAACAAGCAAGAATTCTGGCCCTCACAGACCTTTAAGAAGCTCTTCTACCCTCTACTCGTTACCTTTATTAATGGCATTTGTTTGAACTCGTTATCCGTATCAAAGACAGGTGTCCACACCTTCAAGAAGTCAGACTCCAACCTCCACCATAGCCAAGACCAGAGAGCTGTCTAAGGACACCAGGGACAAGCTTGTACACCTGCACAAGATTGGGATGAGCCAGTCTTCAATAGGCAAGCAGCTTGGTGAGAAGAGATCGACTGTTGGAGCACTTACTAGAAAATGGAATAAAAACAAGACCACTGAGAATCTCAGTCGACCTGGGGCTCCATGCAAGATGTCACCTGATGGGGTCAAAATCATCTTGAGAACAGTGAGGAAACAGCCCAAAACTACACGAGGGGAACTGGTCAATGACCTGAAGAGAGCTGGGACCACAGTAACAAAGTTCACTATTAGTAACACACTATGTCGTCATGGATTAGAATCCTACAGCACTCAAAAGGTCCCCCTGCTTAAACCAGCACATTTCCAGGCCCGTCTAAAGTTTGCCAGAGACTATCGGATTGGGAGAATGCCATGTGGTCAAATGAGACCCAAATAGAAGTCTTTGGTATAAATATCACTCGCTGTGTTTGGAGGGGGAAGAATGCTGAGTTGCATCCCAAAAACACCATACCCACTGTGAAGCATGAGGGTGGAAACATTATGCTTTGGGGCTGCTTTTCTACAAAGGGGAAAGGACGACTTATTCGGAAAGGATGGATGGGGCCATTTATCGTGAGATTTTGGGCAAAAACCTCCTTCCATCAGTGAGAGCACTGAAGATGAAACGTGGCTGGATCTTCCACCATGACAATGATCCCAAACACACCACCCAGGCAACGAAGGAGCAGCTACGTAAAAAGCATTTCAAGGTTCTGGAGTGGCCTAGCCAGTCTCCAAACCTCAATCAAATAGAGAATCTGTGGAGGGAGTCGAAAGTCCAAGTTCAATGATTCAAGAACATACAGCCAAAGAAACCCAGGAATTCATTAAAAGCAAAGAAGTGGAATATTCTTGAACGGCCAAGTCAGCCACCTGAACTTAGCCCAGTTGAGCATGCATTTCACTTGTTGAAGACTAAACTCTGGACAGAAAGGCCAACAAAAAACAGGAACTGAAAGCAGCTACAGTAATGGCCTGAAAGAGCATTAAAAAGGAGGAAACCCAGCATCTGGTGATGTCCATGAGTCCAAAACTTCAGAGCGTGACTGGCAGCAAAGGGTTTTCAACCAAGTATCAGAAATAAATGTTTTATGTTCAGCTATTTATTCGTCCAATTACTTTTGAGCTCCTGAAATGAATGGATTGTGCTAAAAGAAATGCTTTACTTCCAAACAATTTTATGCAATCTTTTGTTCAAAAAGTATTTTTTTGTCCAATCATGCATTTATTTGTTGGAATAATTTTAATAAAGAATACTTGATTACTAAAATAATCAGTAGTACAGTTCTTGTCATTAGTATGTACAGAAGAGAGGTATAGTAAGTTTATCTTTATTTGTAAAATACAGTGGCGGCTTTCTCATGGTTCGTGGCTGCATTTCAGCCAGTGGTGCAAATGTAGAAAATCACAGTCAGATTTTGTTCGATACCATCTGGAAAGCGTCTGATTGGCAATGGCTTCATTTTTGAACACGACAATGATCCCAAACATACTGCCAATACAGTAAAAGCATACCTTGATAGAAAGAACGCATTATCAAACATTATCAGTCATATAGATTAACCTACATATTACTGAAGCAGCGTAGGATCATCTTTAGAGACCACAGAACCAACAGCAGCCAAGAAGACAATAAGAACAAGCCTAGGTTTCTGTCACGACTGTAGACAGGCTGCAAGATCAGAGCTCTGCTGAGTTAAGCAAGCATTCCATTAATCCTTAACTAGTAATGACTTCACGAATTTCAACTATTAGAGAAAAAAGTACTCATAACCATCTCACAGAAATAACATTATGTACAGCTACTTTAATACCACTCATATTTATCTAGACTCTTTATCTCCACCCTCTGTCTGTCTGTCCAGCCAGACAGACACTCTCTCTACTTTTAAGATTAGGCTCAAAACTTTCCTTTCTGATAAAGCACATAGTTAGGGATGGAGCAGGTGATCCTGAATCCTCCCTATGCAGTTACACTTCAATAGGTCTAAGCTGCTGGAGGCTACCCATCAGTGTTACTTTTTCACTCACCTTTTTTTTCCTACTTCATATGTGTTTATACACCACTCTGCATTTAATCAGTAGTTAATGTTAATTTCTGCCAACATGTCTATGTTGTGTCTTCCTCCCCTCACCCCCAAGCGGTCACAGCCCTGCCTGAGCCTGGTTCTGTTTGATGTTTCTTTCTGTTAAAAAGTTTTTTCCTTCCCACTGTCACCAAAATGCTTGCTCATAGGGAGTCATCTGATTGCTGGGGGTTTCTCTGTTTTATCTTGAAATTGCATTAACGTAAATAAGCTTAATAAAATCTATTTTACTCAAGTATATTTTGTCAGTCCCCTTAAAATAACATCAGCAAAACATCTTTGACAAAAAAAGCCATAGATGCTATATATGCTATATACAGGCTGAATACAGGCTAGTAGCTGTATTCAGACTGTGTTTAATTTTAAGCCATTAAAACACACTCACATAAAACATGTGTTTTATGTTTGCTAAATTGACTCAGTCTTTATAAAAGAAAATTCCTAAGATAAGCCTTTGAAATAGCTGAAATAAACCAATTTAGCATAAGCTAAATCAGAATCATGGAGTCTACCAGAAATGTTCAGGATTTCGCTCACTGATTCCACTTCTTTGACTTCTTCTAACAGTAAAAAATATGTTCATGCTGCATGCTTGTTTCATGTTAGCAGTCTTTGTGTTCATGAACTCCCTACATTGTGTTTTTCATACATTTGTTCAGGAATCTAACTTAATTGTTTATAAATTTTAAGTCTTCATCATCCTCATTTCCTAATGTTTAGCTCACTCTCCGTCTCTGTCTGTTTTGCACACTTACACACACAGCCTTGTGCACGCTTTAGGAAAAGTTCATAACTTGCTCGTGTTCCAAGTAATTAATAACAAATGCAAAACAAAAGGGAAAAATTCTGATAGACCTACCTCTGCGTTCTGTATGCCAACTTTGTGAAATAGAGAGGGACTGTGATATTATGCTGCTACTACAACGTGTAACGGAAAAGCGTCTGCTTCCTGTTCTTTCAAAGTAAAAGCTCAAAGAAAGCAAGTTCCAAAAGCAGCGTCATATTGAAGCAATTTATTTCAAGTTTTTTTTGTGGGGTTTTTTGGTAGATATAGTATTTCCTGTTATTTTAACAGTTGTAAAATAACTGTGTTTCTGTTTTTAAATAAATAATGATTGGTTAAAGCTGTCAAAGGGATATTTAGGGCCAGCAAAACCATCCTTTGACATTAAAATTCTATTGACTATTTATAAAATTGTTAAATTTGCAAAATCTAAATAATATGCATATATGAAATACATACAGTAAGGATATAGCAGCAGACCTAGGTTTTTAATACTAAATTTGTAATATAGATAGATAGATGTATTAAAGTAAATGTATTCATTTATGAATTTTTATTTCACTCTTCCTTTTTATTCTTAGACATTTGAGTACACCTGCGTACAACTGCCTCCCCAAAAGCCAGCGGGTAGAGAACAAAGGAAAAACATCAGCTGGTCGACCAGTCTTGGAGCTATTTTGTTGCTGCATGTCTGGCATCAGTCTGTCAGAGTTTGTTAGTTTACCCTGCATCCCTCATCATTACGCACCTGAGTCTTTATATTCTTTATATTTGATAGCGCTATCTTCCAGTTTTAATTCAATAAAGGGGCTTTAAAGAGCCCAGGGAGCTTTTTTTTTTCTTTTTAGAAAGAGACAGTAACATCTGCATCCCCTTGCAATGCCTGGCATGAACCACTTGGATTCATGCCAGCCATTGCTGTTTCTCCAGAAATTTCTCTCAAGAAGGCACTGGCCACTCCACCTGCATCCTGATTTCTAAAAGAAAAACCTCCACCCATTTTGAGATCATATCAACAAACAACATGCAATATTATAAAATACAATAATATCTTATACCTTCACATTGTACAAGCTCACTGAAGCCCATTTAAAACCAGAGGTGACTGTGCTTTTGAGGGTGTGACACTCAAACTGTGAAACAGCCTTGCTCAGTCAGTCAGGTTGGCTGACTCTGTTATTTGTTTTAAGTGAATGCTGAAAACTCATTTTTATAAGTTATCGTTTCCTTAATCCATTCCCCTTCATTTGCTGCCATAGTTTGAAAGCACACATGTATGTTTGTGTGAATGTCTGTCGCTATGGCTGATTATGTGTGTTTATGCGTCTGTATGATTTAACATGCACACTTATCCTCAATATGTGGTTTTTATTTGAACTGTGAAGCACTTTCTAACCCTGTTTTATTAAATAAATAGTCATTATTATTATTATTATTATTATTATTATTATTATTATTATTATTATTATTTGTAGATGATCAAAAGGTCTATCCTGGTGTTCCTCTAGAGTCTGAATACCTGTCCCAGGATTGTTAGTTGCATAAAACAAGAATTGCAAAAAATTTTAAGAATAAATCTGGAAACTCTTTCTAAACTAGTGTTGCTCTCTCTGTTGTACCACCACGACTTTTGACACATACAGGGATAATGAGTAAAATAATGTTTGGTTTGTCATTGGGCCAATACCAGACCTCACCTGTTATATAAGTTAGTTTGTTTGTGATGTTAATGTTGTGGTCTCCACATTCTGTTTAGCGCCTCCCTCTGGCAGTAGCAAAGCATCCACTAACACACTGATCTTGGACATTTACTTCCCAATTTATGATTTGGAGCACACCTGTGCCATTTTCCTGATGTTTAACGATGTTATTGTCAAGCCACCTGCTATTTTTTATACTAAGAGCAATACACAGAGTTTCAAACATATGATGCTCAAAAAAACGTAAAGGATCACCTTGACAACAAATCAGAAAATAATCATGCATGTGTTTTCCTCCCAGATCTGAGCTCCTGGCTAGTGTGGGGGCCAGTCAATGGTATCGCCTCCCTGATCCTCAAGTACCTACCTCCATATTTTTACCACATGAGGCCAGGCAATGTTGTGCACCAGGAGGACCCCAGAACCCATTACACCTGCATAGGATCAGGATTTCATCCTGAGAACTAATGGCAGTCAGCATACCATTGCCTTGCCTATAGAACTTAGATGGATATGCCTCTCCAGACCATCACTGATACACCACCAAAGCAGTTATGCTGAACGATGTTATAGCTTCTCCAGATCCATTCACAAATGTCACATGTGCTCAGTGTGAAGTACAGGGCAGCAGTGGTGGACCTGCTAAGCCTGATATTCTATGGGAAGTGCCAGTGAGACTCCACAGAGTCCAGCAGTTAGCACAGTGCCTACAAGAGGACGCCAGTTCTTTAGGTCACCCTCGTGAAGTCTTTTACTGATTGCTTGGTCAAAGATATTTACACCAGTGGCCTGCTGGAGGTCATTTTGTAGAGCTCTGGCAGTGCTCATCCTGTTCCTCCTTGCACAAAAGAGCAGATGCTGCAGTCCTTCTGATTGATTAAGGACCTTCTAAGACCTTGTCCAGCTCTCCCAGAGTAACTGTCTATCTCCTGGAATCACTTCCATGATCTTGACACTGTGCTGGGAGAGACTGCAGACCTGGCAATGGCACGTATTGATGTGCCATCCTGGAGGACCTGGGCTACCTGTGCAACCTATCCATGTATTACCTCATGCTCCCAGCAGTGACACTTAGCCTTGCCAAATCAGTCAGACTACTGTCTCACTGTTGCCTCCTCCAGTGCACCTGTTACTAATTTCATTAACACCAACCTGCTGAAACTGATTAACAACCCCCTCGGCTACTTAACTGACCAGATGAATATCCCAGAAGTTAAAATGGTTTGATGCTTTACTCTTATAAAAAAGTGTCCTTTTGACTTTTTTGAGCCGTGCATAACAAAGCAGCTGTCTGTTCTCACATAAACTGCTTCATATTCTCTCTGTCTTTTTCACTAACAGTGAAAAAAGAAAGAAGTACAAATTAAAATGCATCATGACTCCGGCTGTCATTCTGTGTATATTCATGATTTGGCCTTTGGCTTGTCCTGAATAACACATGAAATTGGCACCTTTGATACAGAGCAGTGGTAACCTGCATATGAATTTAGGTTCAATGTAGTATACAGAAGGGTCACTGATGAAAGAGGGAAAAACACCCAAATGAACCCATTTGACTTTGTATATAAGCAGAAAAATAGGGAAGGAAATGTGCAAGCAAAAAAGTCCTGCTTAGATCTGCTAAATCTGTGGATGTGCATGTGCACATGCCGCCTTTCTGGCTTATTTAGTGATCATTCCTGTGGCTAAAGGCATTAGGCGGTAAAGACTGACTCATCGTGAATAAACTCAACCTGTGTGCCTGAAGAAAGCTGACAAG
The DNA here is from genome assembly GCF_036321145.2 of Pelmatolapia mariae. NCBI lineage: Eukaryota > Metazoa > Chordata > Actinopteri > Cichliformes > Cichlidae > Pelmatolapia > Pelmatolapia mariae. Next base: position 37,176,426 of record NC_086240.1, read on the forward strand.
CTGATGCCTGTGGGACAAAATGTGCTGTCCTAATCCCCCAACTGTGCCATCCTTTTTGTAAACTTTTGTCTACTTTGTATTTTTTCAGAGTGTTCTCACTCTCACACTGATGCTAGCTCATGAACCCTTGTTATTAAAGTTTCGACTTTGCTAGGCATATTGTAACATTTCAGATTCTCATAAGTAAGCTGCTGGAGGACAATTTTTATGGCTCTGACATTATTCCCCCTCCTTCCTCCTGACACAAATAGCAGATACCTAGCCTGGCACTATGTTGATCTCTTTCCAGCTCACCTCACGTAATGGCCTATAAGCTGATATCAGAGCAGCAAACTTTCTTGTGACAACATACATGGATATAACATCCTCAAGGAGCTGGTGAGTTTAAGTCCAAGATGTAAAGCTGTTCTGAATGGGAACTAAAAGGCTAAACTGAAGTCCAGTTCTTTAGATATGCCTAGCACACTGACAAAGAAGTCTGGCTCTATAAATTAGCAATAATATGCTCACACTACATCAACAACTTGCAGCATATCCTCTGGCTAAAATCATGCCAAGGACAGAATATTCTCTTTTTCTAACAACAACCAGAAGTTAAGAGAAATCAAATTTTTCATCAGCCTTTTTTGTTCATTTCTAAAATTGGACGTCTAGATTTTCTAATAAATTTGCAGTTTGTGTTTTGTAATGAAAAGCCACTTGTCATCAGCTGTTTAGGCTGGCCTATAACCTCTAGGCATCTCAGCCAGCTGATATGTCAAAGGATGTCAACAACTGCTGGATTTCACTGAAAGGACAAGCTATCATACTGTCATAGCTATAACACGATCCACACTGACACCACAGTGCCTAAAACAATAACTCTGACAATCAAGCTCAGTGTGTCTTTCTTTTCAGTGTCACTGGAGGGACTTGCACGGAAAGCACACAGAATTAACAGGATAAAACATTGGCTCCAAGAGCTGAAAACAGGAACTCATTTTTATTTAAATGTTTTGCCCTACTGAGCACAGCTGCAGGCATACATAAAACACCCCTGATTGTAATGTTTAAGGAACATCTGTGGACATGTGTAATATCCACATCACACATTGCTATTCTTTCTATCATCTGGTAGCTGTTTTTTTAACCATTATGAAAAAAGACAGACAAAGATATTCTTCATCTTTCCTTCTTGTTCATTATTGTGTTTTTTCCCCCCAGATCATAGTAAGAACAAACAAAAGGTCAGGGTGATCATTTAATATGGATCTGTCCTGTCAGGTGCAGGCAAACAGCTGCTCAATAAGGTTTTGTCATTCATGAAAAACTAAAATGCCATGAGACGCCTGCTTGCTACTAAATCATTCAATTACTCTCCTGAAATGTTCACTGAATCAGGCTCTGTCAAGCTGTGTGATTCGCCGTGATTGCTGGAATAGATTCAAAGAGCCCTATCTGATTTATTGCTCAGTGAAATGGAAGCTTTCACATGAAATTATGTTGCCTCAGCCTGGTGTTTTAATTGATCAGAGGCTGAAATGTTTCATCAGTCTAAATTAGCATATTTAATTTCCAGTGGATTGGAAATTAATTATTTTTGGCCCCAACTGTTTTTGCAAATGATTGAACAAATACTTCTAAAAAGTTCTTTAATTATATGGTCACGAGTTAAAACTGCCTTCCAGATAATCATTTCTGCATTTCTCAAATAAATACAGAGGGAATTGGAAGATTTTGGTTCATACTGACATGATAGCATCATGCAGCTTAATGGCATGATGGTTATCCTGCTGGAAGCAGGTGTCAGAAGAAGAATGCATAAAGGGGTGGAGATGGTTAACTACACTACTCAAGTAGTCTGAGGTGACTAAACAATGCTCAGCAGGGTCTTAGAGGGCCTAAAGTGTGCCTAGAAAATAGTCTTTTTGTGTCATGTTAATCATGTTTCCCTCTTCCTGCTTAAGATAGTGTTTCTTTATGTGTTGAATTTTACTTCCCTGACTCAGTTGTGTCTGCAGCTGTGTTCCCCACCTGTTCACTATTACCTGTGTCTTCCCCTGTCCTTTGTTGAGTTGTCCCATGTACTGTAGCTGTGTGCTTTGTGCTTTGGTGAGCAATCAGCATTAAAACTGTTTTTTATGCTTGCTTTCCAAGTTCTGCGTTTGGGTCTACAATGTGCCTGCCACACAGTTGTTTTTATTGGCATTAGCATCTTGAGTTGAGTGAGGATATTATTGTGTCATTTTACTGATCCAGATGTTTTCATCTGCCCAGTTACTCCCTACTTTAGATTAATCTTACACATGTCTTTTCAGGAACTAACCACTTAACTCTAAAAAAATGTAAAGAACATACTCTTTTTCAAACAGCTGGATATCATCTAAATGTAACCCCGCATACTGTGTGTTTTCCCAATTTTCCTTTACATGCCATCTCTAGAACAGTGGTTATGAGAGCTAATAATCAAATTCAATTACACATGTGAAAAAATGTTGCATAAAAAAGCTTAGTAAATATACTGCAAAAGATTAGTATGGTGAGAATCAGCATGCAGTTTGAGATGTTCACATTAAGGGCTTCAAAGCTATAATACACAATGTGAGACAAAGCAGCAGGAGAAAAATGGATAAAGTGGAAAACCACATTAAAAACATGCAGGATGCTGCAGAGGCAATGTTCCCTCTAAGCTGCGCGAATGCGCAATTGCGCACTGCTGGCACGGTCTCTGCGCACAGAAAATCTGCGTTGCGCACACAAAAAAAACTAACCTGAATTGAAATTAAAATGAAAACTTTAACAATTCTGTTTTGCAGTGTTAGTCAGTAAGTGACTGGCTGCTCCTGTATGGGATTAGAACGATGCCACCTTATCCCATAGTCCAGCCAATAATGCGATTCACATTCGTATATACGCAGCTAATCAACGTCGTTGACAGGCTATGACAGCGTCCTTATGTGCCGACACTGGTGTTTTAGCTAGCAAAGCGGCGTGGCTGATGTGGAGTGAAGCCACGTTAATGACAACGTGTACAACCATTGGAGATGTGAGCAGGACAGACGGAACAATTGACGGAAAAGGGTGGACTTTATACCAGTTTTTAAATTGTGTTGATAGGCCACATAAAACCAGAGTTATGATAAAAATATATGCAATGTTTGGTTTTCTTCCTGAATACTATCATTGTTTATATTTACTGCGGGAAGAAACGGTAAAAACGGCGTTTTACAAGGAAAACGCTCAAAAGCACTCTCCACCTGTGAGCAAAAACAACGCCAACCCCCCCAGCCTTTCCTATTGGTCGAAAAATGAAACCTGGTCGACCAACCAAAACATGGCAACATGGCATTTAGATGTTTAGGAAAGGGGGGAACTTTTAGGAGTGACGGCGGTGTTTTGAGATGTGAGAGATTTGAGACATTTAGCGCAAATCTTGTGTAGTTAGTGTGTAGTGTAGTCAATAGTTTTGTTGTGTGTGTCAGAACAATGAGGCGACTGCTGAATGTTACAGGTGTCACAGGAGTGATACATCTCCTGTTGTCAGTCCTGCAGGTATCAGGCTGTTGTTCTCCTTTATCTCATAGTGGACAGAAATTATTTTTTGGAGTGGCACAAATAATTTGTGTGGCATCAAATTTGATGCAGAACAGCTGATTGTTCTGTAAATACCGTAGTTTGAAATGTTTATTTAAAAAAAAACGCCTTGGCTGCATTTTTAGGTAAACAGCTGCAAAAAACTTTGTTGTTTGCATAACTCAGTTACTTTTTTGAAGAAGTAACTATATAATTAATTGCCCAACATTGGTCATTATATACTGTATTTTGCAGACAGAGAGTTACAGGACTCTCTCCCAGACCACAGACTCATACTCATAATACAAGTCAGACCTTTAAAAAAAAAAAAGAAAGAAAGAAAAAAAAGAAAGTTGTGTTTTCAAAATTGGAGTTCAAGTTATTTTTACTTCCAATAGTGTTAACATACTACACAGGTCATGAACAAGATTTTTTTTAAATTTTCATTGTAAGTGGGCTAAACCAGTTAATTAAAAGTAGAATAACATAAATGCTGTAATTTGATTATTTTAATAAACCATGTAACTTGGATGGATTCGATGCTGGCGTGACCACAGTGCACACATCTGCTGTTGCTCACAGTGGTCCAAGGGACCGCTCAGGGAGTTTGTGCGTTCGCTCAGACACATGAAAAATTAGAGGGAACATTGTGCAGAGGTTCTATGAATGCACTGAGCAGAAGTAATTGAGGTATGTCATGGGATTCAGTGACATCTTTTCATTGTCACTTTGAATCTGAAGAGTTTTCTAAGGTGAAGCAGGTGACAAAGTTGATCCTCTGATGATAACAAAAGAGCGTTTTCAAGCCTGTAAGTCATACAATTTTTAGTGGTTTCAGATGCTCATGAAATAAAACTGACACGAGTCAAGTCACATGATATTATTAGAAGAGAGAAAAGCTTATTTTCCATATTTGCTAAGTTCCTGCTATTTTACTTGTATAAAATGGAACAATTTAACAATCATGATGCAGTTACCTGCTGTTTTAAACCTGGTCATTCAGCTTTTTAGCTATTCAGTTTTCATCAGTATCACCACACACAAACTGCTCTTGTAAAGATATTAAATGATATTTGCCTGAATCCAGACTCAAGCAAACTGACTACTATAGTACTGTTTGATCTTAGCGCAACATTTAACATTTCTAATTGAAAAAGTACTATTGGACAGATTAGAAAATTTGATTGGTCTCATGGGAATGTGAAATACAGATATATGGCATGTGTATATTTACTACACACGTCATATATCTGTATTTCACATTTCTCACACTATCTGAAGATTACATATGTGTCCTGTGTCCTTCCGCTGAGACTTGGTACACTTTATCATCATAGATGGGAAATACCGTTTTCATTGTCACCGATGACTCATGACTCAAATGACTCAAATGATCGCATGCATGACTATTCAACAAAGAAAAAAATTCTCCGATTCTTCTTTCAGCTGCTCTAGCAGTGTCTACTCTTGTCTTTGACACTTATTTAGGTATAATTTGAATCAGTACAAAATATACAAAAAAAAAAAAAACCCTATTAACATGGGTAAATAATAATGAAAGTGCTGTCAGTATTTCACCACCATTTACAAGAAACCACAGGTGCATCCTGGTTTAGGTCAAAATAACCTTCAAATTGGAAGAAGCAAACAATAAGAGTAAAATGCCAAACATATCGTTAATTAGACTTGAAAGTGTCATGTCTCAGATTATTGCAATAAACAGTGAACTGTTAGACTTTATGTTGCCACTGTAGCCAGTTCTTACCCGGATGCATCAAAAGTAAGAAAATAAACTGTAACTGCTGCATGAGTAGTTCTGGAAAAGGTCATATTTAATGCTTTGGTTACATAAAAAAAGAAGAAGAAAACACACACACACACACACACACACACACACACACACACACACACACACACAAACTTTGCTATACAAGAAAAACTAAAAAGTGCTTGTTTTTTAAAATGTGAAATAACAAGAATATAATGTATATAAAATATATGTAAAAATTCAAGCTGATGTAAGACAACTCCAGGTAGTTACTTCTTATGTTTAGTCAATCAATTATGTGCATGATGTCAATTTCAGATTTAAATAAGTCAATTTTTATTTATTTATTTATTTGGCCGGTGCCAGACTCAATAATCACAGGGCTGCACAGTGAACAACCAAATAGAAACGTGCTGAAATGCATTTTAAAAAATATGACAGATTACTTTAAATTAAGCCTCAACAACGTTGTGTTAGAAAATATTGAATTTATTGTATCAGTAAAATGGTATGAATACACTTGTATGCCTATATGGGCCATCAGCACATTATTTGAAAGCAATATGAAAATTGCTATCATTTATTATACAGAAAGGAGTAGGGTAGGATCATATGTTTGTTAATCATAACGTAAAACACACAAGCATATATATATATGTGTGTGTGTGTGTGTGTGTGTGCGTGCGTGCGTGCGTGTGTGTGCGTGCGTGTGTGTGTGTAGAGAGAGAGAGAGAGAGAGAGAGAGAGAGAGAGAGAGAGAGAGAGACCACGCTTTTATTTTGAAAGTTCAGTTGGCGCTCACCAGTTAGCGCCCTCCCTTCCTGTGTGCTATTTTCCAACATACGGGATGGTCAGGGTATTTGCAGACAGCAGCTGGAGACTCTCCCACCAGCAGCGGGCTGAGAGCGGCGTCATGCGTCGCTTCAATGTTACTTTACTGAGGCTGCAGAGGAGATTTAGGGTGCTTTGTTGGAATGTTAGGTGCTGTATTTTGCAGTTTACAGAAGTTTTGGTGCAAAATCTGAAACCTTTAAATATCTTTGGACTGTTTAAAGAAACAAGCACAAACAAGCTTGAGTAAGTCCGAACATAGTGCTTATCGTACTTGGCCCAGCATTTAATTCCCAGTGAGTGTGGTCACTTTAGATAGTCACAAATAAGAGCTTTATGCAAACCCCTTCAACTTATGTTAATTCAACAAGGCATGAATGCCAAACATGAAGGACTATTGTTGGTCAGAGTGAATAACTGTTTCCATATATTTATGTCCCCCTATATTTCCTGTTTAAAATATATATATTTTAAAAAAGTGGGATGCAAATTTGTCCACACAATGGTAAATTAGGAACATATAGATAAATCGTTCTCAGCAGAATCAGTCAGCTATGTATCAGAATCCAGCACAGCACACATAGAGTTAACCACCTGTTGTGAATGTGCGTCCTCTTTATCTCCCATTCAGAAAAACCAGTCAACCAGCAAAATTAGAGGGTGATCACGGTGGGAGCTAACTATGGTTTTGATTATATGCTTGGTGCATATGAAAGGTTAGGTGTGCATACACTTCACCTCCACCTACGGTACTGAACCTTCAACAATTCCCCCAGCTGCACAGTGCCCTGAAACAGTCCCAGATATTGGCACATTTAAGTATTTATTATACACCAGGACAGAACACACACACACACACACACACACACACACACACACACAGCTTTCAAATTAAAATTCACTTGCAGTAGAAAGATGGCAATTATGCCAGATGGTAACTATGCTTGTTTTAGTGTGAAGAAAAAACAAAAAGATTTCAATAGATGGAATGAATAGTTATTGTCATCAGAAGGTGTACAATGAAATTCAGTTTGACTTTTTCTCAAGATAAAAACAACAATAAATAAATAGAATATAAAAAAAACAGTAAAATAATTTATAAAAACGTGCAGCTCTTGTGCTTTTGATGGCACAGTGGGGTGAACCACAGTTCAAGTTGTCAGTGAGGGAATGATCTCCCTCAGACACCTCAACAAGATTATGTTATAACTCTACATTGACAGTCTGACCCTGGGAGACAGTTTCACTCTGCACCACCGGGAATGTCAAAGAAAACAAGAAGCATGCTCCTGATCATGCTCATCTCCTGTTGTGTCGTCTTTGGGGATACTGCGGGCTCTTTCTCTGAAGACCGCTGATTGGTGTCTGAATTGTTGGGAGACATGAAAAATGTGTCTGTTTAAGACAAAAGTTGTTATTTGTTTTCTGTGCAGGTCTGCAGGTCCATAGTGAAATTGCAACATATACAATGTGTAACCAGGCAACACAGGACTTTGAGAGAGCTATGCTTGGCTCGTTAGACGTGGTACTAAGCAGCATTAGAAGACAAAGGGAATAGAAGCCAAATTCAGGTAAAACAGTCAGTTTGGGCCTTGTTATTGGTGGATTCACGTATACATTGCTTTTGCAAGAATATTAATCCATAAAACTGTGTTAGCAAAAACCGAAGACGAGGAATACACTTCAAACATACAAAAACAGCTTAGTGTAGGCAACCTGTATAGTCACATATAGATATGTCCACCAAGCTGTGGAGGAGATGAACAAAAACTAATTTCCAACTGATAAGTTCTCTGTGAAAACCACTGCTACGCCACTCTAACAACGAGGTTTAAGGAAAATTACCAGCTACACACGGAATTGTGTGAAAGTATGTTTTACAGTCTACTGAATTAAAACTGAAAGCTGAGTATCTGCAAGGGTTTTTATTCTCAACCTTAAGGGAGTTCTGAGTGAAGGGAGCGCAGCTCGTATTCCTACTTTAATATCATCATAGTCATTCGAATCTAAGTGTTTGCAATGGAAAGAACTATAAATGTGGTTTTAAATGTCTGCCTGTGTTTGAACATTCATGTCTGAGAGTCTGACGTGCAGGAAGGATGGCAGAAAGGGGGAGAGCGTGTGTGTGTGTGTGCGCGCGCAATATGTATGTATGTGTGTAACTGAGAGTCAGGCTGGAGGAGAGTGCGACAGACCAGGAGGAGAGTGGAGTGAAAGAGCCACACATTGTTCAGACTTAAGGCTTCAACCTGAGTTTACGCAAAGGAATAACAACACAGGGACACACTGGAGGTAAGAGCATTTATATCCAGTAAAAAGCTAGAGATGCTCCAGTGCAGAGCTAAAGTAAATCACTGTAATGTTTATCCACTATCTGATATAGGAGTCACTTCATCGTTCAGACTTAAAAAAAATCTCGGGTGCCATTGTGTAATCAACCAGTTCATTAAACTACTACTTTGTAATTACCTTTGTTTACACAGTAACAGCGCTTTAACAGTGTCTCCTTTGAGGATTGCAGATCTCTCTCTTAATTCTCCCAAATTATTATACGCTACATGTGATCAAGTCAATATTTACTTGAAAAGGAAGAGATTCGATTTCTTTCAGCTCATAAGTTCTTTTACAAGTGTCACATACAAGTTTTTATTGAATCCAAAACAATGCATTTCTGGCTTTTTTGTATCTTGGTGCATCAGCTGTTAATTAGCCCATCAATCAGTCATTACATCTTTACATATTGTAAAGTAGATAAATGAGGTTCAAACACTTGCAGGTCTTTTTCTTGTGGCATTAACTCCATTAGAGACTATTACGTGATTTGACTTGTTTAGAACAAAGAACGTGTTGAATGAATGAAAATGTGATGTGTCAAAAATTATAAAAGCAGTGAGGTATAAAAATAAATCATGAGTATTGCAAGATACAGAAAAAAATACAGAAAAAGGAGATATGTTCTGTTTTCTCTTTTTTTTCTGTGTTCTCAGTGCCCCCAAATAAATTGAAAAGTGTGCACTGTTATTAAAGTCATAGTTTAAAATGGCTTATAGTCAGACATTAAAGTTCCCCGTTTGGCTTTTGTATAATTCCTGCAAACCTGTACTGACTTCATGCAGTTTTAAAGCTTGTGAAAAAACACTCCAACCCATCAAGAAATGACATTTTTGACTTTCATAAGAGACGGTGTCATGGCCACTTTGCTGAAACAGAAGGTTATTTTTGTCCACTGACATGATTTGGACTCACGATTTTGATTATTCATTAAATCATAGCAGAAAAGCGAAAAGTATGGTCTCTACTTCAGGGACAAAAGCTCTGACAACTGGAAAAAGCTTCTGGGTAACATATGGATTGTGGTGTTGTGTTAACAGCTGCAGACTAGATAATTGATTTCATTGCTCACTGGCCTCAAACAATGACCAATTAACATTCAAAAAAGGATGCTTTTCCATTTTCCTCAGTGATTTCTATAAGTACCCAATGTGTGATCAAATATACAATCTTTCAGAAAGCTATTCTTACTCATTTTAGGGCAATACATGTTACTTCCATAGTTCATCATGGCTCTCTACACCTATTTAGCGTCTTCTGTAAAGTTGAATTCCTTTAATGCAACTCTGTTTAAAACAGTCCAGGCCTGTATTAGCTATATTGTATTATCTGTTGTTTAATTCAGTTTAATGCACATCAGTTTAATTTGATACATTTCAGGGCTGTAATAGATTGAATTGAAACTTAATTCCATTAAACTGAATTAAAGAGTTTCTTCTCCCCGCCTTGAGGTCTGGCATTGTCACACAGTAGATACATTTGTCTGAATAATAAAAAAATGTAATAAAAAGAAATTGTCTATAGAGACTTAGAGACAAAACAAATGTGTCTGGCACAACGAGGCATTCAGATCATGATTGTGCCTGCTAAAGCTGCCCGACAGGACAGGTTAAAAAAACAAAACTACAGTTCAGGGCAGTGTACACGCAGGTGTTATGTCAGTCAGAATGATGTGGTATTCTGTTCTGGCACCAAACTAAATAAATCAGTCCATTTGCAAGTTTTATACATAGCAATGTCAAGTGGGTTCATGTTTTGCAGCTGCCAGGCAGATATTCAGGCAAAGAGACAGAAACTAATGTTACTCCAAGGTCCTACATCTGCAGTCAAACCACAAACTTTGTCCCTTTTCATCCTTGTCTATGAATTCTTACCTTTAGATCTCAGTAAACTCACAATCACTGTTCTTATATCCAGCAAAGCTACTGTACCTATAGACCAGTAGTAAAGGTAAAAATATTTCATTTTTATCTGAAGTGGTAGGTTATTTTAAATCCAGTACTTTCAGGTGCTGAGCAAATACCATTAAACACAGAAGATGTTTTCATCATGCAACTTGGCCCCAGTGGATGGCATTTTATATTTTCCTTTTTTGAAAAACCTTATTAATGTTAAAATGTGATAAACTCAAAGATGTAGAAAGGCATAAGAGAGGTAGGGAAATTATAAATAATTTTTTATTGATGGGCTCAGTTGTTGCCTCAAGGGGCTTTATAATGTAAGGTAAAGACCCTACGGTAATACAGAGACAACCCCAATAATCAAATGACCCCCTATAAGCAAACGCTTTGGTGAAAGTGGGAAGAAAAAACTTGTTTTAACAGGAAGAAACCTCAAACAAAACCAGGCTCAGGCCAATGGCCGTGCCCGGCTGGGGCACACTGTGGAAGAGAGCCAGAGTTTAATAATGAATAATGTTAAATTAGTGCAATATGGCTATATTTTACTAATGGTCAATTTTGCGTGCTGCAGAGCATCTTGTGGTAGCCATAGTTACTATGAGCCATCAGTCACACAGGCCAAGAGACTAGTTAGAGCGGTGCCTGGAGGTTGCTGGAAGTCCTGAAAGTGATCCCAAAGAGGGTGCTAGAATTGTCTTTGTCTAGTTTATGCCAATAGTCTTCCTGCAGACCTTTCTGGGAGTCATTGGGACTAATGTTAATATATATCACATATAATATGAAAGTCTGATATTACAATATTCAAGATTTAAAAACTTACAATAATTGACAATACTGATGACAATTTTGCACAGTGTGAAAGAAAACAATCATAAGGCCTTATTTTATATGTGAGACATACAGGTCAATGTATCAAAGGTTAGCCAAGGTAACACCATCCAGAGTACCTTGTTATCCTGCCTTTCACATTTTTAGGGCTAAAACACTTTAGTTTATTCTAATTTAGAAGTAGAACATTACAGGTCATCCATGCTTTTTTGTCTTTAAGGCTTGCGTGAAGAAACTGTAACACTGTATACCAGAGTGTACCCCCACCTTAAGACAACTGAGATAGGGTCCAGCTCGCCTCCCGATCTTGAATTGGTTTAATGGAAGAAAATGGAGAAATGGAACAGTATGTCACACAAAAATGAATTGGTAATCCGACCAGAATCTTGTAAAATTCGTAGACAGACAATAGGTCAGCTATAAGCACCAGATCTATTCTCAGTTCTGTATCCAAACTTGTATGGATGCAGGATGTATTTGTTATTCATTGCACTGCATGCACTGTGTTATTTCTTGGAATAGAATGAGAATCAACATATTCTGTGTCATTATATCCAAGCTTCTCTCAAAAACTTAATTTAAAATGCAATTTAAAAATGCAAATATAGTAAAATCCTTTTGCATTTTTCTTTCAATAAAATAGAACTAACTTAGACGTCAGGGACTAGAACATGGAAATACTTATGACACTACATCTAATTTATGGCAAGCTAGTACACTCTGCAGTTACAGGGGAATAGTTTGTGGTATACAATTCATTGTAATGGATTAGATGTGCCCAGTGCAGTAGTATGCAAAAAACATGCCAGATCACTCAGCACATTTTCTGTCCATATGTCCCAGAAGGTTTTAATCACCAAGTAAAATACATAATACTTAAAGCAATGCACTGCACAGAAACTCTGCTAGAGATATAGAGGCTCTACCATCACATGTAATTGTTGAAAAGACTCCTTGTGGTGTTTTATGAATCAGGGAAAGAAACCATTTCCTTTCATTAACACCATCCACTTGGAATATTAGATCTTACCGACATCTCAGAAATGTAAATTCAACTGCTACACCAGGTGCTTTAGCTAATACCAGAGCTATTATAGTGTCCTTGGAAATATTTAACTGTTTATCCACCAGAAAATAACAAATTACCACAAAGGACGAGTAACAAATACCCTGAAAATTAGAAAGGAAGCTTGTTTACTTCCTGCTCTTTCACACAGAACTCAGTCTGAATACCCCCATCACAAACTCAGTCTTTTAAGCTATCTTTGTGACATCACAGGATGCCATATTGATAAATAAATAAGTGTGTTGTACAGCTCTCTCTGTGCCCTTTTATGTGATATATTACTCAATATGGTTTCTCGGAAATTTTTTTCAAGGTCAACTTTGACCTTAGGTGCTAACAATGAACTACCTAGGTACTCTGCAAGGCCTGATATATTGTTTGAAATTTGAAGATGATCCAATGAGGTAAACTCCGGTTTTGGTCTTTAGCGACTCTATTTTTTTTTTTTCTTCTTTTTTTGCCCCTGTCACAACTTCTTTGAAATTTGTCACTGGCATTGAATTCATAAATTAGCATATATCTTTTAAAAGTCAATAAAATGTCACCGTCTCAGCATTAGATATGTTCTGTTTGATGTGTGCCGTAATTACATACAGTACAGTCAATGTTAAATAGCTCCCCACTAACAAAATAAATTAGTGTCATTCATCATTTACCATTATGTGGACATTCAAAGAGTCTCACCACTTTCGCTAATCCTCATCTTTTCCACCCACCTGACATCAAAGGGCCAAGGTAATGGAAAACAGAAGAATGCCAGTACACTTCTTGTATTGCAGGCTCCTCCTGCCTCCAAGTGTAGACCTGTCGGCCTTTGCAGGTGAAATAAATCCAAAGAAATGATAAATAGACTAATGAATTGTGCTTGTAATCGGGGGGTTTTTCTGAATGTCAATAAATCCCATGAAAAGACACAAACTAGCAATTACTTTATACTGCAAGTGTTGCTAAATGCAACCTGAATCCTTTGCCTGTTCAATTAATATTTGCTAATAACTGTAGCAGCAAACTGGAAAGACATACATTTGGGTTAAAAGTAGTGGTGATTCTCCAGTGTTGTTCATTACGTATTTTCCTTTCTGTGCTGTTTTCAGCTCCACTGAGTTCTAAGTAAAATATTAAGCTCCTTAAAAAAAATTCCACTAATTTTGTCTTTTGTCCTTTTTGGTTCTTGGCTGAGTGGATGCTTAACAGAGCATTATCGATGGAGCTGCAGCTGAGAATGGCTCTGAGAGGGCAAAGTGGTTAGAGTAAGCCAGCAACAGCAACATCACGGATCTGAAAAACAAATAATAAAAGGAATAAGAACAAGTGTCTGAAAACTTCAAGTCTGTTATTTTACTGAAAAAACCAAAATGTGATAGCAACAAAATATAGACTGGAAACAGTCGCTTCCTCAAAAATACAGGTTTAGCATCTGTTGGTCCCTCTTTCAAACATGTCTCACAGAAGAATTTGTGCTTGACTGTATTTCACAGACCTGTGTTTGATGTCAACAAAACAGTCTGGCTGAGGATGTTACCTTTCACATTAGTTTCCAGAACATCATCACACATCTTAAAGCTTTTAAAGATCTATATGTGCAGGAAACAGATAGCAATTTCAGCTTATTCACCCACTCAGAAGATAAGTAAAAACAACAGTAACAACAGCTGAAACAACAGTAACAACTGATGTAATTAAAGAAAGATGAATTAAAGGTTGTTAAAAAAAATCTATTTTAGATGTCATGACAAATGTGTTGTAACAGAGATGTATAATGACTCACTCATTACTTATTAACTCATCAGTAATTTGTCTACTCTGCCTCGTTTGTTAGTGTGATACACCATACTGAGCAGTCAGTGAAAAATCACTCATTTTTTCATCATTATAGTTTTTAGTTGGCCAGTGTGAATGTCAGCTGAAATATTTGACCATGGAGTTGTGTGGAAAGGCACATTCTGCTTTCACGGTTGATGTTAAATATTCCTGTCTTGCATAATAATTGGAGAAATAAAAAATGCAGACAGATAATTGCACGTACACCAGTCAGTGACAAAAGTCTCTTTAGCCACAGTGAAGATGAGTTCAACAGTCCAACCTTGCTAAAATTCAATTCAATTAAATCTTATTTATACAGCGCCAAATCACAACAACAGTCGCCTTAAGGCGCTTTATATTGTAAGGTAAAGACCTTACAGTAATACATACAGATTGTTATTATGATTGTTGGGTTTTTACCCAACAATCATATGACCCCCTATGAGCAAGCCCTTTGGTGACAGTGGGAAGGAAAAACTCCCTTTTAACAGGAAGAAACCTTCAGCAGAACCAGGCTCAGGGAGGGGCGGGGCCATCTGCTGCGACCGGTTGGGGAATGAGAAGGAAAGAGAGAGACAGATTCAAAAAGGTTAAAATAAACACTTTAGGGTATAAAGGTTAATAATGGTTAATTGATAATTTTTTAAGCTAATCAAGATGAGGAATCATTTGCTTAACGTAAATTGAACTAATTACTCAATATCTGTTTGGTTATAATTGCTATGCAAATACATGAGGAATCCAGTAATCAATTCATAATCTGTTGCACAACCTCTGATTTCTTTATATTTTTCTTTTCTTTTCTTTTTTTGCAACGTGAGGTTACTTCCTGAAACAGGTGCAAACATGAAAAGGAAAACAATATATAAGGAAAAAAAACATTTGTATAGTTCTGATGAGTCTCAAAATCAGTATTTTGTACAGTATAGCCACCTTTTTTCTTCAAAACAACCTAATCTCTCTAAGGCAAGCTTTCTTGTAATTTCTTTAAATAGGAATAGTTACCCAGGCTTCCTGAAGTGCGATCCAGAGCCCTTCTTTGGATGCTGGATTTTTTGAGTGCTTCAGTAATGTTGCGGTCTGACCTTTAGATAGATCACCCCATGACAGAGCCTCTACCTTGTTCTACAGATGGCTATAAACAGTCACGGTTGTACCTCTCTCCTAACCTTCTCTGTTCATTTTGACAACACTGTGAAAAATATGATTTTTTGGATATTGTTTTAGGCCTCCCACTTCTTCTTTTGTCCTCCACTTGTCCAGTTTCCTCAGATTTAAGGACCTTTAGAAGTCTGGAGAGCTACTGCTCAAGATTACTTTAAAAATGACAATAAAGTCTGGCTCCTTGGAGGTTAGATATAAAGAAATGGGGGTGGCGCAAAACTTTTGCACAGTGCTGTAATGATTTGCATATACATATAGATGAACATTACCTGACAGTTAAGTGATATGGTAAGTGCCAGAAGTAACAGTTTATTTATCTGCTATATAGTCCTGCATTCAGGGTGAGGCAGGAAATACTCTTAGTTTAATAATTATCATGCAGTTCCTGATTCTTTCCTTACTTATTTTGAAACTCATTATTTATTCTCACTATTCAGTGTTGTCTACTGTGTGTTCAACTGGATTGATGCTAATAACAGTTTTCTCTACTTTTTTCCAGCCAGTGAGCTCGGCTAAGTCGGCAGGATGTCAGCTTTCAACTGTTCGTTTGATCTAATGACTGAAAACGGAGAGTGGCTTTGTCCTAAAGGAGAAGCGTGCACCAATATTACTCATGGCATGAATGGGACCTTTCATAATCTCACACATCTGACAGAGGAGGGGTACCTGGAAAAATATCTGGGGCCTCGTCGATCACCTGTGTTCCTCCCCATCTGCCTGATGTATCTGATCATCTTCCTGGTAGGCGTTGTGGGTAATGTGCTGACGTGCACCGTCATTGCACGCAACAAAGTCATGTGGACGCCAACAAACTACTACTTGTTCAGCTTGGCCGTGTCAGACCTGTTAGTGCTACTGCTTGGCATGCCGTTAGAGCTGTATGAGCTGTGGCAGAACTACCCCTTTCTTCTGGGAACGGGAGGCTGCTACTTTAAGACCTTCTTATTTGAGACGGTCTGCTTGGCATCCATCCTAAACGTGACGGCACTGAGCATAGAGCGTTACATCGCCGTGGTCCACCCGCTGCGAGCAAAGTATTATGTGACACGTACTCATGCTAAGAGAGTCATTCTCACTGTGTGGGGTGTATCAGTTTTGTGTGCTGTGCCCAATACAAGCCTGCATGGGATTGTCTTCTTGCACAGTTGTTCCACAGACTCTGCTGGAACCATAAATGTGGAGATTCCCGACTCAGCCGTGTGCACGTTAGTGAAACCACGCTGGGTGTACAACCTGACAATCCAGATGACCACCTTGCTGTTTTTTATTCTGCCCATGCTCACAATCAGTGTTCTTTACATGCTCATTGGGCTGCAGCTAAAGCGTGAAAAGATGCACCAGGAACTGGAGCCAAAATCTGGTTTCGGACAAGACAGCTGCTGTAACATCCGCACACAACAGCAGAAGGCACGTCGCCGGCAAGTCACTAAAATGTTGTGTAAGTATATGGATCTGCTAATGTGCCAACTTTTACCTTCTAGTTCACAGTCTTGTTATGTAGTTTCTGCAGAATTGAGTGCTTAGTTAGAGTTAGTTAACTTTACCTTTAGGGACACTGCTGGTGTGATCACATAATCCCATCCCATATGGATAGTAAGTCTGTAGTCTGATGTAAATCAATAAAATAAATGTTTTAATAATAAGAAAAACAAGAAGAAAAAGTTAAATCAAGTGTCACATTGTTATATTCTATCAGAAACACAGCTTTAAAAGGGTTTGTCATGGCTCACATGTGCTTTTGCATCACTCAGTGGTGAAGGTGAAGTTAAATTGCCAGTCTTTCTCAGATGTGACATAAATAATTTATTGACCTCTATTTCAAAGCAGCGTTCGGTTGCATGATAGTAAGACCTCTAGGGTTATTGTCATCCTCATCTCAGGTCATATTCCTTCAACAAAGTGCAAAATATCGAAGCATTGTGACTTTTAAAAGGTCATAGTATTTCAACAATATGCCTGAAAGGAAGAGATCAAAGGAGCTCAAAGAAAGTAGGCAGTTCGTGCCCAACTGTCAAGAAAAGTCACTGGATGCTTTTGATGAAAGCAACAGAAACAGCCCAGCTTTTGATACCCAGCAGGGGACTTGCAGTCAGAGCCTGCAAAAAACCTGTCGAACTGTGTGATTACGAACATCGGTGTGCTTTTTGTTTTCTCAAGCAAACAATATTCTAGATAGTTCAAGCCAAATACAACAAGCTAGTTCTGTCAGTTTATTTTTAATTAACAGCTTTTTCTCAATGTACATCTTATATGCTTTGTAAAATTCTTAAAAGATCATAACAAGCGATAACTATGTGAAGTTACCGTTTCACCTCTTAGAGTACAGTCACACAGACTGAACCAAATTCAGGAAGGGTTCATGTTCATTCACTGTCTGTGCAAAGGTGAGATGTGCACACTGTACAAGACACCTTTGGAATAACAAAGTCAGAGTGTTGTTCTGAACATGGCAGCACTAAAAGAAATATTTTCACTGAATTCACTTGAGGAGATGATATAAATCCCTGGGAATGTTCTGGATACAGTTTAACTGACCTTTGAAAAGTTGGGCCAAAACAAAGCAGAAGATTTTTTTCTGGTAACTGTTCTCTTTTCAACATACTTCCTCTTTCATTAGTGTGTCTCATATTTTTGCAGTTTTCCTCAACATCTATAATATTGCCACTTTTTTAAAACATATTTTTATTCAAGGATGTCACAGGTTCTGTTAAAATAAAAATCAATCCTCAACTTTGGTGAATAAATTTCCTTGGAAATGTAAATGCCTCAAAAAACTTGTACTCTGCTGGTTAGAGTCTGTTAAGACACAAGAAAACTGAAATTAGCTTCAAAGTAACACAAAAAATCTTTTTTTCATTGCATTTTTTTATCAGTTGTTGTCATTTTCAGCCACAATAATCCAGTTGAGAGGTTTGCCAGACAGAATAATGTCTCAACTAAGTAGAATGCACAATTAAAGTCCAAACCACAAGCAGAGAAGGTGAAAATGTGGTCTGGCATTTAAAAACAATTAACTGTCTTAATTCTGCTTTTTCTTTGAGATGATGTTTTTAAGTCACGACTGCTATTTGGCTGGGAAAGGGCTAAAAATAAACACAGGCTCAAATACTCATATATTGCATTGGTTAATTCAATTCAATTCAGTTCAATTCAATTTTATTTATATAGCGCCAAATCACAACAAAAGTCGCCTCAAGGCGCTTTATATTGTACAGTAGATAGCACAATATTAAATACAGAGAAAAACCCAACAATCATATCATATGACCCCCTATGAGCAAGCACTTTGGCGACAGTGGGAAGGAAAAACTCCCTTTTAACAGGAAGAAACCTCCGGCAGAACCAGGCTCAGGGAGGGGCGGCCATCTGCTGCGACCGGTTGGGGTGAAAGAAGGAAAACAGGATAAAGACATGCTGTGGAAGAGAGACAGAGATTAATAACAGATATGATTCGATGCAGAGAGGTCTATTAACACATAGTGAGTGAGAAGGTGACTGGAAAGGAAAAACTCGATGCATCATGGGAATCCCCGGCAGCCTACGTCTATTGCAGCATAACTAAGGGAGGATTTAGGGTCACCTGGTCCAGCCCTAACTATATGCTTTAGCAAAAAGGAAAGTTTTAAGCCTAATCTTGAAAGTAGAGATAGTGTCTGTCTCCCGAATCCAAACTGGAAGCTGGTTCCACAGAAGAGGGGCCTGAAAACTGAAGGCTCTCCCTCCCATTCCACTTTTAAATACCCTAGGGACAACAAGTAGGCCTGCAGAGCGAGAGCGAAGTGCTCTAATAGCGTGATATGGTACTACAAGGTCATTAAGATAAGATGGGGCCTGATTATTTAAGAGCTTGTAAGTGAGGAGCAGGATTTTGAATTCAATTCTGGATTTAACAGGAAGCCAATGAAGGGAAGCCAAAACAGGAGAAATATGCTCTCTCTTCCTAGTCCCTGTCAGTACTCTTGCTGCAGCATTTTGGATTAGCTGAAGACTTTTCAGCGAGTTTTTAGGACATCCTGATAATAAAGAATTATAGTAGTCCAGCCTGGAAGTAATGAAGGCATGAACTAGTTTTTCAGCATCACTCTGAGACAGGATATTTCTAATTTTAGAGATGTTGCGCAAATGGAAGAAAGCAGTCTTACATATTTGTTTAATATGTGCCTTGAAGGACATGTCCTGGTCAAAAATGACTCCAAGGTTCCTCACAGCATTACTGGAGGCCAAGGTAATGCCATCCAGAGTAAGAATCTGGTTAGATACCATATTTCTAAGATTTTCAGGGCCGAGTACAATAACCTCAGTTTTATCTGAATTAAGAAGCAGAAAGTTAGCGGCCATCCAGGTCTTTATGTCTTTAAGACATTCCTGCAGTTTAACTAATTGGTGTGTGTTACCTGGCTTCATGGATAGATAGAGCTGCGTATCATCTGCATAGCAGTGAAAATTTATGCTATGTCTTCTAATGATGCTGCCTAGGGGAAGCATGTATAATGTAAATAGAATTGGTCCTAGCACTGACCCCTGAGGAACACCATAATAGACCTTAGTGTGTGAAGAGGACTCTTCATTTACTTGAACAAATTGGAGTCTATTAGATAGATATGATACAAACCACTGCAGCGCAGTACCTGTAATACCTACAGCATGTTCCAATCGCTCTAATAGGATATTATGATCAACAGTATCGAACGCTGCACTAAGGTCTAGCAGGACAAGCACAGAGATGAGTCCACTGTCAGAGGCCATAAGAAGATCATTTGTAACCTTCACTAAAGCTGTTTCTGTGCTGTGATGAGCTCTGAAACCTGACTGAAACTCTTCAAATAAGCCATTCCTCTGCAGATGATCTTTTAGCTGTTTGACAACTACTCTTTCAAGGATTTTTGATATGAAAGGAAGGTTGGAGATTGGCCTATAATTAGCTAAGACAGCTGGGTCTAGAGATGGCTTTTTAAGTAAAGGTTTAACTACAGCCACCTTGAAGGCCTGTGGTACATAGCCAATTATTAGAGATAGGTTGATTATATTTAAGATTGAAGAATTAATTAATGGCAGGACTTCTTTAAGCAGTGTTGTATGAATGGGGTCTAAAAGACACATTGATGGTTTGGAGGAATTAATTATTGAAGTTAACTCAGAAAGATCGATTGGAGAAAAAGAGTCTAACTTAACATCAATGGTACTAAAAGTAGCTGTAGACGATATTACATCTGTGGGATGATTATTGGTAATTTTTTCTCTAATGATAAAAATTTTATTTCTGAAGAAGTTCATGAAGTCATTACTAGTTAACGTTAAAGGGATGGTTGGCTCAGTAGAGCTCTGACTTTTTGTCAGCCTGGCTACAGTGCTGAAGAGAAACCTGGGGTTGTTCTTATTTTCTTCAATCAGTGACGAATAGTAAGATGTTCTGGCTTTGCGGAGGGCTTTCTTATAAAGCAGCAAACTATTTCTCCAGGCTAAATGATGATCCTCTAAATTTGTGACACGCCATTTCCTCTCCAGCTTACGAGTTATCTGCTTTAGGCTACGTGTTTGAGAATTATACCACGGAGTCAGGGACTTCGGATTTGAGGCCTTAGTTTTCACTGGAGCTACAGTATCCAGAGTCGTACGTAGTGAGGAGGTAAAATTATTAACAAGATAATCGACCTCTGTTGGAGTAGCGTTCAGATAGCTGCTCTGCTCTATGTTGGTACAGGGCATTGAAGATGATAACAGTGGGTGGATTATATTCTTAAACTTAGTTACAGCACTTTCAGAAAGACATCTACTTTGATAAACTCTACTCTCCATTGCTGTGTAATCAATCATTGTAAATGTAAATGTTATCAGGAAATGATCAGACAGCAGAGGGTTTTCAGGAAACACTGTTAAATGTTCAGTTTCTATGCCATATGTTAAAACAAGATCTAGAGTGTGATTAAAGTGGTGGGTGGGTTCTTTTACATTTGAGAGAAGCCAATTGAGTCTAATAACAGATTAAATGCAATGTTGAGGCTGTCATTTTTAGCATCTACATGGATGTTAAAATCACCCACAATAATTATTTTATCAGAGCTGAGCACTAAATCAGATAAAAAGTCTGAGAAATCAGAGAGAAACTCTGTGTAAGGCCCAGGTGGACGATAGATGATAACAAGTAAGACTGGTTTCTGAGTTTTACAGCTGGGTTGGACAAGGGTAAGCATCAGGCTTTCAAATGAATTAAAAGTCTGTCTTGGTCTTTCGTTAATTAATAGACTGGTGTGAAAAATTGCTGCCACACCGCCCCCTCGGCCTGTGCTTCGAGGTTTCTGGTAGTTAGAATGACTCGGGGGTGTTGATTCATTTAAACTAACATAATCATCCTGCTGCAACCAGGTTTCTGTAAGGCAGAGTAAATCGATTTGTTGGTCAATTATTAAGTCATGTACTAACAGAGACTTGGAGGAGAGAGACCTAATATTTAATAATCAACATTTCACTGTTTTACTCTTTGGTTCAGATGTGGATTCTGTATTGTTCTTTCTTTTTGATTTTTTATGTTTAAGTTTTTTATTGCTGGTTTTTGGTTTGTTTTTTGTCTTTTTGGGAGCTGACACAGTCTCAATGGAGATGGGTTTTTGGGGGGGTAGCAGGAGGAGAGAAGCTGCAGAGAGGCGTGTAAGACTGCAACTCTGCTTCCTGGTCCCAACTCTGGACTCTGGTTAAGCATGAGAAAAACGTGAATGTTGAAACATCCCCTCTCATTGTGTCCTTGTCTCTCTCTTGCTGTTTTTCAGTTGTGTTGGTTGTGGTTTTTGGAATCTGCTGGGCTCCATTTCACACTGACCGGCTAATGTGGAGTTTCATCAGTGACTGGACTGACACCCACTTGGAAATCTTCCAGTATGTGCACATCACCTCCGGAGTGTTTTTCTACCTCAGCTCAGCAGTCAACCCGATCTTGTATAACCTCATGTCAACACGCTTTAGAGAAATGTTCAAGGAGGTCATGTGCCATCGGCCACATCCCATCACTCCCAGAAAACATTCGCTCAGTGTCACCCGGGTGACACTTCGCAGTACCCTGAGTGATGCGGCGCTCAGCAACGGAGCTGCTGTTGTTGAGGCAGAAGACGAAGAAGTGAGAATGAAATATGAGACCAGTTTTTCTTGTTAAAAACAAACAAACACATTTTATGTCATGTTATGGGGGACACATTAAGAGAGACTTGCTTGTTCTGAGTCAGTGCATCCATCAGCTGTCATCAACATCCAGACTGCACAGATGCATCAGCAAAATATCTAAAATAGTCTTAAGTGGAAGAGTTGCAGAAAAAAAGTGCACTCCTCTGCTGAAGCTGTCAGACCGCTGTCTGTTTTGAAAACTTAACCCATAACTCAGCAAATCACACACCCCACATGAACACTAAACTTTTTTAAGAGGGGAGGCTTATGCCAATCCAGCTATAAAATATGTTCCATGAATGTACACTAGAATGTCAGCCTGAGTTTCCTGAAGTCCTATCTGTGTATAAAGTGCTCAACACAGGTCACTACTATACATTGCAAAAAAAAGTAATGCAGTACATCGCTGTGGTTACATTACTTTGTTGTTACTCCAAAAAGCACATTGTTACATAATTACCAGTTAACAATATAAACCTCCCAGTCTACTTCTGATTATCCTAGGAGCCACAAGTAAGCCTGCAGTCTGTCAGTGAAGTGCTCTATTTGGATGATATGGTCCTGTGAGGTCTTTAAGATCAGCCTGACTATTTAACATCTTGCATGTCAGGGGGAGGATTTTAAATTAGATTCTGGATTTAACAGGGAGCAAATAAAGAGAAGCTATTACAGTATGTATATGTGCTCCTTCTAGTCCCTGTCAGTACTCTCGCTGCAGCATTTTAGAATGAAGGATAGCTGGTTATAGCATACTTTTAAATTATGACATCGGTGTATTCTGAGAACCTGCATTCTCAACTTGCACTACAAGAGAGAAGCGTGGAACTCAACTAGTCCTGAAATCTACAGGTTTCTTTATATAATAACGGCAGGAGGCCACTGAAAAAACAGTTTATTTAAGCAGGGCCTTAAACATAACTCCCCAAATATCTGCCAATACACAGACTTGTTTCTATGTGAACCAATAAATGTGAAAGTCAGAAAGAAGCCATATTTGTGTGTACAGTAGAAAATGCTTTAAATGATGATATTATTGAGGAGTAATCTAGACATACAGTTTGCAGACAAAATAATAAAATGACCAGTTGTGTTGAATTTATTTGTTATTTGTTAAAATACTATGAATACAATTTTGAATGTAAAATATTAATGTCTTTTGATGTAAGAGGTAAACTACACTGTATGTATTTCATATTATTGGTTATTTCTATAATCACAAACTACCTTGATGTGCATTTGAAAAATGTGTATGTGTACTGCTTATACTGGTGTTTTTATGCTTTGTGTACTTCTTAGAGTTGTAATATAAATGTTCTTTACTCACTGTTGCCGTTCAAAGTCTCAAAGATGTAACGTTTACACTCAAACCTTTTGAGTGGATTTTTTCGGAGTATTGTGTTGAAAACAAAACATATTCAATCTTGGCTGTAAATGTGTTAAAAATACACATTCAAACCCATTTTTAAATTGAGTCTAGAATTTGTTTGTTTAGTTTTGTTTCAGGAATAAAATGTTACTTTCACAGTGATTAGCCCCACTGTGAAATGTAGGAATGGCAAAGCTTGACTTTATATCTTAATTGATCAAGCATGTAGTGAAAACTCACCTAAACTCTCTCACCATCCGGCTAAGGTCCCACTTCCACACTCTCCTGTCGTTCCTGTTATTAGCAAAGGGACTCCATACCAATAGCGACTAGGTGAGTGATGATGCGTCACAACAGTTCACGTTACTGTCCTTATTTCAGCCTCACCACCCCTGAAAAAGACAAAAAAAAAAACAAATCTCCTCACTTTAACTTTATTTCCTGCAGCCACCTGTGTGTAACAGAAACAAGGAAAAGAAGAGACTACGTGTTGTGGTCAAGAAACACATAACAAGTTATAGGATCCACATTCTCATCATTACAAAGACAACGGCTAAAACAATCTTATCTGCAGACATGCAGATGAGGGGTCAACATTCTAAATGATTTTCAAGTCAGCGTGTCCTGGCACATGTCACATGGTACTCATGGTACTCTCAGTGAAAATTGGCCTCATGTCAATTAATCAGCCACTTACCATTTTATTCTCCCCCAAAAAACAGTTTTGAGTACTTTGTTTCTGTGCCAGAACAACATATCACATAACAAAGCACCTACAGGGCTACATTTCAGATTTTTCAAAGGTCTACATTAGAAGATAACTCAGAAAAGCTGCAGTTCAGATTTCAGAGTGTTAACATCACTGTTTTTCCACAGAGGACCCTTTTAGCAAGTGCTGCAGGCTCCTGGGATGCTGAGTGTTGCACTGCTTTGCAAAACACCACATGTCTAGCTGACGGCAGTGTGGGGTAGCAAGTAGAAAACAATAGGGTAAGTGCTTTGACATTTTGGCAGGCTGTGCTTTTGCTTTTACAAGTTTAAGTTGAGGCAAATTTTTAGAATGAAACCTCGGACAAGTCAAAAGCTCAGCAGGAGTGAGAAATGCAGCTGATGGTCACAGATGGCGTGAGCAATACAGCGGTTTGTTTTTCTTACCAGTTTACACCCTGCTGTGGCACAACAGGGAAAGTAATGAAAGTTTTTTTTTAAAAAATCAAAAGGGTAAAATCAATTACAATAAACGGATTCGACATTTTTCATGACAACACTAAACCAATGGGGACGAACAACAGCAGGAAACAAATTTCACAGTCCGCCTCCTGAAATTAGATCCTTTCGTTTTCATCTATTCATCGTAGCTCAACAGGGAAACTGTAAAGGGATGCGCTTTTAGGAATTCTTATCTCAAAAAGGACCATTTAGAAAAAAGTTTCAGTTAAACTTTTTACCACACATTGCACATGAGTCTCCTCCTATCTTCCTTCTCTCGCAGCAGATGGCCCTGCCCCTCCCTGAGCCTGGTTCTGCCGGAGGTTTCTTCCTGTGAAAAGGGAGTTTTTCCTTCACACTGTCGCCAAAGTGCTTGCTCATAGGGGTCATATGATTGTTGGGTTTTTCTCTGTATATATTATTGCAGGGTCTACCTTACAATATAAAGCCCCTTGAGGCAACTGTTGTTGTGATTTGGCGCTATATAAATACAATTGAATTTAATTGAATGAGGACTGTGTATCAGGGGAAGCGCATCAGAACGAGAGCGTCTAATAACTAATAAAATCTGTTCACTAAAAACTCAAGGGATGCAGATTTGTTCACAGTATGTGTCATCACCTCTCAAATGGTCTTCTGTTTAAACTGGATTTTTAGTGAATTCTGAAAACACTGGCATTTTAATTCCTGCCGACCTGTTATTTTGCTAAAATAACTGTATGACACCACAAAACAATTTTAAAAATCTATATCTGGCTTTGTTTAGCAAGCTATTTGTGCTCAGGGCCAGAAGTCCACTGAAGGAAATTCACACAAGTGATGTGTATTTACAGGTATTAATCATGTGTGCCTCTTCCTTAAAATTGAAAAGGCATTGGTAATGGATTTTCAAGGCATTTCAAAATAATCAAATCTCTCAGGGCTGGAGGAGCCGTAGTTTTAGCTGTTGTTAAAACAATATCTGGTTTTCAGGCAGAACGTTTCTCCTGAGGGATCTGCTGGATCAGCGTAATCATTACCAACAGGTACCATCAGCCACATGATTCTCTGGAACATCTGCAGTTTTCACATGTACCTACTTGACATATCTGAACAAGTTGAAAAAGGTAAATGCTTTTATAATACACATGTAATTTGTGGAGGAGGCTTTTTTGCAAATGTAACACTGTGTGCGAGGTCAGGCTACTTTTTGGAGTAAAGTTGTTCGAAAGGAGAGAGCGCAAAAGAGAGAATGGGTGAGAGTGGGAAGGGTTTTTTCCTTGTAGTTTTGTGAGATATTTCTCATAAAGCTACTTGACTCTGACTTTTTGAGGGGAAAATTTAGAAATGTCAGAAATGCAGACTGTTTTATCCTCAGACTTTCATCCACTTACTAGATTTCATATTATATCTAACCCACAACTCTGTAACTCTACTAAGGCACCATAGATAAACATGTTATGTTACAGCAGCACAGGGCTTCATTACTGAGACATGTAAGTATTGTAGATATACAGTACGCACAGTTTCCCGATATATCTACATATAATGTTTGATCAAATTTAATATGAGAACATTTATGAACGTTTCCACATTCATGTATAAATCATATCATGAGATTAGAAGTTATACAGTGCATACAAAACAAATATTTACTAGTGATGGCAATTCATAATTCAAGGTTTTTTAATCCTTTCATATTTGAATTGTAATAACTATATATATAATTACTTTATATTTAAATCAGTGTAGGACCTGAGGAGGTCTTCTGATCTAATTTAAGATGATGACTAAGTCTAATTGACTGCCCCATCCAGACAGCAGCGTGAAATAATGTCGGGGCTCCTGCTGTGCTTAACCAGCCATGTAAGAGTAATCCAACAATGTAGTGGTGAATGGAGCCCATTTGTTCTGACTTATCACGCCGGTCTCTGTCCAGATCCATGTGTGCTGCTGGACGGTGAGTCCTCGACACGGTTAAATAAAAGGGACTTGATTGCCTTTTATTTCCTCTTAATTAGCTTTGGGACATGCAGTAATTTAACAGCGGTAGTGAAATATCTACATACTTGAACAAACGTATCCTGCTCTAACCAAAGACTATGATGAGGCAAGAAAAACTTGGTCCCTTTGTTCTCACTTGCCTGGTTGGGGTTTCTCTTTGGGCCAGTGTGAAGCAAAGCAAAGAGTAATCAGGAGTCTGATCAGGTGACATCATGTAGCCTTGTAACCTATCCTTGCTGTATATGGGACCCCAGGGTGAACATCAAGTGGAGGTGTGAAAAGGGAGCGTTTTGGGAAACTGAGTGAGGTCCTACATCAGCAACTCAGATGATGCTAAAAATAATCAGCTGTGTTAATCAATTCAATTCAGTTCAAAGGTCCTGGGTTCAAATCCACTGGCTGGCTGGCGCTTTGCAAAATGGAGTTTTTGTGCTCTTCCTGTGCCTGTGAATAACTGTCTGGCTCTCGCTGCATGTAAGCCTCATGATAAACTGCTGGCCTGTCCAGCATGTATGCTTCCTCTTGCTCTGTGACAGCTGGGATAGACTCCAGCCCCACTGCAACCCTGGCTTGTAGAAGCAGAAGAAAACAGATGGATGGCTAAATGAATAAAACCGTGTGGATCAGCTGTGGGGCATGCAATAAGGAAGCATTTATTAAACATTAATACTGACACTATGGGAAAAGGAATTTCCCATTTAGAAGTTTCAGCACCTGGGTGCTTTGATTTGCATGTTCTCCCTCCCTGTCATTCCTCCCACAGTCCAAAGAGGTGCTTATGAAGTTAACTGGTCTAAACAGACTGTGGATGCGAATGTAAGTGTGTGGTTGTTGGTCCTGGTTGTACCTCACCTCTTGTCCTTTGACAGCTAGGATAGGCTTCAGAAAATGGATAGATGGGTGGTTTGGCTCTATCCTCACATTTCTTCATTTTATCCATCTGAAAATTATTAAAAATAGTCATATTTAATTCTGTAAAGAGTTTCCACACAGGAAGAATTTCTTTTTAGTATCGTCTGGTCTTCAGGCAGAATGTAACAGACAAACAAACATGTTTCATGATTGATGTGCTGGTTTGTATGAGCACAAACTGCACTTGGTTGATAAGTGTGCCACTCGTTGTGATTGGCACATTCACCTGGTCACTTTACTTGATGCTGAGCATCATGGGAGAGAAAGCCAGCTCAGAAATTAAAAGTATATATTTTTAATAACTGCAGCCTGTGTTTAGAATAAGACATTTTTATTTGTGTCCATTTTCTTCTTTTGCAATAGGACTTGCAAATACCACATGAAAAGGAACTGGAAGTGCAGCGTGATGATTTAGAAAAAAAACATAAATGAGAGAAGTGGACAATGTCCAGTTGATTCTGTTGGTGTTAATGTGATGTTTCTGCTGTTTCGTCTCCTGCAGCTTATTGGCTTTTCATTTCTACTGACCAGCAGTCAGCCACATTACCTCTCTTCCTAATGCTCTGTTAGACCACAGGTATTATCACCATCATCATTACCTGTGTTGGCCGCAAAATACCCTGGAACAATTTCAATTTTCAAGTGCACCTTCTTCCTGGAGGGGTTCAGCTACATTAGTTACTATTGTAACTAATGTAGCTTGTGGGAGAGTCGGGGAATGGTTACCTCTAAATGTAAATCTTCAGTACTAACATATACATAAAAAAGCTATGGCTTCAATATGATCATTTACACTTAACAAATGCCTTAGAACAAACCTTCTGCCAAAGATCGAAATAAAGGAGCTAAAGTATTCTGTCTAATGGTGCTCATTGCTCTAACATAGTAATAAAATTGCAATACGATAACATAAAGGTGCAAAACGTTTGAAGTTCTTAGCCTAACTGCATCATCCCAAGGCTTAGCAGCAAGACTATTAAATATCACAGACAAGATGAATTTTACCTTGATGGGGTGATGTGGGCAAATCGTTGTACCACCCACTTGAAGTGGTAATAATTTAACCACAGCAGGGGTAAAGCTGAAGTCCTGCCATGTTTAATGGCACCACAAAGACAAAATACACAGAACTCCTTCTAACTGTTGAATATTTCTTAACATTGCAGTGGATTTTAATCCCAGAAATGAGCCTGCCAAAAGGTAATTATTCAGGAAGCCTGGACATGTGACCACATAAGGACCCTTCATATCAAAGGAAAACTTGCCTTTCACTGGAGCTCTTAATATACACTCTTTCTTTCTCTCTCTATCTTGTAATATGTGCAAAAGTCTTGATCCACACCTTATCTCTTTACATTTTCCTCGTCAAATATATATGAAAATACCATATAGAGAGAAAGTCAGTATTTAGTGTGACCTCCCTTCAGTCTTTTATATTGCTTGAACCTTCTTTGGCAAGCTTTCTTCAAAGCGCTTCTTTGGATGTTTCTGCCTTTTGTTCTATTTTCGGTCAAGACGATCCCACAGTGCTTCAATAATGTTCAGCGCTAGCCTCTAGATGCACCAGTAAGACCTGTTGCCATGGATTTTCAGTGCAGTTCTTGTGTAATTTGACATACTTCAGCCTTTCCCCCCTGTTCTCCTTTCCTTAAGTATGGCTTTGTGAAAACCGCCACGAGACTGTAGCAGCATAACCACAGCATAATTTGCAGTCAAGCAGTTTGGTATTATATAAATAAAATTGAATTGATTTGGGAAAAAAGATCCAGCCCTGACTATAAACTTTATCAAAAGTACACCTTCAAGCCTAATCTTAAAAGTACAGAGAGTGCCTGTCTCCAGAAGCCAGACAGGGAGTTGAGTGGAGTCCAAAACACATGGAATCCTGCCCTACTGAGATAACTGGACATTATACAAGTCTGTAAGATATTATGAGGTCTTACATCCTTGGAAATATGAGATATGAGAACATGCTCTGTCTTTCTGTTCCCCGTCAGTATTCTGAATCCCTGTGCTACCTTTCTCTAACTGTAATTTCTTTATAAAGTTACTTTAAGTTACGAACAATTGCAGAGAGAAATGGTTATGTCCACGCAGTCATGCAAAAATTATGAGGAGGCTGGTGCAGTGGATGACAAGATAACTACACAAAGGAGGCATCTTTAACTTTGCTTTGCTCTCACATCTGTTACATCTGTTTCATAGAAACAGAACTAAAATGATTCATGTCTCACAGTCACATCCTTTATGGTTCTGCAGAAGCATAAGAAGATCTACTGACCGCACCAGTTCATACCTGGAGATCCTCGAGCAATGGTTTGTTGTCTTTTTCCACGGCCCGGGGGAAAAGAAGGGGACAGAGTGTTTGCAATCAGACCTCAGAAACGCTCTATCAACCTACAAATTAAGAAATTAGGATGGTAGAGTCAGTTGCTTTATTTAGATCATGTTTGAAAAGATGCTTTTATGAAAAGCTTTCCACGATTTTGACTTTTTTTAGTCATTTTTGTTTCATTCTGCCTCACCTGTAAAACACTTTGTAAAGGTTTTACATTTAAATTGTATGACAAAGCGAAGAACCTGAAATTATTTTATAATGGACATGCAGCTATCACCTCCTTCAAACTGAAGTAATCACTTTTTGTTGCTCACTTGAATTATGTGTTGTTTACACGTCTTTGGAGGGTTCATAGAAAAACAAGCAATGCCATTCACCAAAATGCTATCAATTTTACATTTTCTATTAAAGCTGTCACGATTTACAATGGAAATTAAAAAGTAAATCATATCATCAGTTTAAATTCTCTCATTTGCAGAATGAACAATGATGCTAATAAACTTACTGACTAATAAACATCTGAAGATTTCATTTCTGATTACTAGATATGCGTGGAAGGTTTATCTGTCTTTGCAATAAGCTCATGAGACACAGCGCATGGCTAAACCCTCAGTCTTAAGCAGTGCACATGTATTTTTCTACTAAATATTTAATTCTGATACTATTGCACATGCCTCCTGAAAAGAAATGGTGGATAGACGCAGGACATTTCCATGACACAAATATCCATCTTGGATGCTGCCTGTTTTATCTTTTTGCCCCCTGGCGAGGTGAGTAATGATGGCACTTCTCTGAAGGATGTAGCTTATATCCCTTAAAGCTTGTAAAGGCCTCAAATTATGCATTTTAGCGATGTCAGAATTTCACCTTCCCCCTCAATAAAAATGTCTGAAAATCACTGAAAATGAAATCTCAGCAGGACACGAGGTCAACTTGAATGAGCCACTTAAAAATGCATCTTGAAGATCAAAGGAAACACTTTTATTCTATTATTCTATTGCCCTTGCACAGTCTATTAAAGCACTACCTGTCTGCCAAAGAAGCCTTCTGTTCATTTTTCTTTA
The DNA here is from genome assembly GCF_036321145.2 of Pelmatolapia mariae. Lineage (NCBI taxonomy): Eukaryota > Metazoa > Chordata > Actinopteri > Cichliformes > Cichlidae > Pelmatolapia > Pelmatolapia mariae. The sequence continues at coordinate 37,207,694 of NC_086240.1, forward strand.
ATGCTCATTTTTCATTGACTCTAAATTTGCATACTGCGGATTGAAAATGTCTTTAAACTAGGCTGGAGCCTACTTTAAGATGCCATATGCCATATAGGCTGAGAGGCAGGACGAACCCTGTACAGAGTGCCAGTGGATCCAAGGATTAATGCCCCATTCATGCTATATTTACACACCTACGACCAAACTAGAACTACGGGATAACCTAACACATACAGATGTCTTTGGGAGGACGTCTAAGTACCCAGAAAGGTCCTGCACAGGGAAAACATGGAAACTGCACCCAGACAGGCTCCAGGAAAGGGTTTGAACCCAGAACTTTCCTGCTGTGAGTTGACATTTCTAACCACTGTACCACTGTGCTGCCTCCTTAAGGAGTTTGAGCTGTAGCTCATCCGCTCCAAGCTTCGGCATGTTCTCCAGTTGAGTTGTCGTTGCCTTTCAATCAGCTCAAAGCAATTAGTCCACTCTCCTCTGACCTCTGACACCAAAGAGTCATTTTCAATCAGAGAAATGCAATTCACTGGACATTTTCTCCTTTGCAGTCTATTCTTTGTAAACCATAGTGATTGTTGTGTGTGGAAGTCGCAGTGGATCACTAGTTTCAGAAACGCTCAGACCAATCTGTCTTGCAATAATATCATTTTCTTCCCCATTCTGATTCTCATTTTAACCTGCTGAGTCCATCAGCAGTTTGCCTTGACCATGTCTACATGCTTGAGTGCGCTGAACTGCTGCCATGTGATTGGCTAAATGACATATTATAAAGCAGCTGAACAGATGTTCTTATGAGGTAATTTGTGAATTTGTGTAGCGAATGTAATGTATATCTAACAACATAGTCACTGAAATGCGCACAAACTCAAATAAAATCTTATGTCATGATTGCTTAATTAGGCATTTTTACTTGGTGTAAAACTCAGAAATCGTGTCATTTGACACATCAAAATGGCTGAAGACCTGATGCTGGGACAGATGTGGGCACTGGTACTTATCACACACAGGAGTAGACTGACATCAGGCACGTTCTCACCACTTGAAATCCTCTGTTGGATTTAGCCAAGGTGTGACACCTGGATAGAGCGTGCAGGAGGCAGGACATCACACCCACTAGCTTTGAATTTTCTGAATATATTATCTGCTATTCTCCCATACTGGCTCAGTCAGACATTAAACAGACTTTGTACAGGGGAGCTAGTGCTGCAAAGACTGCTTAAAGATATTCATCGACACACACAGCTCTGCCAGGTAATGCCTAGAAAGGTTCACGGCTCCCGTGCATGTGTGAAAACGGCTATAGACAGCCATCCCCAGGGGGAGAGGTGAAGACAAGGAAAACAAGGCCTGATGAATTCATCGCCACAACTCTCAACACAGAGTCTGTCAGTAGAATGTAAAATGCAAACACACGACCTTAAACGCAACCACTTAAACCCATCTGGGAGCGTGGAAACAAAAGATGAACCCTCGGCTGAAATTGCCCTGTCAAATAGGAACAACATTAATCTCACACAGCTGACATAAGCTTAGATCTTGTTTGAGTTCAAAAAAGAAAACAAGGTGGACACAGTGTATTATGGGCTCATTTCATCCCCCTTGTGTACTCTAAAGATGTCATTATGATCTAAGACAAGAGTTAGGAACAAAAGGCAGAGATATGAGAAGAACACACTGAGAACTAAGAAGCCGTAATAACATCTGGTGCATCTTGGACCAAAAAAGAAGATAATTTGGTCAATCGTGAAAGGGGCTTATTTTCCTGTCCTACTTTCAACATTTCAGCATCAAGCAGACAAGCTGGGTCCCTCGGTATAGGCTGTGACTGATGTCAAAATGTCCACATGAGGGACACTGAAACCACCCCTGCTCAGACACAGACCCAGACACTGGCTGAAAATAAATAAATAAATAAAACATTTACAATACCTTTATGCTAAACTATAGATTAATTAGTCTTGCTAAAACCAGCGAAGCAAGAGAAAGCATGGTTTCCTCTTTGCTATCTTTTAACAGCTGTGTTTTTGAGTGACTATTTTGCATTTTGGTCATGTAAAATTAAGTTACATTATACATAATTACAATGATGCACTTTATTGACTCCGCAGACGCGCATAAAGATAGACTACAAAACAGGATTGCATAAAAAACACTCTTGCTGCTATAAAAATCAAACCACGGTACAAATGGAACGTGACACACTGGACTTTAAGGTCTTAAATGTCTCGTTACCAAGGTTACCAGTAAAACAAGGCACTAGTGCAGTGGTGAGTTTTCTTGTCGGCTTTTCACCAAAAAGTGTTGTTCGTTTATTTGTTTATTTGTTAAGCCACACAAGGCATCTAACACAAGGCATGAACCGCTGTTAATCTGTTGTGTTGTTCACAACAGACAACTTGGCAAAGAAGTTTTAAATTGAACTTTTAGACACTTTGTTACACTTTGTGTTGGGATCTTGTCAGAATTGATGGATTTATGAAAGCAGAAAACTAATGAAAATGATCCCAAACACACTGCCAGTGCAGTAAAAGTATACCTGGAACACTATCCTCCCCCAGAGCCTACAACATTATTGAAGCAGTGTGGGATCATCTTGAGAGAACAGAACAAAAAGCAGTCGACATCCAGAGAATTTAATTTCAATTCAATTCAGTTTTATTTATACAGTGCCAAATCACAACAACAGTTGCCTCGAGGTGCTTTATATTGTAAGGCAAAGATTCTACAATAATACAAAGAAAACAGAGAAAACCCCAACAATCATATGGCCCCATATGAGCAAAGCTGTGGCGACAGTGGGAAGGAAAAACTTTCTTTTAACAGGAAGAAACCAGCAGATCCGTGCTAAGGGAGGGGCATCCATCTACTGCGACCGGTTGGGGTTAGGGGATGAAGACAGGACAAAAGACATGCTGTGGAAGAGAATGTAAATAACTGAATGCAGAGAGGCGCAAAAAAGAAAAATAAGAAGAGCTTTGAATGTCCTTCAATAACGCTGGAGAACTATTCCTGAACACTACCTAAAGGAAACTTGTCTGAGAAAGTTCAGGATGTGTATTAAAGTATTAAAGAGCTGACGGGATGGCTCAAGACTTACACAATACTGTGTATGGATTTGTCTTGACTGATATGATTATGAGTCATGCCAAAAGCATCTCTGTAAAGAAGCTCCTAATCCTGATAACGGTTTCCCTAGATACCTCTCTTTAACGCACTCAAAGATTACCAATTTACACAGCCTTGTCTCTGGCTAACAGATAATGGTAGAGATCATGGTTGCTGTAGAAACCAGACAATATTTCAATAAACTCTAAGGTGAAGGAAAAATGCACCTGTTCCCTGTGCCCTTCAAACAGCCATCTATAACAAAAAAGAGTAAATTGCTCTCTGTGGTAATGCTTCCTCCTTACGTTGCCCTGTGGGAATGTAATGTTTAGTAAATTGGCATCTAATCTTGCAATTCAAAGGCCATCACTGATGTCCTGTATGTATCGAAAATGGGAAAAATGAAGCCTGACAAAACCACTTCAAGGTTGTGCTCTGAGCTGCCTTTTGTTTGGAGAATTTGATGCTGTTCTTTGTAATAACGTGTGTCAGTCAGGAGACAAAGTAAGCAAATAAATGAAAAATGCGCCCAGCTTCATTGAACTTACATGCACATTGCATTCACCTGCATTGCAACTGCGGCTACCAACCATTTAACCACCACCAGCCATTGCAAGTTAAAGACAGAGCTTAGAGTTGAGTGTACACATAAACAAAACAGTGAAGAAGGCGCAGCAGCGCCTCTTCTTTCTCAGGAGACTGAAAAGATTCGGCATGAGCCCCCGCATCCTCAGGACCTTCTATCGCTGTGCCATTGAGAGCATCCTCACTGGATGCATCACCACCTGGTACGGCAACAGCACCGCTCACAACCGCAAAGCTCTCCAGAGAGTAGTGCGGTGTGCTGAACGGATAGTTGGAGGTGAGCTTCCCTCCCTCCAAGACATCTACAGGAAGCGGTGCCTGAGGAAAGCGGGGAGGATCATCAAGGACTCCAGTCACCCCAGCCATAAACTGTTCAGACTACTTCCATCAGGAAGGAGGTTCTGCAGCATCCGGTCCCGTACCAGCAGACTGAGAGACAGCTTTTTCCATCAGGCCATCAGACTGCTGAACACCTCATAGACACCTCACCCTCACTACTGGAACTTCAACATTATGCACTCCATACTGTATATAAATACCACTGTTTTGCACATACCAACCTCTGTATATTTTATATATCTTATTTTATTGTTTACTTTATTTCATTTGTAAAACATGTATATACATACTATATACACACTCAAACACACACACGTAGAAAAACATATTTAGTACACACATTCAGTAATGTATATACCTTTACATATTGTACATATATTTATTACTTTTTAGATTAGCCATTTTTATATTTTGCTTGTTTTACATTATTGTATTTTGCACAACTCTGTTGCTTGTGAAGCTCGCACACAAGAATTTCACTCACATGTACTGTACCAGTGTACCTGCACATGTGATGTGACAATAAAAGTGATTTGATTTGATTTGATTTGATTTTGATTCCTGATATCACCAGGAACAATCTCTCATAATTAATCTGTTATTAAGTAACAAGCATCTACTAAAGCCCTTTAGCAACTCCTTTTTTTCATATTTTTTTGAAGGCTTTAATATGTAACAGACAAAATATGGGGAGGATTCCTCAATAACTCTTCATTACTAAATAAATATACTTATAATATGATTTACTTATAATATCATTTTTTGACTGTACATCTGTGTCCCTCTGTAGTCATAAATGGATTGGTTCTTGTAAAGTATTTTTCACATCATTCCCTCACACATTCATCCAAACACTTTTTCTATGTCTATGTCTTTTTTCCTTATCTTTCTACTGTAAGAGCTTTCTATTCTATTCAGTATCTTACCCAAAGATAGCTTGGCATGCAGACTGGAGCAGCCAGGGATGAAACCACCAGCCTTCCAATTAAAATACCCGCTGATCTACTTCCTGAGGCACAGCCACTGCTTTCATCTGTTCGCTTATTCATCCACAAATTCCTCCTACACATTCAGCAGTTGAGCTACATCTTATTATAAATGTACATGTGTGTCAGATCTATGTTGGGGACTGGAATCCCTTTTTAAACATTCACCTAAACCTTCTACAGAAGCTGCACCTCCTGTGACATGTAGCTACACGATGGGTTGAATGGCCTTCCACTTGAATGGTGTGGAAGGCTGCAGTGTAAGGATGAAATGATTACTACATAAGGTAGGACGTAGATTTCCCGCATATTATGTTAGCGTGATCTGCCTTATTACAAAACCTGCCATTACTGTGTGCTGCATTTAGGTGACCATGATGAGAGAGACAGACAGAGTCTGGCTGGCTCAGATGCTGGCAGTTGTCGCTGCAGTCTACCGTTAGCGTCTCCTTTCAGGCCAGGATAGACGAATATGTCACCGAGCAGTGACTAAGTTTGTGGTAAAAGGCTTGCCACAGCAGATGCCCCCGATTTTCGGTAAGTGAATGTGTTTAATTGTAGGCAGGGACATTACTGGATATTCTTGTGTAATTGCTACAGAATAATTTATGTTGTACTTTGTTATTGCTACAGAAGAATATTTGTTTTATTATTTTACATTTACAATTTTTTTTCCTGGGGACCCTGTGACACCCCATTGAAGAGCCATAGGCTGTGGATCTCTTAAGATCTCACTGTTGGGTTTGTAAGGCCATGTTACTCCTAAATTTCTATCTTGTTCAAAGAGAAGATATAAAACAAAGTTCTAAGCTAATCGACCTTAGTGTTCTCCTTTTTTAAAAAGAATCGATAAGAGAATCGATAAAGAATCGAATCGTTAAACAGAATCGAAAATGGAATCAGAATCGTGAAAATCTTATCAATACCCATCCCTAATTCTAAATCAAGCTTCGTGCTCCTGAAGGTTACTAAAGGTACTGTTTAACTCATACTCTAATGTCATCGTGTTACCAGTGGGTTAAAATGACCCATTTTCAGCATTATTGCACTAATAAAATGTTATAAAAGTATTACATTGTTTTTACTTCACGACAAAAAAAAGTCAAATTCATACCCACAAAAGCTAACTAATATATAGTATTATTTGACGTCATCACATTGGCTGACAAAACCACCTAACAATGAACTAATATCACAGTTATACAGAAGGACAGGACACAGCATGTACTCATTTTAAAATTGTTACCTGCTGTTTTGTGTAATTATCACTTTCTTCTGGTTTTTAAGAGGAAAGCAATTTCCCCTTAAATGCATAATTATAAAGCAAAACTGATTAATCTTCACTTCCTGATTAAAGGCCACGAGAGAGAGAGAGAGAGAGAGAGAGAGAGAGCAAAAATACTTTGTTGAATGTATTTCAGTCCTTACACCGGATTATCTTTAAGATCATATGCAGTGACAGCAATGTAATTATATTAACTGCATTAATTGTTCATTTATTTGTAACCACAACTTAAAAAGTTTCTGTTGCATTAGTACAATTTAAGCCTAGCAGTGTCATTGTTTATTCAGAAAATAAATCATTATTAAAATAAAATAAATCATTAACAGAATCATAATTTAAATATGTAAAACAAAAAGAGTGTGGAGGCTGTGAAACAGAGCTATGACAGTAAACAAGAACACCAAAGGGAGAAACATGCAAGCCACTTCACAACACTTCAAAGTCCCATTAAGACTCACACTAGCTGATTTATCAGAGGTTTTGGAAAGAAAGGACTCATGTTGGAAATATATTTGCCTGTATTTATGTGTACAGTACACTGTGTGTTTTTTTTTCTTTTGCAGTCTGATAAAACTACTTTAAGGTAATCTTCCAAACACAACAACTGCTGTTCATCAGGAGACAAAAGAAAGTAATTAAATACATTAAAAAGTACCCGAAGTTTCATAATATACACTTCATCAAACAAGCTTTCATTCACCAAGTGAACAAGAGCTTAAATGATGCCGTTTAAAGGTGGAATTTTCCTAATAACAGGAGCACAAACAGCACTTCTTTATTTTCCTCAATGTTCAAATGGTGACTCATTAATTAGGTAACCAAATGTTACCAAGTGTTCCTGAGTGTAGTGTCTAAAAACAATTATATGGATGCGTTTTCTACACAGTAGAGGGCTAAATAGAGAATTCAGTTTAGTACATTTTAAGATTGAACCTGATTATCATCCTGTAGCTTAAGGTGTCAGAAAGAAGGCTCTGTTGTTGGACATGAGCTTTGGTTATATTTCTGTACTTATCCTGTAATTGAGAACGAAGTGGATACAGAGCAGAAAAAAAGGTGGCTGGTCTTTGTTTTGTGTGTTTGTGTTTTTTGGTTTCAAAGCCGGTCAGGATTGTTCAAAGTCCAAACATAAAGCAACTCAAAGAAAAATCATTTTCACCAGAAACCTTCTCATATTGTTTATTTCCCAAGGAAAAGTGAATGAATATAAACACTTACTTCAACGATGAATGACTGCAGCTAATATTCTCCTACAGTAACAGCGGCACATCAAAGCTGCTCATAAACAGCAAAATAAATAACAGCAATAAAAACACAATTACTCTGTGGAAAGTATATAAATCTGATACAAGCAGACAATGTGTATAACACGCTGCATCAGTGAGTGAAATGTGTTGCTGAACAAAATAACTGAATTGGCATAAATTCACTTTGAGGCTTACAGCAATACATGAGCGTCAATAAGAAGATTATAAAGTGCATGTAGGGAATGAAAAAAGCCAAGAAAAAAAAACCTGAAACCCAGAGTGTTCACAAAGTGTGCACAAAAACAACACACAAACTGCCACCAATAATTATTTTTGCCTAATTATATTAACGACCAATGCTTAATAGTTGGGTGGAACTTATGGTGACCACTGCATCGACTGTGTTCATGCAAATCCTGCAATCCAGTAATTATGGCTATTTTATAAATATAGCTACTGAGAGGGAGTTTGATTATCATTGTCAGCCACAATGATAATTACAGGTTGCCAGATTAAACTATGCAGAAGATATGGCAGCGACTAAAAAGAAGACACAAATCTGAGCTACATCGAACGGTATTTTAAGACTTCTTGTGGATATGTCCTCCTCCTCTTTCAAACTCCAGTTTTTGTTCCCTTCACTCTCCCGGTTTGATTTATTGATGCACTTAAATTGATCCTATTATGTTGTTCTGAATGTAAACCTTACCAAGCACCTCCAACAATCATCATTTTTAATGAAGTATCATAGAGCCAGAAAAAAAGTTTATAAAGAGATAAAAGGAAAAATTTAAAGAGGAAATTTTAAGTCAAGATTTAATGAACATTCCCTCCAACTTCCTTCAACTCCCCATTTTTTTATTTATTTTTTTTCCACATGTTTGTCCTTACGTGATTTGAGCCAAAGCAGTTTGAAATAATTTCTGAGGGGCAAGTATTTAGGTGCATCTGCTGGCTTTAAGCCGGAAAAGCAATTAAGGCTCAAGAGAAAAGTGTTTACTCTGAAAAATCAATAGACCTGCTTAATCACTGCGCATGCTTTTGGGAATAGGCAAACTAAAAGTGGAAGGTTTAAATAGCACATCCAAACATAAACTGTGAGGAAAGCCGACCTGTCCATTATATTTTTTTAAAATAATAGAAAATGTGTCTGTGGTGTTTTATTCAATGACCTGGTGTAAACTTCATGTGATAAATGGCAGCATTGTTCACCGATAAAGGGCCAACTTTTAAGCATTGTGCTATTAATAGTATTAGTATAGTATTAATAGAAGTGCTTGCTCCAAGGGGGTCATATGATTGTTGGGTTTTTCTCTGTATCTATTATTGTACGATCTACTGTGCAATATAAAGCGCCTTGAGGCGACTGTTGTGATTTGGCACTATATAAATAAAATTGAATTGAATTGAATTGAATATTAATACCTGTGACAAAGACAAAGGCACAGCTGGTTTCTGTGATACAGCTTTAACACCCACATCGTGATGTCCACTAAGTGGTGGTTGAGACTATTTTAAACAGGACATAATAAGCAATGCTTCTTCTGGGCTGCTGTTCTCAGCAAATCCCATGCAAAGATCAAAAGAAAAACAAATTGCTTGTTAGTTCCTTCCTCACCACTTTCCAGCCTCCCCTAGTGTGGCTCTCAGCTCTAAGCCCTTCCCTCCTACTGAGGATATAAATCTTTAACAACTGTTCACAAACATAATTGAATTAAACTAAGGAAGTCGTTTTTAAGTCAAAATATAATCACTGTTTCCCCCCAAAATCAAGCGTCTATAAAATATCAATAAAAAAAAAAAAGATTCGCCAGTCTTTTAAATCCAGTATTTGATTTTTTTTATGATTATTTTAAAGAATTAAATATGTGAAGGGTTTCACCACTCTGTGAAACACTGCTTGAATAAATAGTTCAATAATTTAAAAAGAACCAAAATGGGAATTCTGAATTCATATGCCCATCCAAACCTCTTTTTTAATGAATTAAGGATGAAACACAGGACTAATTGGACAACATAAAAATGCAAATGATCCATGCTGAAAAAAAGAATCCCTGAGTGAAGCATGTCAACCATTTACTACATTCAGGCACAACATCCTCCAGGTGTATCTAGCGTAAAACATAATTATACTGCTTCCAGAAAAGCAGACAGTAGGGTGATGAAAGCAAATTATAATAGAGGGTATGAACAAAATGCCGCAGTCGCTGTCTCCTGAGTGACAAACACACAGCAGTTAGTATTTGCATTTACATAAAAAAAAACTAGATCAAAATAATTTCTTACATTGTAAAGTCTCGCTGTGCAGTTCTTGAAAAAACATACAACTCTACAAGTGGTTTATACAGCCTGCTGAAAAAGGACAGAAGCAATGTGAGGAGGTTTGATGTTTTAGTGCAATGTTAACAAAGCTCACTGTTTTCTGAATGAAACTAAAAAGAAATGTGCAGATTTTTCACACGATTGTGATCATTCACATCCTGTCAGCTGGGCGTCCTTCTGAAATTCATCAACTGCTCAATAGCACTGTCTGTCTTAATATTGGTTTTGGTGAAGAAAAAGGTGGTTGAAGTTTAATTAAAATTAACCTGCACTTTGAAGACATTTATATCCTATTATATTAAAAATCTTCAGTTTAAATCTGATGTTTTTAAAAACTATATGTAATGTTTGTCCTGTAAAGCATCCACGGGACACAGGTGTGGGGACAGCAATACTTCTATTAATACTGTGGTTTTAGTTTCACTGGGACACAGTCACTCCCGCTCTCTGCTGTCACGTCCGCTCTTCCGCCTCCAACTGTCACTGGAACATATAAAGAGTGACAATCACCTTCACTTCTCAGCACACCTGTTCACCCCGCCCCTGCGCCGCCCCGGGAGCTCACTGCGTCACCCCTCCTCTGCAGCCGGCCAGAGACCACACCCACGCCACACATCCCCACCGCCCAACTGAGGCCGGGGCCCAGCCGACCGAACCTACCCCCCCCCCCCCCCCCCCCCGCGAGCGGGAGAGGAAATCGGCCACGACCATCTGCGCGCCCGGCCTATGGATCACCTTGAACTTAAAGGGCTACAGAGCCAGATACCACCGAGTGATCCGGGCGTTGGCATCCTTCATGCGGTGGAGCCACTGCAGCGGGGCATGGTCTGAGCAGAGGGTGAATGGGCGTCCCAGGAGGTAGTAGCGAAGGGAGTCGACCGCCCACCGGATCGCTAGGCACTCCTTCTCCACGGTACTATACCGTGACTCGCGGTCCATGAGTTTCCGGCTGACGTAGATGACCGGCCGGTCAACTCCCCCTACCTGCTGGGACAAAACGGCCCTCAGCCCTCTGTTCGAGGCGTCAGTCTGCAGACAAAAAGGGAGGGAGAAGTTAGGCGTGAACAGCAGCGGCTCTCCACAGAGAGCCCGTTTCACCTGCACAAACGCCGCCTGGCACCGCTCCGTCCACTGGACCAGATCCGGGGCACCTTTGCGGGTGAGATCAGTTAGAGCAGCGGTCCCCAACCTTTTTTGCGCCACGGACCGGTTTATGCCCGACAATATTTTCACGGACCGGCCTTTAAGGTGTCGCGGATAAATACAACAAAATAAAACTAGTACCGGTTTAAAGAAGATTTATTCATAACACACGTGAAAAGACCCAGGAAAACCGAGTTAACGATAAAAACGATAACAAAATAACGCTGAAAACCGATAAAAACCCTGAAAACCATACATTTCACACCTGAGCCTCAACTCTCGCGGCCCGGTACCAAACGACTCACGGACCGGTGCCGGTCCGAGGCCCGGGGGTTGGGGACCGCTGAGTTAGAGGGCTGGTCAGGTCCGCGAACCCTGGTACAAACCGCCGGTAGTAGCCGGCCAGCCCCAGAAACTGTCTCACCTCCTTTTTCGTCTTGGGACACGGGCAGGATGCAATCGCCGCCGTCTTCTCCACTTGAGGTCGCACCTGCCCGCCCCCCAAGTGGTACCCCAAATACTGTACCTCCCTCCGTCCAACCGCACACTTCTTCGGGTTGGCCGTGAGCCCCGCCTGCCTCAGAGACTCCAGCACCACGGCCACACGCCGCACATGCTCCGCCCATGTGTCACTGTAGATGATGACGTCATCTAGATAGGCGGCAGCATAGGCAGCGTGGGGCCGCAGCACCTGGTCCATGAGGCACTGAAAGGTGGCAGGGGCACCGAACAAGCCGAACGGAAGCGTAACAAATTGGTACAAACCATACGGAGTGAAGAAGGCCGTCTTTTCCTTGGACTCTGCAGACAAGGGAATCTGCCAGTAGCCCTTGGTTAAATCCAGTGTCGTGAAAAAGCGAGCGGTGCCCAACCGGTCCAGGAGCTCGTCAACCCGGGGCATGGGATAAGCATCGAAACGTGACACCTCATTCACCCTGCGATAATCGACACAGAACCAAATAGACCCATCCTTCTTCACCACAAGAACGATGGGGCTACACCAAGCACTGTGCGATTCTTCTATTACTCCCAGCCTCAGCATTTCCTTCAATTCCCGGAGAACAATTTGTCTTTTATGTTCCGGCAGCCTGTAGGGCCGTGAACGCACCGTCACGCCAGACTGCGTCTCAAAATGGTGCTCTATGAGAGAAGTACGGCCGGGTAAGGGGGAGAACACGTCGGCAAAGCGCTGTTGCAGTGCAGCAACATCCGCCCTCTGGGCCTGTGTGAGATGGTCACTACAATGGAGGGAGGCGGGGTTTGTTAGATTTTGGCACCTCCGGCCCCAACTCATCTCTCTCTCTCTTATCAGGCTCACCAGAGAAGCGGTCTCCGCCTCCCTCCAGGCTTTGAGGAGGTTGAGGTGGTAAATCTGCGTGGCTCCGCCCCTGTCCGACCGCACCACTTCATAGTCAACGTCCCCCACTCGCCGTGTGACCACGAAGGGCCCTTGCCACTTGGCGAGTAACTTAGAGCTGGAAGAAGGAAGTAACACAAGCACTTTATCTCCCGGTGAAAATTGCTTGAGCCTAGCCCCTCTGTTGTACAGGCCACTGCTGGGCCTGGAGCAAATTCTCCCGTGAGAGTCTCCCCAGTGTGTGCAGCTTTACTCGCAGGTCCAGCACGTACTGAACTTCACTTTTCGCAGGGCTCGGACCTTCCTCCCAGTTTTCCTTAATCAGGTCGAGCACCCCCCGCGGCTTTCTGCCATACAACAGTTCAAAGGAGGAAAAAATGGTCAATCTTCCGTGGGGTGCACAACAGGAGGCAGTGGGGCTTCCGTGGAAGTCCCCGCCACCTCCTCCCCCCCAGAGTCAGTGTCGGTCGACCCCGCGTCACCGCTGAGCGCCGCGCAAACGTTACATAAATTCACAGACCGCGATCGCATCCCCGCGTACTGCCCCAGTAAGCTGTGGAACCCCGGCCAATTCGTATCCAAAATAAGGGGATGCGACAGGCGCGGGCTAACCGCCGCCTTCACTCTATGCGTTTTGCCCCTGAATTTCAGCAACAGTGACACTACCGGGTACTTGTGAATATCCCCATGCACACATTTAACCTCCACCCAGTCAGCCTCCAACAATGCCCTGGGGCGAACCAAACTTTGGTGGACCAGGGTCTGCGTGCAGCCCGTGTCCATCAAAGCATGGCGAATACCCCCTTGACACCTTACCAGCGATACGTCCCTCCTGGACTGGGGGCCGGCGCTGGAGCGCCGGCAACACGGAACACCTGCCCCTCCTACATGAGCGGACATTCTCGGCGCAGGTGCCCCGGCCGCCCACACTTCCAGCAGTCCAGCCCCGGCGCCTGTGCGGCTCCCCGTGGCTCCGGGGCAACCTCGGCGGCCGCCGGGGTTCCGGCGGGAAGCAGCGGCCGGAACGGGTTCCTGGGGCTCCACCCCGCTGCCTGCGCCGTTCCCACAGGGAATACAGGCGCTCCGCCGCGACTCCTCACGGCTGGATCCCGGGTTGGCCACCAGATGGTCCTCCGCCAGCGTAACCGCCGCCGTCAGATCTGCCGGGCAGTGGCAGCGGACCCAACAAGCCGTTGCCTCGGGCAGGCCCCCCACGAATTGCTCCAGGACGATCAGATTCAGCAGCCGTGCCTCCCCAGCCGAGGGTCCCGGTCGCAGCCACCTCCCTGCCGCATCCTCCAGCTGCCGAGCCCATGCAAACGGCCGCTCCCCTCCCGTCATCCTGCTGGCCCTGAATTGACGGCGGTAATCCTCCGGGGAGAGGCCCAAACGATCCAGCACCGCCCAGCACACATCCTCAAACACCCCCCGCGATCTAAAATGTCTGGATACTTCATTTATTTTATTTTATTTATTTTTTTGAGCCGGGTTGTTTGTTTGTTTGTTTGTTTGTTTGTTTGTTTGTTTGTTTTGTTTTGTCTTGTTTTGTTTTATTATGTTGGTTTTTGTCTTGTCTAATTTTGGTGTAAGTATAAAGTTTAAAATTCAATAAATATACAATTAAAAAAAAAAAAAAAAAAAACACCCCCCGCGAGCCGGGGGGCAAGCCCAGCGCCGCCGTCTGGGCCTCGCCCGACAGAAGCAGCAGCAGCCGGGCGGCCCATTCCTCCTCCAGCCAGTGACAGGCCACCGCCGTGGCCTGGAAAGCCTCGATGAACACCAGCGGGTCCTCCCCATCCCTCATCCGGTGCAACGTCACCGACAGTGGAGGGGGGGGTGCCGGCGCGGCCGCAGTCCCCAGCAGCTGCCCCAGAGCCGCGGTCTGCTGCTCCGAGTGCTGGCGAAGCAACGCCAGCTGGTGGTCCTGCGTGGCAGCCTGACGAGCCGCCATCGCGCTATGTCCAATATCATCTGGCCCAAGATCTGCAGCGGTTGGCCGGGCGGCTGGGTGGGTGGCGGAGCCACCGGGGGAGCAGGTGGAGCGGGCTGGGGAGCGGACATCGCGCCAGGGTTTCGGCACCAGTGTAAAAATCGAGCCACACTATAGAACTTAATTTTCATAATATTTTTAACAATCTCAAAACTCTCGCCCTAAGACAGCTGGGATAGGCTTCAGCGCCCCCTGAAAAGGAGAAGCAGAAGTGAATGGATGGATGGATGGAATATCAATCTCACCATTAGTCCTTTGCAATGCACTGTGGGTGGTGATATCAAATGTCTGGAATGGTTAAGGAGCCTACGCTGAGATAAACATGTATTCTGTTCAGCCTTTTTAATTCAAATCTGATATAATGTAACCGAGGAGGAAAACATCAGGCAGTACTGAAAACAAGCAAAATCATTGGAGTTTGTGTTGCAGCTGCACATTTTTAATAGACCAAGAAGCAGACGCTCCGTAGTAAAGAGCTAAGTTTCCTGTCATCAGCTGTTGGAGGTAAGGTTAGCAGAGGTATGGATCAAACTATCATTTCATGATGGCTGCTGGAAGCAGCCAAGAGAAGATGGATACACCGTGCTGATAAAGGGATAGTCATGATAACCAACTCAGATAGACTGTGATCTTTAAACATTGCTCATTTGGTACTAAGGGGCCCAAAGTGTGCCAAAAATCATGTCCCTCACGCCATTACACCACCAGTTCTAGTGTGAATCACTGAATGTTTCTCAAAGCAATGTTTTTCCAGTCTCCTATCATCCAATTTTGGCGAGCTGCTGTGAACTGTATCTTTAGTTTCCTTTCCTAGCTGACAGGAGTGGCGCCCGGTGGGGTCTTCTGCTGCTGTTCAAAGATGCTGTTTTGCATACCTTGGTTGTAACAAGTTGCATGTGAATTACTTTTAGCCTTCCTATCATTCACTTAAATCACCGTTCTGCCTCATTCTGATGCTCAGTTTGAACTTATTTACTTACTTATTATTTTAGTGCACTGGAAAATTTGATTTTTTTAATCTGGCTGTGAAGCACAGCTGAACTGTGAATGAACTCAAATACATTATAAATATATATATTCAGTTTTATCAGCTGTGAGATGATTAGTGTGAATGGGATGCATTTAAAAAGCAGATGCTTTAATTAGTGAAAAAGATGCAAATATATGCTAGATTTGATTTCTTGGATGAATATTAATTTAACTGGTTTCTGGGCATAACAGGAGAATAAAGATTAGGCCTAAAGATTAAGCTTCTAAATATTCAAACTTTTAAATTAAATATACTGACATTCAATTGAAGACACACAAAACCATCAGTTTGAGAGATTTGGTTCGCCCCAGGGCATTGTTGGAGGCTGACTGGGTGGAGGTTAAATGTGTGCATGGGGATATTCACAAGTACCCGGTAGTGTAAAATGTAAGTTCAGAGTAGTTCAACTCTGCTTTATATCCAGAGAAATAAAATCTACCCCGCTACATATACCAATCAAACTAGGAATCACTGACTAATTGTTTCATGATCAGTTCAGCTCTTCATGTCTATTTAATCTGTCACCATAATTCTTTTTCCTTTTTTCAGATGAGGATCTTCTCAAATCCAGGGAAGATGCCAAGTGCAATGCCTAAATAATCAAATTACAGACCCTGGACACAAATGTTCGGTGGGCTCTAACCAGCTTCTTTTGGTTGGGGCCTACCAATCAAACAACCTGATGAGGGTTTTATAGACACAGTTAGGCAAAACATTATTTGAACCCCTGCTGATTTTGTAAGTTTACCCACTAACAAAGAAATGACCATTCTATAATTTCAATGGTAGGCTTATTTGAACAGTGAGAGACAGAAGAAAAACCAAAAAATCCAGAAAAATGCATTTCAAAAAAGACATAAATAATTTTACATTTTCATGAATGAAATAAGTATTTGATCCCCCATCAATCAGCAAGATTTCTGGCTCCCAGGTGTATTTTATATAGTAACGAGCTGATACATAAAAGACAGTTGTCCATGGAAGCACTCAGTCTATCCTCATGGAGTTTCAGTGATAATGAGAACGATGTGGAACCAGCCCAAAATTTGGAACTTGTCAGTGATCTCAAGGCAGCTGGGACCATAGTCACCAAGAAAACAGTTGGTAATATACTACGCCGTGAAGGACTGAAATGCTTCACGGGTCCCCCTGCTCAAAAAAGGACATGCATAGGCCCGTTAGAAGTTTGCCACTGAACATCTCAATGATTCAGAGGAGGACTGGGGGAAAGTTATGTGGTCAGATGAGACCAAAATCGAGCTATTTGGCATCAGCTTAACTTGCTGTGTTTGGAGGAGGAAGAATGCTGCCAAAGACTCCAAGAACATTGTGCCCACCGTCAAACATGGAGGTGGAAACATTGTGCTTTCGGGTGTTTTTATGCAAAGAAAAAGAGGACAACCGCACCACATCACAGGGAGGGTGGATGGGGACAAAACGTAGATGAGAATCTCCTTCCCTCACCCAGGGCACTGAAAATGAAACATTAATGGCTTGGAGAGGATTTGCAAAACTAGTGGCCAACTACAAGATACATCTAACCTCTTTGATTACCAACAAAGGTTTTACTGTACATGAGTCTCTGGGTTCATGCTGCCCAGAATACCCACTGGATAGGCACTTGTTAAGACAGAAACATATATAAAAGTGACCTCCAGGGTGATTTGACACAACTTTTCAATTTCATGGACAAACTGAGACAGAAGAGATCTCAATTCCTTAACTGAAGATCTTTTTTAAATAACTCCTAATTGTCACAACTGCTAACTGCTAACTGTGGTTAAAGGGAACTTGTGAGGAAATAATATATAGGAGGAAAAGCCAATATAAAAATGCTATTTTTTAAATGCAAAGAGCATGAGATGTTTCCAAAATTCCCAAACTTCTAATAAACTGTTAAAATCCAAATTGTGTTTTAGCCCACATTTTAAAAACTGTACATCAGGAATGTAATCAACTAAAAGTAAATACAAATGTGTCTCACCTGTTTTTGATCTAATACCTTTAGAAACACTTAAAAAAAAAAAAAAAAAACCTAACTCTACATCAGACAGACTGAAAATGGCACATGTGACAGATAAATGGCTGGTAATCACTGGCATAAATAAGAGAAAGTATGTAATGGTGCTCACAGTGAAAGCCACAGTAGACCAAAAGATCAATAAATTCATTTTAATACTTTAGTATTAGATTAAATGTATTTAAAGAAGTTTATATACATTTACATAAGTGGCGCCTGAGTCATTTCCATCTGTGCAAGCAATTTTATATGAAATAAATTCCCCTGTCAAACTCAGTTGTTTTGTTAATTGTCTGTTTGATCTAGAAAAGCATGATTTCAGACATCATTTAATGGTGCCACTGCCACTGTGATGCCACCATCACTGCTGGATTCTAACTGATCTTCCATCAGCTCTAATTTCCATATAACTCAGTGAAACAAGGTAATCAACTCATCACACCTTTGTCTGCAATAACCTAATACATATTTCAAAGTCAATTCTGCCATATTTGCCAGTCATACACAGGAGTAAAATATTGTTTCACCCAGTCCACAAACAAAATAAGAATAATTCAAAATTAGAAGAATATGAATTATGCATGTACAGTAAAGGTTTGAGCCCACGAAGTGGTCCATGAAGAAGACCAGGGGGACAGCAGTGAGCTTTCCTGCGCTATTTACTGTGCACTGCAGTAAATGGCGCTGCTGTGGTTGGAGGAAGTATATTTTTCGAACCACACAGTGATGTAGGTAGTCAAGATGCTTTCAATTCTGCCTCAGTAGAAGGAGCACAAAATCAGCACCGGGGCTCTCGCTCTCTCAATCTGCAGAGGAAGTTTACTGTGTGTACTGGCTTTCTTGACCATAGATGCATTTTTGTTTGTCCAGGAAAGGTCATCTGTGTTATGCACATCCATAAATTTGGTGCTGCTCACCCTTTCCACAGCAGAACAGTCCCTTTTGTTGTCTCCACATTTAAGAAGTCATTATTGCCACTGTACCACACGACGGGTTGGTTGGCCTCTCGGTGTTGTTTTTTTGGTGAGACCACATTGCGTTTGTGTCATCCACAAAGTTAATGAAGCCACATGCTTGGAGGGCTGCAGTGCTCAGCGTGATGGTGGTCGATGCGTTCTTGTTGACCCAAAGTGCTTGTGGTCCCCCATTGATGAAGTCTATTAAAAAAGTGAGGTGTTCGGGCTCAGCTGGTCCAGTTTGCATACTAAGTCCAAGGGGGATGATTGTGTTGAATGCTGAGCTAAAGTCTATGAACAGCATTCTGACATAAGTTTTATTTTTTCATGTGTGTGTGTGTGTGCGTGTGTGTGTGTGTGTGTGTGCCCTGGTGGGTGAGAGCTGAGTGGAGGAAAAAGGAAATTGCCTGATAAGGGAAAAGGGTCAAGGCAGGGAGGGAGGATGGCTTACATGATTGGCCTTTTAAAATGTTTTGTGAAGATGGGGATCTGTGCAACAGGGTGGTAATCACTGAAGAATGGCGAGGTCTTCTTAGGTACTGGTATTATGGTGGTAACTTTGATATGGGGTGCCTGTCTCAGAGAAGTTTTGAAGATGTTGTTGAGAACATCTTTGAGCTCCATACACAACCGGGTATGTCGCCTGGAACAGCAGCCTTGCAAGCCTTGTTTCCTCAGTGGTGACAAGTCTTCTGTGGAGGTTTGGTGCTGAGGTTGTTGAGTAGAGCAATGTTACTGTCAAAGGTCTCTGGTGGGTGTTTGTAGTCGGTGATGGTCTAAATGCCTTTCCCCAGACTCCTAAAGCCTTTCCTATCTCGGAGTGATTTTTTTTTTTTTTTTTTTTTTTTTTTATGTAGTGGTGTTTGGCTCTTCTGATGCCATGTGACAGGTTGACCCTGGCTGCCCTCAGACTGTCAGCAGATCTGAAAGCAGTATTCCTGGCCTTAAGTAGTCTGTAGACTTGCTTATCAGCCATGACTTCTGAATTTCCTGTATACTGAATATCCTGGTGTGTCATACAATTATTACATTTGGTCAAAGTGTCAGTGTTGTTGGTTTTAAGTAACTGTCTGCTTCAACATGACCCAGCCTGATGAGAAAAAGCAGTCCTGAGGTGCTTCAAATACCAACGCGCTTAGGCTTCTTCTGCTTTGTCTCACAATGTTTGCAGTATTTCCTTTCTGAATGGAAAGAAGTTACCAAGTTTGGTGTTGTGCTGGGCTGGCAAAGTAATGCAAGGCCCTGAAGTCATTATTTTAGCGTGCAGTCTAAGTTGTTATTTGTCATTCCGTTGATGTCTGGCAGAACACAACTACTATATTTGCACACCAACAAAGACAACTGTGACAACCTTGTGCACGTTTGACTTGGCCTTAGCTGCTTCACACTTAAGATTTACAGACTGTTCACAGGATAACAGATAATTATGTTAGTGGTAAGCTGATCATAAGCTGATCAGTTAACCTGTGACTTAAACAGCTTCAATCAATATCTGAGTGCAACCCAAGAGATGACAGAATACACAGAGAGACTGGAGGAAGACAGTTGAGCAGTCTGGCTAAGGAACAAAAGTAAGCCTTTGAAACAGCTTTTTAGGATTTTCTGGAAGAAGCTTCCCTCATCATAAGCACTCACCCTCCCTTTTATAGCCACAATCCAGGTCACTCAGGCCAGCCTCATCTTAATGGAACCAGGGTGACAGCTTAAAGTTACACCTCTATGTAATACCTGTGACCACAGTTTAAAGGTCTGTCCTATAATCTCAGTAAACGATACTGCTTTGGTGAGAGACCCCTAATCTCAGAGCTCCAAAAGCAAACCCAACTGAGTTTCTGGAACAGCTTAAACATTTGAATGTTGCTTGGCACTTCAGGTTTTGAGGACGAGAGACAGCTGGGCTGTTTAAGCAAAGAAATGTACATTTTTCAATTTTCTAGAAAAAAGAAACATATTTCATTTATCTGGCGGATATCTGTCTTCATATGCATTCCACAACTTCTGCAGCATGCATGAGTTATATTGACTGTATGAAAAATAAGAAAGTCGCTGCATGCACCATTTTGTGTGGATTGTTGCTAGGTGACCAAATAATTACCAAAAGCCATAAATTTAACTAAACCTAAGGTATTTTGTATAGTGTTGAGTAACGTGTGGACTTTATGGTTTTGTTTATTATTGTTTTAAATGCCATTATGGCACTTTCATCATTGCCATCAAATTAGTATTTCTTTTTTTGTTGTTGTTGTAAACTATAGTTTATTTTAAAATAATAGTAAGGCAGTGGGGCAGCCACACCGGGGAGCAGTGTGTAGGGACAGTACCTTGCTCAGGGGTACCGCATGGTAACCATTCAGTGGATTCGAACCCCCGACCTCCCGATCATGGGGCGACCACTCTACCTACTGAGATATCCCTGCCACAAATATGAACTAATTAGTCAGTTTAGAATGTTTTGTATCATTTGTACCATTTTTTTTAATAACCAGTGTACCATATACCCATAACAACCATTTCTGCTAATTCCAGTTTCTCTACTGCAAAAACAAGGCTGAAATGTGTAATGCAATCATCTGGAGTTTACTAACCTTTTATTGCACAACAGTCCCATATCTTGTATATGTTAGCATGAACTGGTATATTATAGTCCCTAAAATGTTAAGTTACGGACAGAAAAAAGACTTAAAGGAAACATCTTAACCCTTGACCCCTGTCCTGAGTGCTTCCTGAGACTTTGTTATGCTGTGGTGGATATTTTGATGGGATGACTTTTTTCCTTAGATATAAGGGTCACTGCAAATCAATAAAAACTTTATCTGTAATCCAATGTATTCAATTACTGAACAGGTTTATCCTGATATGAGAATTCGCTTCCAAACTGACAATGCCTCCATCCAAAGGGCAGATGAAACCACATCTCAGTCAATTAAACACCTATGGATTTTGTTGAACAAAGATGTTACATGTTTTTCACACAGACAGCAACACCTGCAATTCACTTTATTTTCAATAAGAAGCCAGGGGGCTATGAGTGTAGACAGGGTGTCAGTACAGCTTCTGGGCACAGTCCAGGGAGACTTCTGGGCACAAGTATGGAAGATGCCTACATGTCATCAAGATGGAAAAAAAAAAACTTTAGACATGACACTATGTCATATTTTTTAAACTAAATGCTAAAGAGTTTAATTTAGAATTATCATGGGTACTAATGACCCAGTAGCTAACAATTAGCTAAAGTTTCATTTAAAATTCCAGCTACAAAGTGATGGAACCAGCTTGACGAAGAAAAAAAAAGGTAATACGTAATGACATGGTCACAAAGTGCAGGGAAGCTTTTCAGGCATGGTTTGATTATGGTGCTGTTCTATCCACACACAATATTACTTCTGCAGCTTTATACAGTCCATTTGTCGTTGACATAAAAGGATGAAAAGATAGTAGAGCATGCAAAGCTATGATCACTTCACTTCTGAAAGTGCCATTAAATAATCACAATAATGAAAACACCACAGAAATAATGTTCGCAATAAGCCAACAAACTCATGATGGCTGAATCTGTGATGCACTAGATCGCAGTCAGACTGACTTTGATTCAGGAACCAAAGCAACACTGAACAACCAGACAGAAAAATGTGTTGACATCAATGAATTTTAGCTTGAAACATTCATTCAGAATCAAGAACATTCAGTGCTTAACACTATATATAACATAAAATGGTTCATACATTTCCTGCATCAGTAAATAAAACTAAGCATTTAAACATACAACTTATAAACATACAAATTAAATCTTTTCCTGTTCTTTTATGACCTGTTTGTCAGCAGAGCCTTGTGTAATTAGCTCTCAGCTTGATGCCATCACTGTTCAAAACGGCATCACTTAATGAATATATGTTAATATATAGTAAAGAATAATTTGTTAATGTTTTGTATATTTACAGAAGGTGGGTTTCCTAGGCAATTCACGATTTCCTTTACTTCATCTTGGACATACTTAGACAGTCTCTGAGCTCTTATTTTGAAAGCTGCTGACCAGTTAGCGCAGGCCCTTCCTGTCTGCCATTTCCCACGGATAGACATTCATACCGATGTTTCCTAAACTAACTCCACCATCTTAGACTGCAACTGCTGGTGAAATTCTACCATGAACTTTTTTTTAAAGCTAAACGCAACCAGGACCTAAAACTGTTTCCGAGTTGTTTCGTGTTCTGTGGAGAAACAGGGACCAGGAGTCCCGCCGCAAACTGCTGAACAATTTGTTTTTCCTTTGACGAAGTCGGGACTCGTGGCGGTTCCGACCCGAACACACATAACTTTAATTAAAAAAAAAAAAAAAATCCGTGCATCTGGATTTTGGCGACTACAGGCAGATACTGACCTCTGCTGGATCAGTTCTGCTAAGTCAACTGCTCGAAATAACAATACAATCTTTTGTTTTTTCACAATAACATTTTTCCTATACCAACAATAGCCTTTTGTATGTCTTTGATTCACTTTTTGTTGTGACAGTTGAATTTCAGCAGTGTGGGGTAAATAAAGTTATATTAATAGGTGTAGATGTGAAAAATTAAAATGTCACCAAATATATTAAATCTCACCTTTATTCATTTGTTTGGTTTACTGCATAAAACAAACTAAAGACTTTTGTGAAACTGTATGAAGACAATGCCACTTTAAAGGCTTTTGGAATAAACCTGCCTGTGCATAGAGCAGATGATCATATTATTACATGTATTAAAAAATGCTGGAAACTGCACATTAAAAGCAGTCAGCTTTCAGAGAACTCACAGAGCTCAGATGCTATTCTCATAAACAGTAACTTGGGCATATAATAGACCCAAGTGAACATAATGTATTGTAACCTTGTATACAGTAACAGTATATTTATCATTTTATATAATTACAATGTTTTGAGGTAAGAAATAAAAGCCACAAAATCTCACTGAGGTTTTTCATTTTAAAGACCAGATGTGTGTCGCTTCTTTAGTTGAGGCCAGCTCATTTTCATGTAAAAGTCTTTTTTTCCTGTGGTCCATCCTCTCTTCCTCAGTAGTAATAGCTTCCAAAAACTGCTACCACACAGAACAAGCTGTCCTGTGGAGGGAAAATCAGAGTGCTTTTTAGGAAGCGGACTCTCGAGTGATGAACATGTGACTGAGCAGAGCACTTACATTCATGAAAACATCCTCTGCATAGCTGTCTGCGTCAGCATCCCAAAAACACCTGGAAGACATCCTGGGGAGAAAAAAAAACACAAACAGAGACCAAGCTAAGAAAATCTTAAAGTTTGAACTACTTAAAAAAAACTATGTTGAAAAAATGTAAAATAATGGTTGTGTCTTCTTGAGACGGTCCTACCGTTTGCTTTTACTGATACTTCAAATTTTTAGTAATTTTGAATCACTACAGTTTTACCTTAATCAGGTGTTTGCTGATACTGATGATGTAAATATGAAGAGCAGATCTTTGATAATAACCTGAATGAATTTGTAAAATATGTATACACACACACACACACATATATACACACACGTAGATATACATATTTAGTATACACATTCAGTAATATGCATACACTCTTATAAGGTACATATATTTATTCATATAATTCTCAGATTTAGCCATTCTTATATTTTGCTTGTTCTTATGTTATTGTATTTTTGCACACCTCTGTTGCTTGTGAAGCTCGCACACAAGAATTTCACTCACATGTACTGTACCAGTGTACCTGCACATGTGATGTGACAATAAAAGTGATTTGATTTGATTTTGATCCGGTCTCTTGTACCACATATGACATGTCTAAAAAATACACTGAGCCCTGAGACCTAACCGGAATCCCTGTGTCAAAGTCAGTTTCTGAAAGTCAAGAGCAAGACACTAATGTTTCCAGTACCAAATGAAGACTTACTTGACTCCCTGCCCTCGCTGTTCTCCAATGACCACCTGCACAACAAGCTTATATTTGTCAAATCCTGCATCTGTTCACAAAGAAAATATGAGTATTTTATATGTACATCCAAAAGAAAAAAATACTGTGTAATATAAATATTAGTCAATATTTTTTACTAATCAAATTAGTTTAAATGGGAAATAATTCATTAATATTGTGGGGCCAGGAATTTATGCTGTAATATATTTATTGCTCCAACAGCCTGTTGTGAAGATCCACAACCCTTTTAGTCTTGTCATTGCTGCATTTCCACTGCTGAAAGTTGTCAGGTCTCTGCAGGATTTTTTTCAACTTCACATTCTATAATTAAAGTGGTCATTTTAAGCTGCAGCTAAAATTTTCAGAAATAATTGACTGTTCTGTCCTTTTGACAGCACATGAGAGCGACAATGCTTCACTCACTCTTTATTTTGTCCTTCACAGAGTCTGCCAGTGAACGGGTCAGCTCTGGGACTTCCTCTGGATTGTACTGCACCCCAGACAGTCGCTCCCTCACAATTTCACGAATACACTCCTTCACAACAGCTGGCCTGAACCTGCAAGATTTACAGGAAAACAACAAGACAGCAAATGAACCTTCCAACGAGCACAATGAGCCTCTGATACACAAATATCTTAATAATGGCAACATGCATGCTAATAAACGTCATGTGAACAATACATTCTATATTCAATAGGCTATAAGTTGTTTTTTTTTTGTTTGTTTTTTCATTTTAAACTTATTTACCTATGGCACTGTATATTGTAATTACATGCCTAAAGTAATCACATTTGAATGCCCTGGTACATTTGCATTGTACAGGAAAGATAGGTAAAGTTCCTGCAGATAAATCTGCATGAGCATGTAACAGACTAAACTTCGGTTAAAAATTCAAGTTTGCACACGTAACCACATTATTTTGACTGACGAATGATAGTATTTATACTACTAAATTAAGTTTGACGTTAGATGTAATTTATTCAAGGCTGGAACAACTGCGCAGCTAAAAGTAGACCGCGAATCAGCTAGCTAAAAGGCTAAATTAAGTTTTCTTTACTTGTGTGAAAAAAGCCGTTTAACCACATGAATCAACTCACTTCTGCTGATGATTGGGTCGTATGTGGTAAGTATCGGACTCCCCCATGGTATATGAGTACTCAAACTACAGTATCGAGCAAATAAAAGTGAAGAGCGTCTTTAAGAAGCTAGCCAAATGCTACCCGTAACCATGGCGACGTTTTCCCTTGTTTCCTGTTTCAAAATAAGAGTAACGCTTAGCTATCCGGTTCGTTTTTCTTCCGCGTTTACATTAAAGTTGATTAAAAAAAGCACGAAGATCACAGATAATGGCGCTACTGGACACTTTTCACAGTTTTTAACACTCGATTTCAGTTTCGATTTAACTCCGCTCTTCTCGGTGACTAGCTGAAAGATCAACAGCAGTAGAAGCTGTAGTAGGCCTCAGTGACACTGCCCCCTGGTGATCGTAAACAGCTACAACATGTGGACAGCTGTCTGCAAGCCTTCCTTCATCATCTTGTAAACCTAAACACATAAACCTTCTACTACTTAGGAAATCGTTTCTTTTTTCCACCTAATGCATTTATACTCTGTCCCCATTAGTGATGTGTTACTGCCTTTACTCATACATGATTCACACTGTCTTAAAATGACGTTTTTTAATATCTGTAATAATTTCAACTACTGGGCTACTCATGGTATCTGCGTGACTTCTGAATGCAGCTGGTTCTAAGGCCTTTTAGCTGCAGTCTGATGAAATCATGCTTCCCATTGCTCAGCGTACCTGAAGAAAGAGACCCAAAACTGATAAGATGTGAGTAAATTTGTCTTTAAAGAACAACTTCCAGCTCTGACAATATAGAGATGCAGACACATTTTCCACAGCGATTTCAAAAGTTTTAATTAATTTTTAATTTATGCTAGCTAAATAGTGTCATTATATGTGCAAAATCTACATCTTTTAGCAATTTTTATTCTTACTTTAAACCACAGAGGTTGTTAGCAAAGAGGCACAAAGATGCACTTGTTTCATTTCAGTTGCTCATTATATAGAACACTTCAGACCAACAGGGGACAAAGACAAATATAAATATTAATAATAATAATATACATTTGTATATGATCTTTCATGTCATTTAGCTTACTTCATTAAACAGAAGACAAATAAATAAATAAACTGCTATCCACCTCAACAACAATGCATTCAACAGAAGAAACAATATCATAAAGTCCCAAATTCTTATTGCAACATCACCATTATGTTTTTGGTTTTTTTTTTTATTTAAAAATCATTTTGACATAGTGACTCCTGTAAACATTATGCTACATTTACTGATAAAAGTAGACAATTTTGACTTAGGTGCAATTTGTTTGTAAACAGTAAATTTTCACATGTCTAATCACAAATGGACTTCATGTTTTGCTTGTGCAGAATTTGTGAATTGTATACCCTTCAGCTTTGAAGTCATGACTGAGCACTGACATTACCATTATGTGAGGCAAACAGCATAATTAAAGCCCCTGAATCAGATATTATAAGTAAATAGATTTAAAACTACAGATTGTTTGTACACACTCCTTTTATGCACCCCTCACAGTGTTTAGGCTCATGGGGACTTTTGACTTCATAGAGTCTGAAAGGTCGGTGGCTTTCCTCGAGCTTTTCATGGTAGCACTTTTGTTTTATTTTCTCCACCAGTTTTTCCATGAGGGTGTTTATGTTCTCAGATTCACTCTTCGGATTCTCCATTGGAGCATTTGTGCACTTCTTGCAGTTCTGACGTAAAGGCCTCACTTTGACAGTGCCCTGCCCATTTCTCAGGCACATGTGGAAGAGCACTTTCACCTTGTTGGAAGGCCACTTTCTTCGACACATGGAACATTCGAAACTTGAAATTAAAAAAAGAGAAAGAGCATGTCTGTTTCAGTATAAGTCAAAATTACTTTTAAAAAATTCAGAATTTTTCATTTAACGACACAAACTTGCACTAAACTCATGATTTGTGTAAAAGCTGATAGCTGCCCTGTGTTGCATTCAGAATTACATCTGTAAGTAGTAGAGATGTTCGGTGGAATCAAATGCATTTACAAGGGCAGTGGGAGGAGATATAACTGAGTTTCTCATGCTTAACTGTGTCCCCTCTGATGGATGAATGTGTGATTCATATAATGTTTATGTTTAAATTTGTTAACTCAGCTTTTTTGTTTTATTTAGAGAATACTCAGTGGCAACCTGTGGATGGATAGGTGAATATGAGTACATTCATTACAGTGTTACAGTGATGTGCCACCACAGTAATACAATACATGTCATAAAAAGAAAGAGGAAAATCTAATAAATATATTTTTAGATGTAGCTGAGCAGACCAAATTATTAGCTATTTGGCTAATTAATAGTGTAATAATGACATTTGAAAAGTAAAGAACAAGAACATAAAAGGAAAACAAATCATCTGATGTTACTTATTCCAGTTTACATTATACCAGATAGAGCTAGAATTGCTAGAATAGCTTTTCCAGGCAAGTATTGGTAGACTAAAATCTGTATTTTTAGGTAAAATTGTATTTATACCACTTCCAATTATTTTCCATCATTCAAACTCTGGAATTGTACCAAACAAGGAATGAACAAATATTCCTTAATAACTAAAATGTATTGATGTTGTACTGTTATCACGCACATTACGTAATGTAAGACATGTTAATGTAACACAAATATACAATAGTGTAAATATTAATACTCATGCAAATACTACATGCAAACCTGCTGCAGTAATTAACAGCTGTTCAGCATGCTGACCTTGCACTTGTGTTCCTGATGTACTCCTTCCAGTCCATGTTTGGCTTATTAGGCTCAATATTTTCATCATATTGTAATTCCCAAGAGTCTCCTTGCTTAAGATCTTCTGCTTTAATCTGAAAGATTTGTGTCCATTCTGGTGACATCTTTTGAATTAAATCGGCTGAAGAAGAAAGAAACCCCTAACAGCTGATCTGTACTGTAAACAAGGAACTCGTGAGAATGACTCCTCAAGCTGTGAACTTTAAATAAGGCTGTACCAGCTGAGAGGAAACCGAAAGCTACCAGTGCAAAAGCAGGCTTCCTTAAGTTTCAGTTATGGTTTACACAATGAACATCAGAATATTAGATGGCGAATCATTAGATTGTAAGTGAAATGAAACTGAAATGTTTTCTAGTATGCAACACTGGAACCTGCTGGTTTATGTTGCCCTCGACACTTCTCCCTGGGTGGGAATTCAGACTGTATTTATACTCCTAACCTTTGTGCATACATTTGTTGTCATTCACTACTTTGAGTGAAATATTCTCACTCTGGCAAAATAAATAAATAAATAAAGTGGTGAACATGTAAAATTAACATCTTTTTTGCTCTTATGTTACCAGAAAAAGCAAATAAATAAATGAATGTTATATATTCTTATTATACATTATAATTAATGACTCCATAGTGTAGAGTTTCACACATTTGCTTAACAAGTAAAAGATTACCTGCTTGAACATGCGCACAGACATATATATGCAGAGCTACCTGCTACCAGGGAGAAGCCACAAAAAGAAAAACAAAATCAGTAGAGTGCAGGTAGGTATAGTGCTGAGTTGAGTTATAAGCACGATGATAAGAATCACGTGTTCACTAATGTTTTTTATCAGCTACTTTTTTCCACTAATGTTGTCAAGAGATGTACTCTAAGACACTTCTTCAGCTGAGAATCAGAGAGGAGAAACACACAGTTTTACTTGCATGCAAGGGCAGTTACAGAGCACCTGCACCTGGAGTGAGGGCTCCGGAACTCGCACTCTGCCACTGCCCTGGTCTTTATTTATACACAAGAAGAGTAATACAACAGTGAATACGGTTGTTCAGTGGAATGTTGATGCGTGAGCATGTGCGGATATGTGTGTGTGTGTGTGTGTGTGTGTGTGTGTGTGTGTGTGTGTGTGCGCGTGTGTGCGTGTGCCAGGAGAGGCTCCTCTACCTGGTACAAAGTGAAACTGCTTATTAAGCTCTTATCTAGCAGGTACTGCTCCTTCCCTGCATGATAACGGGTCACAGTGAATTCAAAACAGTCTGAGTTATAAAGAGGTCATCATGCAGTATTCTATCATATGCAAACTTATATTATTAAAAGATTATACTGACTACAATTTTCTATTGACAAATGTTCACTAATGTCTTTTTTTATACACAGTGAAAACATTTTGCACATTTTCGCCACACCGACTGTGTGCAAAAAAGTATAGCAATACAGAAAAACCTTCTGAGTCTACCTGGGCAAAGAGGAGCATGAAAAGCAACCAGAAGGTGTCAGTGTTGCTTAACAAGAAACGCTTTCAGTTTCAGTTCTCTCAGTCTTCAGGTGCACCACCTAGTATCGATTGTACAAAACTGTAACTGAAACTTAAGATAGCGTGTTTTACAGTTGTAAGTTTTGTCTTCCCCACAAACTCTTCTGGCAGAGCCACAGTCAAAGTTCGCAGCTTGAGGAGGATGACTCATTCTCACCAGCTGTTTGTTTACTGCACACATCAGCTGTTAGAGTCACCTTTCTTCTTCAGCTACCAGCGACCACTTTAACTGAAAAGATGCTGCCACCTGAATGGATGCGTATCTTTCGTATTAAAGCACAGAGTCTTAAACGAGGAGACTCTTGGTATTTAGAGTATGATGAAAATATTGAGCCTGACAATCTACACATGGGCTGGAAGCAGTACATCAGGAACACAGGTGCAAGGTCAGTGTGGTTTGTATATTCAGTATGGTATGTTTCATAGGTTAATATATAAAAATATAGTTGCATTAGGCCAATTACTGTGCATGAAGATGAGAACATTAAAGATGAGGGAATAAATGTAGTTGCTAACGAGGCTTAGTTCATTAAATGTTCAGTGCAATCAAAATCTAGAATATTCCAGAGTTTCAATGATGGGAGCATATTTTTTAGACTGGCAACACTAGAACTGAAGATGTAAGATGGAGCTGACATCATTTGTTTCCTTTCACTTCCTTGCGTGGGTGCCATCTCGTTAAAAAACAATTCGATGCAAGTTTAAACTCGTATTAAAAATAATCACTCTAGACTTTCTCTTCTAGTAAAGTAACACATGCTCTTTTTCATTTCCAAGGTTTAAATGTTCCATGTGCAGAAGAGAATGGCCTTCCAACAAGGTAAAGGTGCTCTTCCACATGTGCCTGAAAAACGGGCAGGGCACTGTCAAGGTGAGGCCCTTACGCCAGAACTGCAAGATGTGCTCCGAAGCTCCAATGGAGAATCCCAGCGTGGAATCTGACAATGTACACATCCTCATGGAGAATCTGGTGGAGAAAATAAAACAAAAGTGCTACCATAAAAACCCTGGTGGACGGAAGCGGTATTTCAGAAGCTTTGACGTCGATAGCCCCCATGAGCCCACACATTGTGAGGGGTGCATCAAAGGCGTGTGTACAAAATGAGCTACTTTTAAAGTCAGCCTGTTTCTGTTCGATCATAACTTTGCCTTCTTTCATTCTGTTTTATTGTATTTCTTCTTTATGTAATAAGCAGATGCACATTTTTGTATTTATCCTTTATTTGTGCTTGGTAGCAGACAGCTTTAGCTAATATATTGCTTTGTTTGTTAAAAACGTTCCTTAGCACAAAAGCTCTTATACATTTACTGTTACAAATAAATTAAATAAGTCAAGATTTAAATATGACATGAAGGTCTACAGGAGTCACTTTTCACATTTAAATTCGTATTTTCTGATTTTGTAAATAAATAATACATATTTTGAAAAAATAAGCATTACATTATTGTTCAAGAGAGGTGGGCAACATCTTCTTTTTTAATTTTGATTTAGAGCCACACACACAGCTTACACATGAAGCATGGTACATACCATGAATGTTGGTAAATATAATACATTGTTTTACAATGAGCCTGGGTAATTTTTTCAAAGAGAAAAAAAACAC
The DNA here is from genome assembly GCF_036321145.2 of Pelmatolapia mariae. Lineage (NCBI taxonomy): Eukaryota > Metazoa > Chordata > Actinopteri > Cichliformes > Cichlidae > Pelmatolapia > Pelmatolapia mariae. Next base: position 37,238,979 of record NC_086240.1, read on the forward strand.
CATTCTTCAAGAAAAAATATGCAAAGATTTTATTGTATTGGTATTTTAAGAAGAAACATGATCATGTTCATAAATATTAATAAGTACATTTTCTCCTATGTTACTTTTTTAATTGTAAAACAAAAGGGGGGGGGGGCGGGGGGGGGTGAAAACGTGCTGTTTTCTCAGGCGATATTGTTTTCTTACAAAAATACAAAAAATAAAAATCTTCTGGAAATGTATTTTATTTCTCCATTTTTTTTTTCAAATTCGTCAGTGCAAGAGGAGACTTTAGTGCATCACGTTTACTGATCATGCAACTGTAATTAAACTGCCCTTATGAAGTGTTTGTAGTGCAGACAAAGATAATACAAAGAATAAATAAAAATCTGCCTTTAAATTATAACTTGCTGTTTTTCATGATTTAAAAAAAGCTATTCAAACATCAGTACAAGCCCCCTAAACCTTATAACTGGTTATGTCATCCTTTGGCAGCATGAACTGCAATCAAGCATCTGTGGTAACTGCTGATGAGTTTTTTACGTCACTGTGGAGGAATTCTGGCCCACTCTTCTTTGCACAATTGTTGAAAAAAGGAAAAGGTTAGCTGATAGGAGGTTTTGCATGAAAGCAAAGTCAACCTGTTTGTCACACAGCAACACCTCTTCATTTGCCTGTGATCAGCAGGTGTGGCACTGACATTGCTGTGGTCAGTCCTCAACATTTTTCGAGTCACACACTGAGGTACAGTACATTAACTGTGGTTTATCTGCATGTTGTCTGAAAACACCTATAGGCAAAGCACTTGCCCTGCCTTTAGTTTTGCCTGCTCCACAACCTTTCCATGGGTTTGTCCACATCACGTTTTGTTTAGTGACATTATGTATATCTTGGCCATGAAGGCTGACTTTAGACTTGCGAGAGTTAGTTTCCCAGATAAGTGGAGACACACTTTAGGACTGTAGGTGCTGACTAATAGGGCTGACAGCAAAAATTTTTGAATGTGTCCATTTTTGAGAAGATTACTATTCACTAGTATATCAAAGAACAGTTTCCAAAACAGCTGGAATACAACAATTTCACTTTCAAAATGGTAAAGTATACCTACATTGTGTTTATGTTATGTTATTCCTTAGGTTCAATACAGCACCACCAATTCAATACATCCTCTGTTACTTTATTTAAATGTTTCATTATTTAACCATCAGACCTTTTGATTGTACTTGCTTTTATTCAAGGGTCTCCTGTCATCAATCAAGTCTACACTGATTATTTCTTTCAGTATCTTCATGCCAGGTAAGAATTTTCTGAACCATACTATGAGTATTTGAGTTTCATTTTCAACAACAGGTCAGCATCAGTTTCAAAAAGAAAAAGAAGAAAGTTTTTGGTGTGTACTGAACAATGTTTGCGTAACAGAGTAAAATAACTTCAGGATTAGTGAAATTATCTTGTACTGAGTTATAAATTGGAAATTCAAATCAATACAGAATTCATTAAATTCCAAATGATTTCTACAAAGTACAAGATAAATGTTGATTTTTTTTTCTTGTGAAAATCTCATTGCAAGCCAAACATTGCAACATAATTACACTCAATATTATTTCATTGTCTCATCAGCTTTTTGCAGTAATTACACCATTAGCTGCTCTCAGCCAACCCAACCTGCCCTGCTGGAGGCTCTGTCTCCGGTCTTTAACTTGAATGACATACGGCCTGTGAGGAACATGTCAACATGCACCAATGTCACTACTTTCTTCACTCTGTATGGGATTCTAGGGGTGGTATGTTCACCTATCAGAATATCACATCACATCACAAGTGTGTATGCAGACTGCACTCTAAAACTCTTTAAGCAAATTACTAAGAGAAATGGATAAACCACATCCACATAGCTCAAAGGATTCTCTTTCCATAGCAACACCAATGTTTTTTAATCCCTTGGCATATACTGGGTTGTCTTTCAGGATGAAAAGGCACAACTCTTGACCACTTACATTTGGCTACAGTGTGTGAGTACTGCAATGATGCCGCTACATTTGTTCATCTGTGATACAGGAATAATCTTTAAAAAAAAAAAAACCCATCATGATTACGTGTAGCATGCGTGATCTGTCCATTCTCATGAGTTTTGTTCTTTTAGTTGTGGATGAATGAATTTGTCAGCTGGGACCCAGTTCAGTGTGGTACAGACGTGATGTCTCTTCCCTCAAGCCAATTTTGGATTCCCGATATTGTAATCAATGAATTGTAAGTGATATATTACCAAGCCTGTGCCTCTCAAAGCATACACATATTATAATCTATGGAACCAAAACAAGTCTTTTCCTTATATTTCCCTAATAATAAATACATTTTTGTATTTGTCTTTTTTAATGTTTGGTCATCTCTCAGCAATTTTATTATATGTAACTGTGAAGTTGCTATTGTTTTCATAGGTCCATAATTTTCTAACTACTAGACACTTAGCAAATGTTCAAATAGGTGCCATGTTTGTTATTCACGCCATAATTTTTCTAATTGTTCTTACAGTATGGAGGAAAACAAGGCACCGCCTGTTCCCTATCTGTACCTGTACAGTAATGGTCTAGTGAATCGCGCTCTACCTGTCAGAGTTGTTAGTTCCTGTAACCTCGATATCTACACCTTCCCCTTCGACATACAAAACTGCACGTATACCTTCAACTCCTACTTGCACTATGGTCAGAAAATATTTTATACATATACATTACATGTGGACAATTAGTGAGCTCAACTTTAGCTCAGTATTTTCCTCTTTGCTTTTCCTCTCTGTACAGCAACCGATATAAAGATTTCTCTTGGAAGATCTGCAGAACAAATAACACAGATCTCCAAGAGTGTGATGGCCACCATGGGTGAATGGGAGCTGCTGGAAATCACCGCCTTTAAAGTCAATCATGATGGAGAGAATGAGAATCTTTATTATGATGAGCTTGAATTTCATGTAGGTGGATTGCAGTGCCAATAAACTGCTGTAATTAGGCAGAAAGGAGAAGATACTTGGGCTTGTTCACATATCTCATATTAATGTGTCCATAATGCCTGTTTTGTAAATCCAACACAGCTACAATCACGATTTGCTCACATACACGATCCACTTGGTCACGATAAGAAGATTTCACAGCACAAACATACCTGACCAAGTTTTCCCTTATTGTACAGATCAGATTGAAGCGCCGGGCCACTATGTATGTGGTCAACCTCCTCCTCCCCAGCTGCTTTCTCATCACAGTCGACCTCTTCAGCTTCCTGCTGCCACCACAGAGCGTGGACAGGTCCGCCTTCAAGATGACCCTCATCCTCGGCTACACCGTCTTCCTGCTCATCATGAATGACTTGCTGCCGGTCACTGGAAACACCATACCCCTCATAAGTCAGTGACAGTCAACGAAATGTCTACAGTGATTTCTTGAAACTGTTTATAGTTATGTTTTTTAATTATTAACTTATCCTATACTAAAAAAAAACCTATGATATGAAAGGTACTGGTTAAAGAAAATTAAGGGAACCCTTACATCCCATATATTTGTTATAGATACACATACATAACATGTGTGGAACAGTAAAATCAATATTATTATGTCCAAATTTGTAAACACTGTTCACTTTTTTTTAAACTATATTTACATATGCATTTAAAGAACAGCTTTTAAGATAAAAATATATAGATTAGTGGCTTAGACTGTGACATTGTAAACTTGTATTGTTTCTGGGTTCCTTTGTCTCTCTGTAGACGTGTTCTTTTCTCTCTGCCTGGCTCTGATGGTGGCCAGTCTGCTGGAAACAATCCTCATCACCAACCTGCTGTGTGGGTCTGCTGACTTCTCTCCTGTCCCTCACTGGATGCGAGTCCTTTTTCTGCAATTTCTGGGTGTTATTGTTTGTATGCCCCGAATGAATAAGAAGCCAAGAGTTTCAGGTATGTGGTTTATAGTGATTAAACATAAGTAGCGAGTTTAGAAATGTAAAGGTTACAAGATTAGGTGACTATGAATATTTCTTCTTGACTTTGCTTAGAAATAGACCTTAAGACCAGGACTGCTGTAGCAACTATTGAAACTTATGTGGGGCCTCAAGAGCCAAAGGGGCAATCAGCGGAGGATCTGGCTGTGTATGAACTCAAGAAACTGGGCAAGGACCTCCAGGCCATTCGCCTGAAGGTTGATCAGGAGCTAAAGGACAGCCAAAGCTCAGAGGAGTGGATGCAGGTGGGTTTCATCATAGACCGTCTGCTGTTTGGCCTCTACATTCTCTTCATCTCAGTCAGCTTTATCACCATCATCATTATCTGGGTTAATTCGTACAATAACTAGGCAACTGGCATGTGTTTTAAAGCTCTCCATTTGTGCTAGTGGGTTGAATGTTAGTGCATTTTGACCAATATGTTGTCATTTTTGTAGATGGTGTGAAAAACTACTGTCTTAGAGCACATTTATGCAGTATGTATAGTATAGTTATACTGTATTTTGTATTATTGTTTCATACTGGACTTTAAATTAGCTCTGCTGCATTTATAATCATTCATCTTTATCCTTCTGTGTTGTACTGTGCAATTTTTAAATGGAGGAAACCACTGTATACAAAATAAAACAGCTGTAAAATTTCATTAAATTTGTGAGTGACATTCATTTCAAAATGCACAATCATATCCCTGTGTAGATTATATATATAGATTTATATAGTATAATGGATTCCTTCTAAGTACTTAAATCATTTTAAGTGCAATCTTTAGACTGTGGGAGGAAGCCAGAGCACCAAACCTATCAAGCCACACAACATAAAAACTTCACACAGACAGGTCCCAAAGCAATGACGTTCAAACAGGGAATTTAGCTTTGAGACGTTATGCCAATCACGGCACCATCTTCTGCTTTCCATTTGACATTTAAAACTTCCAGTTTCAGCACTGTAGTTTTTATTTAACACAAAGGTAGGCCATATAGGATATTCACTTCAAGTATGGTGAACTGTGAGTATAGTCTTAAGACATTCAAGCACACTCTAAACACTTTCCCCCAGTATTTTCTTATATTTTTACAAATATTAGGAGTTTTAGTGTTCAGTAAATTAAATGACAAAAGGTGATATTGATATGATGCTTCAGGACAGGTCACTGTTTTTATATCATGCACTGATGTAGTATTTATAGATCATGTAGTTCATAGCGATCTAGATTTAGTATTTATCATGAGATTTGATTATGAATAAATACCTATCATGCTAGACAACATCTGTAAATCTGACTGAGTGTAAAAATTGTTGAAAATTTCATTGAAATACTGGATGTTTATGAGGTAGCTCTGAAGCTAAACTAAAAACTAAATAATCAGGAGCACAGTGAATTGTTGGTGGCTTTTACTTTTGTGGAGTGAGAAATCAAATTATCATCAATCAAAAAAAAAACCCAGATATTGCAACAAATATAAGAATCTGATATGCCGACATGATCCCGATATGTCTTTTATTTAAAATGTTGCACGTTCTCCATCACAGTTAGGAAGACAGTCATTAAATGTATATGGGAAAGTATTAGGCTTAATATTACGTTTTATAGCTTGTAGCCATGCTATTGCAGTATAGGTATAACAGTGTTATAGTTAAATTAATTACTAGAATATAATTTAGTCTGTTAACACTTTTCTGCTCACTGATAAACAAACAAAGTAACACTTAGCCTGGGATTCTTCTTGTTTTGGTGCATTATGATCACATATCGAAAACTTCCACATGTGGACTAAAAATCCGACCTGACACAAAATATCTTGATACATAACTCATAAAGGAGTTCTCACAGAATGGGTGAATTTAAATTTATTTTAAAAAACTTACATAAAATAATAAAAGCTTGTTTGGCAGACTAACGCCTGCTTGTCACAGGTTTCTCTCATTTGCCTGTGATGGGCATGTGTGACACTGATGTGGTCAGTCCTCGGCATTTTCAAGTCACACACTGAGGTACCTTACATTACCTGTGGTTTATCTGTGCTTTGTATGGAAACACCTACAAGCAAAGCAGCTGTCCTGCCTTCTGCTCCGCATCATTTGCCCAAGGTTTGTCCACATCACGCTTTGTTTAGTGACAATATGTATATCTTTGCCACTTTAGTCTTGCAAGAGTAAGTTTCCCAGATAACCAGCAGACACACCTTTGCTCTGCTGCTGCTGACTAATACAGCTGTCAACAATTTTTTTTAAAAATGTGGAAATTATTTAAGGAGATGATTATTCTGTAGTATACCAAATAAAACTGTTTCCATTCAAAAAACAGCTGGAATACAACACTTTCACTCGCAACATTATGGTAAGGAATTTTTTCTCGTTACATTGTCACAAGTGTTACTGCTGAAGTTAAGTACTAATAATAGTGCATATCTGTTACTTGAATCCAAAATGTTATTACCATTTTTTATCCATAAATCTTCCTGATTGTGATTCCAGGAGCTTCTTCCGTCACTCAAGCCAACCATGATTTTGATCTTCATGCCAGGTATGTGTTGTTAAGCACAATGAAAGTATTTGAGTTTCCGCTTTAACAACAGTGTGTTCAGTAGCTAATCAATGATGTTAAATACAGTAAAAGTATGAGCATTAAATCTGGAGAGAGACAAATGAATTTACAAGTACTGAATTCATTTCAGTCAAATCCCATTGCAAGCCAAACACTACAACGTAATTACACTCAGATTCATAATTTCGTTGCCTCATCAGCTCTTTGCAGTGCTTACATGGTGAACTGCTCTGCACCAAACAAACCTGCCCTGCTGGAGTGTCTGTCTCCAGTCTTTGAAATAAGTGACATATGGTCTGTGGAGAAAATGACAAAATCCACCGATGTCAGCACTTTCTTCGCTCTGTGTGAGATACTAGGAGCGGTATGTCACTTGTCACATGAGCTTATTTACAATGTTGTTAGTGTGTATACAGATTTTATCTTTTGGTATCGATTCTATCTGAAACTCTTGAGTTGAAGGACTGTCACCAACAAGTTCAAACTTCTTCAAAGCGAGGCTTTCTGTGTTTTCTGTGTTAGAGAATTCTTTTCTGGTCTTCCAGGATGAAACTCCTGAACTCCTGCTCACTTATATTTGGCTACAATATGTATGTACTGCAATAATTCTAGTATTTTAGCCATGCAGGGGTTTGCCTGCTATTTGTGCTGATACCAGTTTTGTTGTTTTAGTCTCGGATCAATGAGTTTGTCAGTTGGGACACATTTCAGTGGCGTACTGAGCTGCTACATCTCCCCAAAACCAAATTGTGTGTTCCAGATACTGTAATCAACGAGCTGTAAGTACAAAATCATTTACTCTTTATCTCAAACTCTGCACAAGCATTTCCAAAAGAACAGTCATCTAGAAACTCTAAAAATGAATGTTTCAGCATTGTGTGGAGTATTCTGTTGTTGTAAATGCCACAAATCCTCTGTGCCTTTGTCTTGCAATTACAAATCTAACTTATATGCAGACCAGATAATATGACTACCATTAATTAAAAACCCTAAATTTAATCCCATGATTGAGAATGTTGAATTTTTGAATTTTGAAAATTGTTCTCCCAAATATTTTGCAAAAAGACACATCAAGAACATTTTTTACAAAATAATTCCTTTAGTTTTTCTCTGTGACATAATGGGGTTAGTGTTAAGGGTTTTTGTCAACATTAATAGTGCCTTAAATCTATGCCATGTTCTGATTTCACATGTCTATTCACAAAAAACACCCTGTTCCCTGTGTAATAACAGTACGGTGGATGACAGTCTACCTGTCAGAGCTGTCAGCTCCTGTAACCTCTATGTCTACACCTTCCCCTTTGACATACAAAACTGCACTTATACCTTCAACCCCTGCTTGCACTTTGGTAAGAACATTTAACACTTATGCATATCAGTTTTACTTGATTATTATTATATACCCTTTTTAATTATCTCTAAATTGAATGTGGGCTTTAAGTGAACTCTGAGTTAAGAGAGCATTTTTCTCTTCACCTTTCTTCCCTGCACAGTGAGGGACATAAAGATTTTTCTTGGAAGACCTGCAGAAAAAAAGGCAACAGTCTCCGAGAGTGTGATGGCCACCATGTGTGAATGGGAGCTACTGGATATCACCTCAGATAAAACAACAGAGAATGATATTAACAGTGAGGGTTTATGTGCTGATGAGTTTAAATTTCATGTAAGTTGATGTAATGATAAACTACAATAAGTAGTAAGATAAAATCAATTGTAATTTTTTCCCTATATTTCTAAAATGTTTAAGATTATTGCATAAGTCAAACACACCTAAAAAATATAAATTCAGTCTAAATCCTGAATTATACAGTTATATAGCAAACATTCATGTACCAGGTAATGACAAGCATGGTTCACAGTTTAAGAGTACCTCAATTATCTCTTCTTTTCTTTCCACAGATTATGTTGAGGTGCCGGGCCACTATGTATACGGTAAACTTCCTGCTCCCCAGCTGCTTTCTCATCACAGTTGACCTCTTCAGCTTCCTGCTGCTTCCACAGAGCGTGGACAGATCCGCCTTCAAGATGACCCTCATCCTCGGCCACACCATCTTCCCGCTGATCATGAATGACCTGCTGCCGGTCACTGGAAACACCATACTCCTCATATGTGAGCAGCACTCAACAAAAAGTCTACAGTGATTTCTTTAAACCGGCTACAGTTGTGTTTGAATAGAAACTGGACTGGGAACATACTTCTAGAGTGTTTAAAAAATTACAGTATAGAGAAAAATATGTAAACCTTACATGGAACAGGTTTCCATACCAGCAGTATTTAATGCTAATATTTATATCCAGGCACATGCACAAATTCAGTCAACTAGGCTGCGACATTGTAAACTTGTATTGTTTCTGGGTCTCAGCACACATCGTTGTCTCTCTGTAGACGTGTTCTTTTCCATCTGCCTCCCTCTGATGGTGGCCAGTTTGCTGGAAATAAACCTCATCACCAACCTGCTGTGTGCGTCTGCTGACTTCTCTCCTGTCCCTCACTGTATCCGAGTCCTCACGCAATTTCTGGGATTTCTTATTTCCATGGCACCAATGAATAAGAAATCAAGAGCTTCAGGTATGTAGTTTTTAAGTAGCTTTGAAGTGGTTTAGAATCAGTAGCATGAGGAAATTCAGGATTACAGAAATAATTGACTTTACAGAGTTCAAAATAATTTATTTTGCAAAGTTGTAAAAAAAAAAAAGAAAAAAAAGACCTAAATCAAAGCAGTCCCTGGCACATGAGCTACTCCAGGTGCAATCCACAGGAATGCAGCACAGGACAATAAAAGCCAAAATTGAACATTGATATGTTCTCGTCACAACCTGTGCAATCAATAATGACTCAATTACACACACATGTACCTATCTATTTATTTCTATTTCTATACTGTTTATACTATATTTATTTTCAGAACATATTTTATTTTCTATTTATGTATTTTTTCAATAGTTAGACTGATTTTTTGCTTCCCTTGCTTTGCAATGAATGGGGTAGCATATAATTTTGTTGTGCTTTTAGCATTATGGCACTAAAAGATTCTGAATCTGATACTTTTTTTTCCATTGATTTAGAAATAGACCTTAAGACCACGACTGCTGTGGAAAATATTGAAGATTATGAAGGGCCTCAAGAGAAAAATGGGCCAGCAGTGGAGGACGGGGTTGTGCAGGAGCTAAAGAAAGTGGGCAAGGACCTCCAGGACATCCACCTGGAGGTCAACCAAGGCTCAGAGGAGTGGATGCAGGTATTCAAATATTTATCTATTTTGAGTGTACAAAAAATACATTGTAAATATGTTTGCCAACCCTTATGGTCTTTTAGGATGGAGCCTTGGATATTTAATCTGTTTTTAAGACTGGAAAAACATGGAAAAATAATGTTGTGATATCATGAAAACAGAGGCTCTCCCTCTTATTGAAAAGCCCAATAGATATTTCTGTATTTCCTGAGATTATATCAATAATATGTTTACACAGTGTTACCAGTTACAAAATGTAATTTTATCTGCAACTTAAGAATACAATGATGATTAAACCATATTACTGTGTAGTACTTAACCCAAGTAATCTAAAACATCAGTTTCTAGACCAAGATACACCTCATCCATTATTCATACTTGTAACTAGATGTTTATTATGTATATCTAACATCTAAAACATCTAAACCTGCTTTTACATTGTGGGCATAATAGGAAGGTTTGCATAAATTTCATACCAGATGTATAACAGATCTAGGATGAATAAACATTTAACAACGAATGTCAAGGTTTAACAGTTAGGTTCAATTTGAACGCTGATTTTTTTTAATGACCTGTAATGATTGTCTTTAAAAAGATGCCCACGCCACTAGCACACCACTCAAACTGACAACCACAGTTTTAATGTTTTCAGTGCTGCTCGCTGAAAGTCAGGCCTTCAAAGCTTCTATTAATCTTCATCTCTCTGCTAATGCATGGTAAGTTCCTATAATATACTAATACACATTTATTTATATTATTAAAAAATAACTAATTCTTATATTACTGATTATTTGAATCTCCTGTGTAATTAATTCTTATGTGTTGATTTTCTCACAGTTTTCATTCTAAGTCACTATCCAAAATACTAAATAGTATTTAAACATATAAATGACGAATTGTAATGGTTCATCAAACTGTGTTTATTATTTGCACTATACCACTTATTTTATGTGCATAATCTACAGTGTCTATAGACATCTTATTAAAAAATAATCTTATTACAAAATGATGTTATACCTGTTGAAATTCCTAACTGCAAAACTGATTTCTGAGAGTCAGATTGTAACACCCATTAAAGACAAAAATTGTCTAAAATACACATTTAGCCAGAAATGTTATGCACCATGCTGTCCAATTCATTCCTGTCTACCTTTTGAAGATTTTACTTTTAGATTAAAAACTGAAATTCAAATTTGAAACTTGATAAAGTCAAGTTTAGATTTAGATAAATGTAGATATACATGATGTCTCACTCGTATTTGGGTCGCATTTGCCAGAGTTGTAATTGTGGGCATTCAGACAAGCATATTTGCTGCGACATCACGAGGGCACATTTCTTCTTTCCTTTGCAGCTCAGTACTGCTCCACTATGCTGAACTGCTCTAACCCTGATACACCGTCAACACTGGAGGCTCTTTCGCCAGTCTTCAACCTGAACGCCATTCGACCTGTGGTGAACATAACAACAGTCACTAACGTTGGCCTTTTCTTAACTGTGTTTGGCATTATGGGAGTGGTAAATGACACCTTTACTAACATAAAACCATTTCAATATTAGATCATATGTATACACATGTGCTTTTCTGCATACTATACAAGATAAAGAGCATAAAATGGTCAAAAGCAATTTTCCATGAGGGCAATTTTTTATTTTTTTGAGGATAAATAAATAAATATCTTCTTTTTCAGGATGAGAAAGCCCAGCTCCTCACAACATTTCTATGGCAAGATGTTGTAAGTAGTTTTTTCATAGTACATTTTCAAGCAATAATGAAACAGCTGAGTTCTACCCATATCTATCCAGAAAAAAATGTTTTTATAGATCAAAGTTTAAGTTTTGTCCTTGAAATCTTTTTGGGCAGCAAATAGCCAAACCCATTAGTGACATAAAAGTCATAAAAGTGTTAAGATAAAAGAATAGTTTTTGGGGTTCCCTTTTAAATTTAATTATCTCGAGTTTTTAAATGGTAGCCAGCAGGTTTTATATTGTGTTCATGTTTATATCTGCATGGTTTGTGTTGCAGCAATGGGAAAATGAATTCACCAAGTGGGACCCAGAAAACTGTGGAACTAGTCGGATTTCAATTCCAAGAACAAATCTCTGGGTACCAGATATTATAATCAATGAAATGTAAGTGCCATCTTCAGTAATTCAATAATTTAAGATCAGTTTCTTTTTTATGTATTTGTGTGATCTTGAGAACTAGCCCTGACGCATCATTAGCCAATAAAGCACTAACTCTACTAAGCAGCAAAAACAAAAATGGAGAAGGTGCATACAGGTGAAAGTAGAAAGGCATGGTTTCTGTGCATACCGTTGTCAGGAAATATTTGAGTTGCGACTCCAAACGATTTCCATCTACTCATTTTCTTGCTCTTATCTGGTCGCGGGGTCAGCAGCAGAAGCAGAGAAGCTCAGACATCCCTCTCCCCAGCCACCTCCTCCAGATTAGAAAAACTCCAACACTGATACAAAAAACAAAACCAAAAACAAGAAACTAGAATCATGAAACTCAAACCAAAAAGCTAAGAAACTAGGAAACTTAAAGTGGGAGTACGGAGGAAACACACGTAGCACAGAGAGGGTTCATGATGGTTAATGACACGACAACGGACAGAGGAAAACACAGCTTAAATACAACAGGGAGTAACGAGGGAATGGAAAACAGGAGGGAAACACAGCTGGGACTAATCTGACATAACGAGACAAAGGGGAAGCAAAACTCAAAACAGTGAATGCAGGACACAAGACTATCAAAGTAAAACAAGAAACAAAAGACAGGTGCAGAGACGCAGACTTGACAAGGAGGCATGGCTGACAGGGAAAACAGAGCGAACGTGGAGCACAGAGACAAGAGTACAAACTGCGACATGGAGACACGGCTGACTGAGGAGACACAGGGAACATAGAGACAGGGGTGACTAGACATGAAACGTGGGACACGGGAACAGAAACTAAACACAGGCTAAGATGAACACTGAGGGAGGGAGCACTAAGACTTAGCTTAAGAAATAAAGATAACCAAAACCAAGAACAACAATAATCAAAGAATATTTAACCAAAAACACAAACACTGGGTCACACCCAGTACCTTGACATCAACATGGAGAAGTAGCGGCTCTACTCCGAGCAAAGGGGCCCTGCGCTAGGATACTAACTCCATCCCCAACAAAGTGAATGGTTCCTTTGATCGTGTACACATAAGGGTCTTCTGAAGCGCTATTTGTGTGATCCCTCACCCAGGACCAATTTGCCATGCGAGGGGACAAAAGCTCCCTGACAGCATAGCCCTGGGATCCATAGGACACACAAACCCCTCCACTACTATAAGGTAGCGATTCACATAGGGGTCCAACTGATGTCAATGGAATAACATAACAATAGGGTGGATAGGATAATAGAGCGGTTTGGTAACACTGCTATCCACTATATGAAGATATAATCTTTTTGATCTGCCTCCTATGATATTTAGCAGACAGAACGAAGCAGACAACTTAACACTGAGCAGTCATACTTAATATTAGGCGGCACTCTGTGTATCAACTGTAAGCCCGTTCTTCATACATTTTCTATTTCTGCCATGTAGCTATCTGAGTATACTTAATTTTAATAATGAAGGTAGTTTTGTTTGAAACATTTAATGAGGGCACTATCAGCATACAGTACTTGTGTTATACTTGTGTTTCTAAATTTTATGTCTTTCATCTTCCTGCAGCATGGATGAAAACACAGCTCCAAAGGTCCCATTTACCTACCTGCTTTCTGATGGTACTGTGAGGGATTCACAGCCTGTCAAAGCTGTCACCTCGTGCAGGCTTGACATCTACTTGTTTCCATTTGACATTCAGAACTGCACTTTAACCTTCAGCTCATTCACACTCAAGAGTAAGTCCATGAGGATCTATTGCAATCTGTCCTATGAAATGAATGGTTTAGTTTATAATACAGTAAAATTATTTTACTGACATTGATATGAATAGTCTTGTCTGACAAACTGACTATTTTCCATGCAGGTAGTGCTCTGCAGCTTTACCTGAAAGGGACTCCAGAGAGTATGTTTGAAAACTCTAAATCAATGATGGCAACCATGGGTGAATGGGAATTAATAGGAATTGCAGCAAAGAAATACACACTGCCATCTACAGCATCGGGCTTTTATGATGAAATTCGCTTCCATGTAAGACACTCCATTACACTGTAAAACTATAATGTTATTGTATGATTTAATTATTCATACTATAAGAAAACAGAAGACACAAAGGCAAAGGCTTTTAGAAAGTAATCCGAAAGAAGAGTTTTCACTTCATTATCAGATATTTAACTCTTTGGTTTGTATATCTGAGGAACCTAGGATCTATAGAACATTTAAATCAAATACATCTAAAAGTTCTAAAAACATCAAAAACACCCGGGAACAACTGCACTGTCCTTAGTGTTAAATTCCACTTTGCTGCAGATCTCATTGCGGCGCCACGCCATGATGTACGTAGTGAACCTCCTGCTCCCCAGCTGCTTCCTCGTCACTGTGGACTTCTTCAGCTTCATCTTGCCTCCCAATGAAGTCGACCGGTCTTTGTTCAAGATGACGCTGATCCTGGGCTACACCGTCTTCCTGCTCATAATGAATGACCTGCTGCCTGTCACTGGAAATGCCATACCTCTCATAAGTACGTTTACATTGTCTGGTTTGGTATACATTTCGTCCCAATGTGACTTTTTGGCCCAAATACTAAAGGGTTGCTTGTTCTGACCCACCTAGAGATATAACAGTATAACTACCATAATGTAATGATGAAGCTACATGTGTGTTGATTTGGGTTGAACCCAGGACTGTATAGGCGTTGGCTGAATAACAGTGGTGTTCACCTTGGGGTGTCGGTCAGAACACACAGGACGCACAGTTAAAGGTTATACCGTCTTTACTGTGATTCCTCAGCTTAACAGCACAGTACAGCAACACAGTAATGCAACCGCAGGCTTAAAAGTGGTGAGGGGTGTGGGTGTGGTAGTTCTTTAGCGACACACACGACTCACACCGTGTGTAGACATCCACTGCTGAGTCAGTCTGCCAGGTGGCTCTTGCTATGTGTTAGCTCCAACTCTGATCACTGGAACATGTGCTCAGTAGTGCAACTGTGCTCTCTCACCACAAGGGGGCTCCCCTCCCACAGCTAACAGCCTTTCCAACATAGCCGCCCCCCAATTTGCAGTGTAAAGTGGCTCCATGGATAGGCTGTCTACGCAGACGAAGGATCCCCCACCTGGTCATCCTCATTCTTGATCGCCGGAAGTACAATCAGACGTACTATAGGCCGGGTGTATGTTTTGTCACGTATCTTCACCTCTGCTGTTCGGGTGTGGCCATCAGATCCAGTAAGAATCTTCATCACCCTCCCAATCTGCCATGATGCTCTGGGGAGCTGTGGATCCACCAGCAGAACAACTGCTCCCTCTGTTATGTCCTCCATGGGTCTCTGCCACTTCATGCGAGTTTGGAGATTAGGCAAATAGTGTCTGATGAAGGATGACCAGAACCTGTCCACCAGGATTTGTGAATGTCTCCATCTTCGCCTCCCTAGCGCTGCCTCTTCGGGATACACTACCTGAGGTAGGGAGCTGTCCGGCCGCCCCATGAGCAAGTAGTTTGGGGTCACTGGATCGATGTCAGCCACATCCGCAGAAACATAACCTAGGGGTTTGGCATTCAGGATACCCTCGATTTCTGTAAGAACGGTTCTGAGTACCTCCTCACTCACTGTTTGAGAGCCAACAGAGGTGTATAAGGCGGTTTTGATAGAGCGAATTTCCCTTTCCCAAGCGCCTCCGAAGTGGGGTGCTGCAGGTGGGTTGAAGCGGAAACGAATCTGCTGCTTAGCCAGTTTCTGCTGGAGGTCTGGACACATGCTGGAGAACGCCTGCTGGAGCTCCTTTTCCCCTCCTTTGAAGTTTGTCCCCTGATCTGAGTAAACTTCTGCCGGTTTCCCTCTTCTCGCGATGAACCTGCGGAAGGCCATCAAAAAAGAGTCAGTGTCGACGGAGGTCAGGAGGTCTATATGAACAGCCCGAGTAGTGAGGCACTTAAACAAAATGCCCCATCGCTTCTCCCTGCGTCTGCCTATCTTTATCCAGAAAGGACCAAAGCAGTCCATGCCAGCCGAATAGAAGGCAGGTTTGAACAGCCGGAGGCGGGCAGGCGGCAGGTCAGCCATTTGCTGGGAAGCTGGGTTTGCCCTCCACCTACGGCAATCCATGCAACTATGTTGGTGCCGCTTAACGGCCTCTCTACCTCGCAGGATCCATACAGTCCGCCGAAGCTCAGCAAATACTCTCTCTGGGCCAGGATGACCGAGACGTGCATCCACATCTTGAATGAGTAGTTTGGTATACACATGGGTGGGATCCAGGACCACAGGGTGTACCACAGACAGATCAAGGTTCTCTGCTCGCCGCAGCCTGCCACCAACCCGGATCAGTTTAAGATTGGCATCGTACTGCGGTGCTAGGCATAAAAGCCGACTGCTAGCCGGTATAGGTTTGCCTGCCTGTAGCAGGTGGTAGTCCTCTGGGAAACAGTCCATCTGAATCTGTCTCAAAACTTGTTGCTCTGCCTCGGTGTAGGCCCCCGCAGTAGGTGAGTTACTCCCAGCTGGGTCACCCTGAATTGCCGCATTTTGAATCTCCTTTGCTGTGGCTTCTACTAATTCTGCCCATGTGCTGAACCGCTGGGCCTCTGGGGTTTGATTGCCCGGGGTCGTGTTAGCCATATGACATATGGCAGAGCGTTTTAGCTCAGTGCCATCCTCTGGGTCTGATGTACTCAACAATGGGCTGGAGGGCCACCGGTCTGGAGGTAGGAGGAGAAACTCTGGTCCCTGGGTCCACCTATTTGGGCTGACCAGTTCAGTGAGACTTTTGCCCTTGTGATGTCATCAGCTGGGTTTCTTGTAGAATCCACATATCGCCAGTCTTTGGGGTTAGTAAGCTCCTGAATTTCTGTAATTCTGGTGCCAACAAACACCTTGAAATGGCAGGATGCGGAATGCAACCAGTTGAGGACGGTGGTTGAATCTGACCACAGCGTACATGAGGTCACCTGTAAAGTCAGCTCTGCCTGAAGTAGCTTTGCAAGCTGGGCTCCAGTGAGTGCCGCGCAGAGTTCAAGTCTGGGAATAGAAATCTGCTTCCTCGGAGCAACCCGTGATCTGGCCATGAGGAATGACAGCTGCACATTACTGTCTGGATCTTCTGATCTCAGGTACGCCACAGAACCATAGGCTCGCTCTGAGGCATCGCAGAAGACATGTACTTCTCTCGCAATGTCAGACTGATCCCTGTGCGGCAGTGTGTAACATCGTGGCAATGTCAACTCTGATAAGTGCACCAACTCCACCTTCCATGTCTTCCACTGGTGCAGCAAATCGTGAGGTAACTGGGGGTCATCCCAATCGCGATGCTTGTCCCAGAGTTGCTGAACAATAATCTTGGCCCTGGTGGTGAAGGGGATGATGAACCCAAGTGGGTCGTACTGACTAGCCAGGGTTCGGTATATGTTCCTCATAGTGGGCTCTCCATAGTCAATGGGTCGGTGCTTGAGGCTGAGGGTGTCTGTCTCACAGTTCCAGTTCAGTCCCAGTGTTGATTCATGTGCTTCTTGTCGGTCCTGTGACAGCCAGAGTTCCAGTTTCTCTGACCGTGCCTCAGATGGCAGATGACTGATCACTTCAGGCCTATTACTAGCCCACTGCCGAATTTCAAAGCCCCCGGATGCCAGAAGCTGCCGTAGTTTGTTGACCAACTGCTGGGCTTCTTCAATCGATGAAACACTCTGCAGACAGTTGTCCACATAAAAGCACCGTTCGATGGAGAACCTCACATCCTCTCCTGGTTCACTATGCAGGAGGACATGCCGCTGGAGCGCAAAGGAGGCACAGCAGGGACTACATGTTGTCCCGAAGGGAAGGACTTGCCATTCATAGATGTGAGGGGGCTCATCCCGGTTCATATTGCGCCAAAGAACCTCAGGAGCAGTTTGTCTTCCGGGAGTAGGCACACCTGGTGAAACATCCCTTTTATATCACCACTGATGGCTATGCTGTGTTCTCTGAAGCGCAGGAGCACTCCAACCAGAGAAGGACTCAGGACAGGGCCAGGCAATAGGGACTCGTTCAGGTTAAGTCCCTTGTGTCGAAAAGAGCAATTAAAGACCACTCTATTCTTGCCATTGTGCTGGACCATGTGATGAGGTATGTACCAACTCTCCTGGCTCTGAGATGCAACCTCCGGTTGCAGTTTGGCTACAAACCCGGAGGTCACTAACCTCTCCATCTCGGCCATATACGCAGCGGCCCTAACCGGGTCTTTGCTCAGACGTCTCTCCATACTCCTCAGGCTGGGCAGTGTCGCTTCTTGGGTGGCCTGAAAAGGTGGTGCATCCTTCCTCCTCAATAAGGGTGTGGCATACCGGAGCACTCCCTTAACATCCACGCGCCTTGTTCTGGCCTCCAGCATCTGCAGGGCTTCATGATCCTCCCTCGACCTTGTCACCTCCTTCTCACTTTTATAGGGTAGAATATCCACTTGCCACAGCTTCTCCACATGCCTCTGGAGTTCAACAGATGGGGGGCTGCAGGAGGTATACAGACACTGTTGAGACTCTAACTGTGGCTCAAGCGACTTTGCAGGCCCTTGCAGAGTCCATCCCAGTCGGGTTCGAATCGCAGCTGGCCCTTCTGGTGATCCAAAGCGCACGGGCTCTATAGGGTTTATGAGATGTGGGTGATCGGCCCCAATTAGCAACAGGGGCGAGACTCTGCTGAAGGTTTGTAGGGGCAAGTCCTTCAGATGTCTGTACCTTCTCTTGAGCATGGTAACTGGATATGAATGCTCAGCTAAGCCAAGCCGCTGGGCAGTGAAGGCATTAGCTACGTGGAAGGATTTCTGGGGCTGCAGGATAGGGGACAGTGTGAATGAAACGCAGGCCCCATGCAACGTTTGGATATCCTGACGGATAGTTCTCAAGGCTAGGTCTTCAGGTGTGCCTGTTAGGCCCAGTTGCTGAGCTGCAGAGGAGAGCAGCATGGTGCGGTCAGAGCCATCATCCAGGATGGCATAAGTGTCCAGAGTTTTGTCACCATTTCTCAGGAGAACTCTGATCACTTTAAGCAGAACACGGGTAGAATCTGAAGGTTTATCCAGGTGGAGTATTTCAGTTGCAGAGCTCACCAGGCAGGTACCCTCCTTCACACTCTTGACGTTGACCTCATGCAGGATCTGAAGGTGTTTGCCTTGACATAGGCTGCAAGCTTTCTTCAGATTGCACTGGGCTGCTTGATGCGATCTGCCGCATCGCCAACAACGCTGGTTTGTTTTGATCCAGTCTATGATTTGAGCCTTATCAAAAGACTGGAATATGGGGCACTGACTGAGATAATGGTCCTCCGTATCACAGTAGGGGCAGAAAGCTTTCAGCGGGCCTTTCTTCTTGCTATGGGCAACTGGTTTGCTGCCCGCCGGCTCGACAGGCTGCTTCGGCGGCAGATTCTCTGAGCCATGCAGGATGGTGGCCATGCGCCTTACTGACTTCGCCTCTCTCAGGCGCTCTGGTCTCTGGGTGGACCTCTCCTTCTGCCCTATAGCCCCAAGCTGGGTACTGCTATCTTGGCACCATGTTTCCAGCTGCAACCACTCCGACAAGTCTGTTAGGTTGTATACTACCCCTGGATGGCGACACATGTGCCTCCGAAACTCAGACCTCATTTCAGCTGGCAGCTTACTGAGGAGCCGTGCCACGTGAGAGCCACACTTCAGTTCCACTTCGCCATCCGGACCAAGGGTCTTCAGCATACCAACGAGAGCCCGAATCTGCAGTGCGAATCTTTCGAAAGCCTCCACGTCCCCGCGACGAATGTCCGGTGCATCCATAACACTGGCAATCTTCCTGAGGGCTAACTGGTGGGGCTGACCAAACTTCTCTGATAAGGCTGCCATAGTGTCAGTATAGGGGGATGGAGAATTGAGATATGCATCAGCTATGAGACGGGCTTCATCTAGTTTCAAATGATCCATCAGTATCTGAAACTTGAAAAGCTCTGTCGCATCTGGTGGCAGCAGATTATCAAGTGCGATCTTTAACCGGGCAAACTCGCTTGGGTCCCTTCTAATGAGATCAGGAATACTTGGAGTTGGACCCCTGTATGTTCTCTCTTGTGCCATCACCTGCGGTGGCTGGTAGGCTGGGGATGGATGAGGTTTATATTGCCATGATGTTGTGATAGGTCTTGGTACCTCGGCGACGGGCTGCTGGCTCCAGATCTTGGTGGGGGCTTGACTCTGGAAACTGGGATACGCCCTAGCAGAACACTGCTCCTGCCAAGGAGGTTTCAAATGTTGCTGAAAGATAGGTGGATGTTCAAACTGAAAGGAAGTTGCACTGTTGGGAAATGGCGGGGTTGGCCGACTAGCTGTCAGTGTCTGCTCCTTTAACAGCTGTAGTTCACCCATCATCCTATCCAATGTATCAATCATTGTAGTATCCTTGGGTGGAGTACTCTGAACTGTTGGTGGGCGAAAGTATGGCCTTTGGTATTCTTGTTGAGCATGGATGTCCTGCCTATTGCCGTACTGTGGCCATGGACTCGTTCGTGCATCTATTTCAAATGTATGGGAACTAACCGTGGGGACACTGATGGGCTGCATACGTTGGGAGGAAGACAGAGGGGGTACCTGTATTGGGGGTGGTCTTTGGTCCCATTGCTGTGACAGGTAATCAACTCTGCCTGGTTCACGTGGTTGGGCGTAAGGCTGAGGTCTGCCATCCGTACCATACCGCGAACCCGAAACCGCAGGCATTTCCCATGGTCGATGGAAAGGAGAAGGAGGCTGATGGTTCAGGCCATCCCTACTGGAAACATGCTGCTGCATATCCTGCAGATCATTTGGAGAGGCGGTCCATTCATCCACGGTGTGTTCCCATCCAGGCTGACTCGTCGGGCTAGATGAGCGGGAGGTCTGTACAGACACTGCTGATGACACATACTGCTTTCTCTCTTCTGGCCTGGGTGCATACTGTGCTGTGTATGAGTGACGGTAGGATGTCATGTCTCGTTGGTGGCCCACCAAGCTCACCTCATAGTCTGCAAGGTAGGGGGGAGGTTGTACTTGGCGCCTCGGGCGAGTTGATTCTGAGACATCTTCACTGGAGAAGAAACTAGGCTGCATCCTTAGGATCCAAAGAAAGCACCATCCGGCTCGAAGGACCAATGTTGATTTGGGTTGAACCCAGGACTGTATAGGCGTTGGCTGAATAACAGTGGTGTTCACCTTGGGGTGTCGGTCAGAACACACAGGACGCACAGTTAAAGGTTATACCGTCTTTACTGTGATTCCTCAGCTTAACAGCACAGTACAGCAACACAGTAATGCAACCGCAGGCTTAAAAGTGGTGAGGGGTGTGGGTGTGGTAGTTCTTTAGCGACACACACGACTCACACCGTGTGTAGACATCCACTGCTGAGTCAGTCTGCCAGGTGGCTCTTGCTATGTGTTAGCTCCAACTCTGATCACTGGAACATGTGCTCAGTAGTGCAACTGTGCTCTCTCACCACAAGGGGGCTCCCCTCCCACAGCTAACAGCCTTTCCAACAATGTGTGAAAGAAAACAATGGATAATATATTCTTAAAAGTATACCTTTAAAAAGTACAAATCATCATATCAAATTATTAACAAAGTGCCAGGTTTTTGGCTATAGTGCACAGTTATTTTTGTTATTTTGTTTCAACTTTGTGTTTGTAGGTCTGCTCATTTCAGTTTAGTTCTTATTATATGAAAATGTTTAGTTTTAATCTAATTTTTATCAGTTTCAGTGGTAGTTTGGGTCTTTTTAATTATTATTTATAAATAATGCATGACAAATATGTCAGACTCAAGATTTAGGAAAATCAATATAGGCATTACAACAAACACACAGAATTTTTGAGAGCAGTTGACTCACAGTCTCGTAGATTAAAGCGTCATCTGTGACAAATTTTTTCACCAAGCTGACAGGGGCTAAGGATATTTCTTAAATAGTTTACGGCTTGTCTCCATTCCCTGAATAGACCAAATATATTCATGATTTTAATTTTTAAATATTTTGTCTGGATTTAACTTGTATTTGTCTATAAAATGTTAACATTAATTATTATTCCACTATCATTATTATAGATGTTTTCCTGTCTATGTGCCTGACTATGATGGTGGGAAGTCTACTGGAAACTATTGTCGTTACAAGCTTCCTGCACGGTTCCTCTAACTATTCTCGAGCTCCTCGTTGGATCAGAGTGCTTTTTCTTAAAATCCTGGGTCGACTAGTATGGCTTCCTCCAAAGCCCAGAGATCAGAACGACACAGTGATCCAAAATCCGGTCACACAGGGTAGGAAACAAGATTAGGATGAGCAAATTCTTAAAAAATGTGAAAGCTGACATAATCTTCTCACTTGTCTCTCCTCAATAGAAATGCCAGTCTCCTCTCCAGTGACAGAGGAATACAAGACTCTGGAACAGAAGGGGCCACTGAGTGAGGACAAAACCCTGCTAGAGCTGAGGAGCCTGGGCAGAGTCCTCAAGGCCATCCGCCTTCAGATGGAGAAGCATCTGAGCAAAAGCCTGAGCACAGAGGAATGGATCCAGATAGGTTTAATCATAGACCGCCTGCTGTTCATCCTTTACATCATCTTCATAACAGTCAGCTTCAGTACCATCATCATTATCTGGGTGGTTTTATACAATGCAGCCTAATTTAACTTTTTAGCTTGTCTTCTTTAAACTCTTTGCATACATTGAAATACTTTACCCTGTTTTGTAATTTTAGTATGCCAATTATGCAAGTACATATATAACAGAGCCCTATTTTCCAACAAAACCCTTCATCTGTCTTATATTTTCATCACTTTATGAACCAAAAAGCAAATTAAACAAGATGTTTTAAAGTCCAGATAATTACAAACTTAATCTTACAAATATTCTAAGCTGTGTAAAGGCAATTATAACAATTATATAATTATTTTGAGTTCTTCTATACATCCATTTTCTGTAGCACCAGTTTTCTGTATTTGATGTTTGGTGCTAAATGAGTCAAAAGGCTTCATTTACAAAATTAAATAATCAAACAAGAGTGCACAAATCCCCCGCATTAGGCAAGGGCTATACTAAAGATATGATGTTTTATAAAATGTTTCATTACAACAGGCTTACCTCAACCTTTTATTACAACATTCATCATCAGTAGTTTTTATAGATCATTTATATTAATAATTGTTTCGCGTCAATGTAAAGTCACATAATGTTGCATTGAAAAGATAAGGTTTTAAAGAGCTCAAACAAAAAGAAAGGCTTATGTTGTGGAGGTAAACACAGACGACACGAGAGCTCTCAATTAACACTCAGGTTTATTGCTCATCACCACACAACTCAATACTTTTCCCTCCAAAACACAGCATCAACACTTCTTGTAAACTGGGTGTTAGTGGAGCCCTCCAGTGGTCCACCACATTGTCCCCCATGGCTCTGCATCCAATTTCATATAATATATTACTCAATATACTTTCGTGCTTTTTTTTTCATGGTCAACTTTGACCTAGAGACTCATGTTTAAAGATGATCTGAGTATCTATTTTGGATATAATATTTTATTTCTTAAACATCAACCTCATGTGCTGCTGTCACCTTTAAATAAAATATTAAGAATATTTGATGTTGTGTAAATCTTTTGTTTTGTGTCTATGCTGTTGGTTTCAACCATCAATATTTAAGTTTTCCACGGCATTTTCTTTGGCTTTTTGTCTTTGAGTTATTTATCACTCATATTTGCATTAAACACAGAGTTTTAAACTCTTTGACTCTAAAACTACAGCATCACTAGCATTATAATGGCATGTTAAACAAAACTGTCCGTACTGTTTCGCTAGCTGTGAGTTAAGATTTAACAATTTGTTTTAACAAGCAACTGAGTCGAAAATGTACAAAACTTTCTCAGAGTGTTGGTACTTTGTTTTGTTTGATTGAATTATGGAACTGGGTAAGATGAAACAGACAGAATAACAAGACTGAGTGACTACTACTAACTTACTAACTTTCTCCAAACTGTCCACCCTGAGCTGTCCCTCTGATTGACCACTTTCTAATTCTCTCCCCATGGTCATAGCCACTGAAAACCTTAGGATCTATATCTTGCTCCCACCAATATCCACACAATATAAATGATAATTTAAAAAAGATTAAAAAAAAAATGAAAACAGAACATTAAGAGCTAAAGTAAAACTGAACATTTCTAAATAATAAAAACTAAAGTAGCCATAAAATCCACACATTTGTTAATGACCTTGTAGTACCATATCACCCTATTAGAGCACTTCGCTCTCGCACTGCAGGCTTACTTGTTGTCCCTAGAGTATTTAAAAGTAAAATGGGAGGCAGAGCCTTCATTTTTCAGGTCCCTCTTCTGTGGAACCAGCTTCCAGTTTGGATTTGGGAGACAGACACTATCTCTACTTTTAAGATTAGGCTTCAAACTTTCCTTTTTGCTAAAGCATATAGTTAGGGCTGGATCAGGTGACCCTGAATCCTCCCTTAGTTATGCTGCAATAGGTGCAGGCTACCGGGGGATTCTCATGACGGCTTGAGTATTACTTCTTCAGTCACCATTCTCACTCACTATGTGTTAATAGACCTCTCTGCATTGAATCATACTTGTTATTAATCTCTGTCTCTCTTCCACAGCATGTCTTTATCCTGTCTTCCTTCTCTCACCCCAACCAGTCGCGGCAGATGGCCCCGCCCCTCCCTGAGCCTGGTTCTGCCGTTAAAAGGGAGTTTTTCTTTCCCACTGTCGCCAAAGTGCTTGCTCATAGGGGGTCATATGATTGTTGGGTTTTTTTCTCTGTATGTATTATTGTATTGTGTCTACCTTACAACACAAAGTGCCTTGATGTGACTGTTGTTGTGATTTGGCGCTGTATAAATAAAATTGAATTCAATCAAAAGCAAAACAGCAGCCATGGTCCATTTGCAAGGGCATAGATTTGGCATGGACGGAAGGGACATGTCCCCACCAATATCCAGCGATTATAGAGATTGAAAATGTGACGTCATTGAGGGGTAAAACCGCAAAGGATACTGGGAAGTAGTGGCAAGGTAAGGAGGTAATAGCGGGCACAGGCTTTCAATAGAAATCAGTTACACAGCGATAAAAAGAAACATAAAATGGCAAGAAGCTGTTGTATTATTAACTGCACAAGCCGGGCGAACGGCAGCCGCGTGAAGTCGACGGGAAATGCGATTGGTTTTCATCGGATTCCGGCGTGGAAGAGAAATTGTCCAAGCCATGTCTCCGAAGTCACGAAGAGGCGACGGATGGCCTGGATTGCCGCTATCAGAAGACCTAATATAACGTTCGAAAACACTCCACCGCACATGTTAGTCTGCTCCAAGCATTTCCACAAAGGTAAGTGTTTTGTGGTAGTTAATATGTCTTATATGGCGCTGAACAGAAATCATCGCGCTATGCTCCTTTGTTTATTGTGGCTGTGTGTAATGTTGGCTGT
The DNA here is from genome assembly GCF_036321145.2 of Pelmatolapia mariae. NCBI lineage: Eukaryota > Metazoa > Chordata > Actinopteri > Cichliformes > Cichlidae > Pelmatolapia > Pelmatolapia mariae. The sequence goes on from NC_086240.1 coordinate 37,264,302, forward strand.
ATTTTGTAGGCAAACCAACCTACGAAATGCTGGAATGCGATCCAGACTGGGCACCCTCTCTCAAACTGGGCCACACAGACTTTAAAGCTTCTACCACAGCGAGATTTGATCGGTTAAAACAGAGATCTAAAATCAAAACAGCCACGAAAAGGTCCGCGTTCCTCTGGGGCAGAGACAGCTCATCCAGGCGAAATCCATGCAGGTAAAATTGTCAATGTACATAAATAAATTCCACTTTTTCCACATTAAGCACTGTCTTGTTTTTACACATAAAATGATCTTGTCTTTGTCTGTGTGCATGTGTGTCTTTCAGCACCAATCACTACGGAAACTACAGCTGAGATCGAACCACAGCAGCTAACTCCACAGCACGAGGATGAAGATCTGCAGGAGTGTAAAATGTGTTCTCTAAGGTTACAAGAAATAGCACACCTGCAGGAAGAAAACCTAATATTAAAAAAAGAACTGTCCAAAAAGAAATTAGACAAGGAATTCTTGAAAGATGATAACTCTAAAGTTAAATTCTACACAGGGCTGCCTTCTTTTGCTTTACTAATAGGGGTGCTACAACAAATCAGCCCGAGCTTGCCAGACACTGACAGGAAAATTTCCCAGTTTCAGATGCTCTTGTTGACTCATGCGTTTAAGACTCAACCTTCCAATTGCACATATTGCACACCTCTTTGATATTAGCCGGACAACCACTTCCACTGTGTTTAACATTACTGTAAATGTGTTATACGCTCACCTCAGTCCATTGGTGCACTGGCCTGGAAGACATTGCATACAGGCCAGTATGCCACACCAGTATGTAGAGATGTTTGGTGACCGGGTGACAGTTATTATTGACTGTTTTGAACTGTTCATAGAGAGGGCACAAAATTTACGCGCCATGGCGGAGACATATTCTACATACAAAAGTAGACACACAATGAAATATCTCATTGGCATCACACCACAGGGGACCATCTCTTTCATTTCTAAAGGATGGGGAGGGCGTACCAGCGATAAACGAATAGCTGAAACATCTGGCTTTCTACAGAAACTTTCACCTGGGGACATAGTGCTCGCAGACCGGGGTTTTGATATCAGGGAAAGTGTTGCCTTAATGGGTGCCACTTTAAAAATTCCAGCATTTACACGGGGTCGCAGTCAGCTACAAGCAAAAGATGTGGAGGACACACGAAAACTGGCACATGTCAGGATCCATGTTGAACACGTTATAGGCTGTCTACGGTCCAAGTACACTATCCTAAACGACACCATCCGTTTAGGTTTTGTGGTGCCATGTGAAGGTGAGAACATGACTTTGCTGGATAAGATAGTCGCTGTATCATGTGCGCTCACAAATATGTGCCCAAGTGTTGTTGTGAAGCAAGCAAGTGATGAATAACTGTTTTCCAATTTGCTCTTGTTTTGTTGTGCAGCTGTGTTTTTAAACAAATCAACTATTAATGCACAACGGTATACTATTTTGCCTTTGTCCTGTAAGCTTCAATAGTAACATGTAACACTGTTGTCAGTTATAAATAAAGACAGTCCTGATGAAAGACTTGTCCAACACTTACTTTATTTGTATTGGTTCTGACACTGTATATTAGTACAGACTAAAAAGAAAGATTGCGTTGGCCCATTCTGGACATAAAGAGATAATTTACAGCACAGCTGTAAAGTGCAGTGGTGTGACAGACATTTATAGCAATTTAAACACGTTCTAATAATTCACTGTGCATAACAGAACAACAGGTAACACAAACCATAAAGTGCAGAGTACAGGAAGATGGGTCCACCGTAATGTGACACTAAACATGAAATCACAAGAAAGTCCTTTTCTTTGCCTTTTCGTCGAGTCTGTCTTTGTACGGACCGGCATTGTTCTCCTTCGTTTTGTACATTCCTTTTTTGGTGAGGAAAGAAAAAGCAAGACGGTATTGGAACGTGAGAATAAACGTTTTGCGGTGCTGCAAATGCCTGCATTTAATGCGGTAATTTGAATGTCTTGCCACCACCTCCCGGCATGCAATGCGTGAAAGTCACGTGGTCTGTCAATCTCTATTGAATTGTCCCCACCAATAATTTGATCTCTTCGGGTAAAGAAAAAACAAACCCGATAGAAAAAAACAAAAAAAAACAAAAACAAAAAACCAACGATTTGTCAAGTCTCATTCACCCAGCGGTGCAGAAAGAGTTAAATTACGTTCTCTACTGGAGTCCTACCTCATGTGACAAATATGGCCAATGTGATTGGCTGTGCCTTTCGGGGAGCTCTGTTTAGTTTTAGCAGCGGTAAGCCTGCGCTGCGAGGACCTGCAAGGAGGAGAGGAGGATGGCAGCACAAAGGAAGAACCTGGATATAAGAAAGTATTTTTCAAAGAAACCTGTAAGTCACTTAAAGTCAAGTTCACTCATAAAATGTGTCCGTCATAATAACGTTACAGGTTATGCTAGGCTTTGGCCCACATCAGTCTAAAATTGTATGTAACCATAAATAACGTGTTTTGGAAACTAACTGCACAGCAGGCAGCACTATTAGTTATCTCAGTCTCAGAGCAGCATTTCTAATTTTGATTGAAACTGTCAGAGAAAACGGCAGCCTCGAGCAAGCCAGGATATTAGTTTACAGAGGCTGTTAAAGTTATATGTCTAACGTTAAAATGTTGGTGACACAATAATTTCATCCTAATGGTACTGACATATTCATAGGGTTAATTTTTGAGACAATATATCATGAGGTAATCATGATTTTGCAAATATTCCACCTTGTAGTGCAGTTTGCACAAATTGTTTTAAAAATGCACCCTACAAACATTACTGATGAGTCACATTTTATTCTTATTGTCATGCATGTCCTATTTGTCAGGTGACAGAAGAACCAACACAAAGCTCAGAGAGTAACTGTGATACAAGGTCACAGGTGGAATTGGATGATGACTTGGTGGTTCATGACTGTATTTGAAACACATGTGTGACTGCATGTATTTGGAATGTCTCACTGTTATTTATCAGGTGACAGATACCACCAGGTCATTCAGTGTTCCCTTAGTGCTAATGTGTAGGAGATGTTGGTGTACTATAACTGAAGTAATGTTGTTAAGTCCTTAAAGTCATTTTCTTTTATTGTCATATTCTTTATGATTGTATTTGAAGCTATTTTTTATTTTTGTACGGTACCTGATTTATATGGAATATGGCTGAATTAAACTAAAGTCTAAAATACTTAGTCAGTCATTTGTTTAATAGTAATTTAACATTATATAATTCACATATAAAACTATGAATTGTAATTTTAAATGGTTTAAAAGCATATAGAATAGCATATGTAGGCAAGTATATTTCTCCTTTTATCAAGAAGCAAAGAAGGAAAAAAAAGGAAAAAAAAAAGAAACAGGGCAGGGTTCGGTGGTTGAATCACCCGTCCCCACCAATGCCAAAACCAAATCTACGCCCTTGTCCATTTGAAGCTGAAGCTCCGGCACATGTGTCAGAAAAACAGAAGCACTGTGTCAAGCTTGGTTTGTCTGTCCAGAGTCCCGAGCCAGAACAACATAAAGCCACTTTCTGCTAAAGAGACAGAGAGTGAAAGTGGACAGTATATCCTTGTTTTCTTAAAATAAAACTAATTGTTGCAGCCAGGGGCAGCCCATAAGTGATCGACTTAAACTCATTTTAATTTTAGTGTTATTTTCCTTGAGTTATCGATCCCATCACTTGTTATCCAACATAAACTAATGTAAGTCTAGTTTACCAACCAACCACATACTGACAGAAGATGGCACTAAACATCTCAAAATTCAAGCACTTATTTTTTAAATCCAGCTTCACAGACAGTGTTAAATCTACATCCATTTATGAGAGCAAGGCTCCGTGATGGAAATTAGCTTTTATATGTGCAGCCTTTTAATGTCCTCTTTAATCATTGGCGGGATCTCTGGTGTATTTTGGTGCAAGAAATAGCGAACCAGTGTGTGACATAATGAGATACATGAAGACAGCGAGGATGAGAGGATGTTCTGCCTCTTCCTAAATAAAAAAACAACTGGAATAAACTCATGTGTGTTACGTTTTTATTTTGCTAGTTCATAACAAATTCTACCCCCAGTTCAAATCATACAAAAGTATTACACATTATACATATACTGGTAGTATATATATATATATATATATATATATATATATATATATATATATATATATATATATATATATATATATATATATACACGGGTTGATTACATAACCACATGGAGGCTTTTATCAATTATGTTTACAAATGTCAAGAAGTCACAAGCAAAAGGAGACCACACCATGGCACACGTTTAAAGAAGGAAAGCTTATTGATTAAGACATAAAATTATTTTTTCAGCATGATATTAGACAGAAATGTCACATGATATTAAACAGTGGACAATCATGATGAAACAGTTTATTTTAATTTGTTGATTCAACATGCTCTTCATATTTTTGGCCACCAGATGTCGCCAAATAGGACTGTGTTGAAAAGCTTAGTAAGCTGAGTAATAAACTGTTTTTCAGTACAAGCTCCAATGCTTTACAAACTTCATCTGGTCTTCACTACAAAACAACTCACATTGTCTCCAACAGAATCTGCTCACAAGGAAACAACAGGAAAGTCTTTCACTCAAATGCAAGAAGGTAAAAGAGCCACACTTCACTGTTTTCTCCAAAGTGATCCAGCAAAGACTGAACGTCTGTCACTGCCCTAAGCAGTGGCCAAAAACAAGGATATCACAAATAGGTATGTGATTACACCAGGCGCGTCGAAGCAGAAGGCAGGAACCAGAGGAAGGCCCTGCTTTTGCATCAAAACTAACTCATGAACACACACACACACGTGTACACATCGTGCACATGACAGAGGATGACGATGAAGATAAGATAAGATAAGATAAGATAACCTTTATTAGTCCCACACGTGGGAAATTTGTTTTGTCACAGCAGGAAGTGGACAGTGCAAAAGTTATGAAGGACAATTAGAATAAAATAAAATAAGAATAAATACAGTACACAACTGTACAGAATAGAATAAAAATAGAATACTATATATAGTAGAATAAAATAGAATAAAATATACAATAGGATAAAAATAGAATACAAATGCTATATACAACAGAGTGAAAAATACAACGGTGCCAGAAAGATTATTGCACATTTGTGTTATTGCACATTTGTGGATGTGTGTGTTTGATCAGTTAAAGAGGGAGAGACTGCTAAGAAGAGAGAGACAGACAGAAAATGGAGAATCAGCAATGTGAGGACAGACAGACCATGACAAAAATAAAAAGTTATCAAAACCTAATTGGCTCTATGTTATGAAGCAATTTCACCCCAAAACAAATAATTGGATGTGCCATCTCTTGACAAAAAGAACTGCAATTAAACATTTGTGATATCTGGCAATGCGTTTTTCACATCACTGTGGAGGATTTTTGTCCCATTCTTCTTTGCAAAATTGTTGAAAAGGAAAAGTTAGCTGGAAGGAGGTTTTACATTAAACCAAAGTCAACCTGTTTCTCACACAGCACACACAGGCAAACGAACAGTTAATTTGCCTGTGATCAGTAAGTCACACTGATCATAGGTTGACATTGCTGTGGTCAGTCTTCACCATTTGCGTGTCACACATAGAGAAACATTACAACAACTGTGGTTAATGTACAGTATGTCTGAAAGAACCTATAGGCAAAGCCACTCCCCTGCCTTTAGTTTTCCCTGCTCCACATCATTTTCCATGGGTTTGTCTACATCAAGTTTTCTTTAGTGAAAATATGTATATCTTGGCCACAAAGGCTGGCTTTAATCTTCTAAGAGTTAGTTTCCCAGATAACCAGCAGAAAGTCTGACTGACAACAACATTTTTTGAATTTTTTAAGGGGATGATTATTCTGTAGCATGCTGAGGAAACAGGTTCCATTTGAAAAACAGCTGGAATACAAGAATTTCACTCTCAACATCATGGTAAGGTGTCTTCTCCTACATACTCCCTCTGTTACGTTATTCCTGAGGTTCAATACAGCATCACTGTTAAGAGATTTTGTTTAATGTTTTATTAAATAACATGCTTTCCCTAAATAGGTTTGCGAATGTACAATGATGTTCATATATTTTATACTACATGTATCTTGTCACTACACATTCAGGTGAGCCTTGCTGACTTCTAAGAAAATGACTTGCATAAGGAGGTTGCCACAGGAAACCTCACCCTTGCTGAGTCTGCCGTTGTGAACAGGAACCAACTGGCTTCTGTTTCCCTTAAGATAGGCTTGACCAGTTACTTACTAGCAGTTGAACGTATATGTTTTATGCTTAGTAAGGAGTTGTATGTTATCTCTTCCTACATGTGTCTGTGACGCAAACATGCTTGAGTATAAATAAAGCTGACTGCAAAGCCTCGGTGTGAGTATCACCCGATCACTCACCCGTGCGCACGTAGTTCTCTGAACAAAACTCTGACTGTTTTTGTATTCCTTCAATGTGTTTTATAATGTCTTACCACTGACAATCACTAATAATAAAGCCGCTCTGTTACTTTACTTTAACATTACATTATTAGTTCTCTTCAATACACTTCCTTTTAATTCTAGGTGCTACTTCCATCAATCAAGTCTACCATGTTAATTTTCATCAGTAACTTCATGCCAGGTAAGGATTTTGTGAAGTACAATATCTGAGTTTAAACTTCAATAAAAAGATCAGCTCGGTCTAAAAAGGAAAAAGGTCTAGAAGAGCATGTCTACTGAATGATATTTGCATAATAGGATAAAAAAAATATGCAATATTTACATTTTTCTGGACTGAGCTGTAAATTAGAAATACAACTTCTGCTGCGCAACCACCAGCTCCCCACACAAATCTCTCCTTAACTGGCATTCCACCTTGGGAGCTCTGTCGCCTCTGTTTTCTTTGATTGCTAAAAAATCTTGATTATTCACTCTTGGCTTTGAAATGCACCTTCTGCTATTCAGTCATAGTAGTTAAAAGTGGTCTTCAGAAATGTGTCATATCTGCTTAATAATTTGAACACTATGCTCCTTCCTTTGTCTTCATATTTCTTCTGGCTGCAGTTTTTCGCACATTGCACAGCTCCATTGTCAGGATTTGGGGGGTACTATCAGGGGGTAATAGCTATCGGGTAGCAGACCTCCAGATTTTCTGCTGTTTCCCATTTTCTGCACAGTAAGTTCAGTCTCATGGCATTGTTCTTACAAGTTAAGAACTGATAGTGTATTCATGACAATATAGCTGTATCTCTCTGACTACAGTTCAATAACTCTTCTTTAAATGTTTATTACATGGTTCTTTACATGTCCATGACAACATTTGAAAAGCTCCTCAAATATCAGCTTTAGCAGCTTCACAGCACTCTTCACCATCTCTCGTCCACAAATGGACTGGATAGCAGTAAAATTAAAGTTAAAGCTTTGGTTAAAGTTATGGTAAATCAGCATATACCTGGTTGTGGTATGAAAGTCTTTTCCATCTCTAGTCACATTTATGTTTTTAATTCTCTGAGCCTCGTAAACCTTTATTCTCTACTATAGACCTTCTTTTCTCTCTCCAGTCCAGTTTTACACATGCTCTCCAGCTCCCCCCTAGCCCACGCCTACAACGGCCTTCTAGCCTCGCTGCAGAGGCTTACACTACTCTCTCCTGGCCATTGCCAACCTTTCAGCATGGTCGCAGGCTTGCTCTCTGCTGGCCTACATAGGCCCTTCAGCATGGTCACAGGCTTTCACACCCACCTGTGTCTCCTCCTAGGTTGGCTTTTCAGCTTGGTTGCAGGCTCTCCCTCTCTCTTTCTCTCTCTCTCCTGATCTATGATGGCCTTCAGCCTGGTAGCAGGCTCTCACACTTGCCTGTCTCTCAGCTTGCATCAGCCTCTTAGCCTGGTCTAAGGCTCTTACATTACTTGTCTCCTGGCCTGCGATGATCTTTCCACCTGGTTGCAGCCTTGCTTTTTCTCCCCTGACCTACAGAGGCCTTTAGGCCTGGTCGGAGATTCTCTTAATCCTCTTTCCTAGCCTTTGATGGCCACTAAGCTTAATCACGAGCTTTTGCTTCTCTCTGCTGGTCTCTGATGGCCCTTGGGCGTTAACTCAAACTCCTTCTCCATTATGCTTCCTCTTTCCTCTTGCTATCTGGACTCTTCCCCAGCTTCCTCTTGTTAACACTACTTTCTCTTAGTATGCCTTTTTATATAGTCTGTTTTCAGAGTTTTGCTCATGCACAGCTAACAGTCAGTCTGTAGAGTCAAACTTCTCTGCTACAGTAAGATTTCTCTTAAACCTTTTGGGGGGTCCTGTCATTTCTACTATGATGAGTCATCAGAGTCTAATCGCCAAAAACATCTCAATAAATAAATAAAAGTCAATAAATCATGCTCAGTTCTTCCAAGTGATTTCTCGTTATTGAAATTTCATTGTCTCATCAGCCCTTTGCAGTTGTGTCTTTTAAAGTAGTAATTACTAAGTTAGATATATAAATAATTAATTACAAATATAATAATTATATTTAAAACATTAAATACATTATTTATTTCTGATGTTAATGAATTAATGTCACATAATATTACTATTGTATATAACTAAAACCAAGTCTGAAAAAATACTAGGCAATCTTTTTCAATAAATAAGCTTGGCTGGCAGGTTTGAAACCAGACACCACCTGTTTCTCATGGGTTACTCTCATTTGCCTGAGATCAGCAGGCGTGACACGGACGGCGCTGTGGTCAGTCCTCACCATTTTTCCAATCACACCCTGAGGCACATCACATTAACTCTAGTTCATCTGCACTTTGTATCAAAACACTTACAGCAAAGCAGTCGCCCTACCTTTAGATTTCCCTGCTACAATTTATTGGTTTGTCCACATCACGCTTTATTTAGTGACAACACGTACATGTTGGCCATGAAGGGTGACTTTGGAAGAGTAAATAAAAAGCAACAACTAATAATAGTGCATTTGCTGTAACTTTAATCAAATCTTTCTTTAATTATAGGGGGTCTTCCATCCATCAAAAATTATTGTTATCCTCATACCAGGTATGCATTTTGTTAGTTATGCTGCTGAAAATTCAGTTCAACTCGATACTTTGTTGTCTCACAAGGGGAAATTAGTTTAGAAGCAACAAGGACGACATACATGGGGACACATAGCCAATGAGTAAAGGATTGCATAAGAATAAAACACTCTCACAATAAATAAAAAACAAAACAATTAAACAACAACAACAATAAAAAGTGTCAGATAGCAGTAGGTATAAAAGAAACCTGCTCTAAAATGACGGCCAGAGGAAAAAGATTCAAACTTTCCGTGGAGTAGGTGGTTAAAACAATTAATAATAAAATGAGCCTTTGTTAGCACATGCTTGTTATAAATGTACAAAAGACTGTTTTACCAACACCCTGAGATTTTTTAAGTCCCACCCAAAGTTCAGCATTATGTTTAATATAGTGAAACATATACTGGAATATTTAAATTCCTCTGTATTGAGAATTACATTTGGAAAGAGACATTTATTGAATTTGTTCCAATCAAATCACATTGCACACGCACCACAACATAATTAGACTCAATATTCTTGTTTCATTGTTTCATCAGCTCTTTGCAGCGCTTACATGGTGAAACCAAATGAACCTGCCCGGCTGGAGGCTCTAGTCTCCAGTTTTTTAAATAAGTGACATGTGGCCTGTCAAGAACTTAACAACATGCCCCGATATCAGCACTTTCTTTACTCTGTATGGGATTCTAGGAGTGATATGTTCACCTCTCTGAAGATGAGCTTCATATATAATTTAATGAGTGTATACAGAGACTGCAACATTTTCCATCACTGCTTTCTAAAACTCTTCAAGTGTAGAGAAATTACTGAGAGAAAAGCTTCACTTTTGTAAGAAATAAATATTACGTATGTCTGCAAACATAGTGTTACAACACTCCCACACTCATGAAAGCTATGGCCTGCTGTTTTCATGGCATGGGAGGATCGTCAGCTAATGCGGGTCACCTGTGTCTTGCGGGCTATAAAAGCTGGCCCAATTGTTCACTCTTTCTTCCACTCTACCGGACATCAATCTACTGGTGAGCTTTGTGTCTTGGTTAGGTTATGTTTAGTAAATAATTTTACATTTAAGTAAAATTCTTGTGTCATAGACTCTCTGTGACACAAGAACTTGGGCCAGTTTGCTACACATGGCCAAACCCTGAATGTGAGTGTAAATGGTTTTCTGTCATCTTTTGTGAAATGTGTGCATTTCTTTGTGTTTCAGACCTCCACTGAGACTTCCTCAAAGATTCAAGTTATTTTCTAAAAAGACTTTAGGACACAGTGTTAGTGTATTCCTATGGTAAAGTATTTTTTGTTGTCTTCCAGGATGAAAAGGCTCGGCTCCTTCTCACTTATGTGTGGCCACGATACGTAAGTAGTACAATAATCCAATTCCTAATTCCCAATGTAGGGGGTTGGATTTATATTTTGTAAATGTCATGAATATCTCTTTGTGCTGATACCAGTTTTGCTGTTTTAGTCTTGGATCAATGGGTTTGTGAGTTGGGACCTGTTTCAGTGTGGTCCTGACCTGCTGCATCTCCCCAGAATAAAATTTTGGGTTCCAGATATTGTAATTACCAATTCTTAATTATCATCTTACAAAATAATTTACTTTTTATATCAAATTACACAAGTATTTTCCAAAAAACCACTGATCTAGAAACTGTATTGTGGAATCAATCTCCACAAAATGACATTTTGGAGATCAGACTACTCTACAGTAGTTTTTTGGTAAATGATGTTATGGAAATTTGCTATGAGTGTTTTCAAAAGAACAGTCATCAGGAAATGTTATTGTGTAATCAGTCTCCATAAAGAAATCTCTTTAAAAGTCAGACATGTGGTTTCTTTATTGTCAATTATTGTAAATATCTTTTTGGTATTTAGTACCGTTCATCTGCAAAAAATAAATGAATAAATTAAATTGTGTACTTGAAATCTTTGAATGGGTTGATACTGTATTAAAACAACAGTTTTTGGTAAGCAATCAAATTCTTTTGCTTTGCTGTCTATTGTTGATAGGAGATTAATGATTGTTCAGCAGCAGTGGTCACCAGCACCTTTACTGCCCTAGGAAACACATTAACTGAACAATTTCAACTTTCTTTTTTTATCATGAGTCTGTTTTATCTTTTTGTTTGGTGGCATGGTTTGGTCAGACCTCTGTCACAGAGAAACTCACTGAATCAGATAGTGAGAAGATCCAGTCATCTGACAGGTGAGTCACAGCTCTGTTTAGCATCCCTGTACTCTAAACAGGTAAAACGAATGGCTTTATCAATTCTTAATAACGGTTCCCATCCTCTACGGGGTGAATTTCAGCTTCTTACCTCAGGACAAAGGTTTCTAATTCCACGATGCAGGACAAAGCATTATAAAAACAGCTTTGTCCCTGCTGCCGTCACTAAACTTAATAAGAACTGTTTTGTTTTTTGTTTAATTTGAGTGTGTGTGTGTGATAATTTTTCTGTCTATCTATACAGACTGTGACATTGTAAACTTTCATTGTTTCTGTGCATCATTTCAATGCATATGTTCCGTTGTCTTTCTGTATTTACATATGCATTTAAAGAACAGCTTTTAAAACAAAAATATATAGATTAGTGGCTTAGACTGTGACATTGTAAACTTGTATTGTTTCTGGGTTCCTTTGTCTCTCTGTAGACTTGTTCTTTTCTGTCTGCCTGGCTCTCCTGGAAATAACCCTCATCACCAACCTGCTGTGTGGTTCTGCTGACCCCTCTCCTGCCCCTCGCTGGATCCCAGTCCTTATTCTGCAGTTTCTGGGATTTCTTGTTTGGATGACACAAATGAATAAGAAACCACGAGCTTCAGGTATGTAGTTAATAAGTAGTTTTGCTGTGGTTAAATATCAGTAGCATGAGGAAATGCAGAATTACAGAAATAAATGAATTCAAAGAGTGGTTGTTATTTTGTCATGAAAGATTGTAAAAGAAGATATATCGTGAATATTTTTCCCAAATTGACTTAGAAATAGACCTTATGACCACGACTGCTGTCTCAAATATTGAGGTCTATGAGGAGCCTCAAGAAACAACGGGGCCAGCAGTGAAGAACAGGGCTGTGCGGGACCTAAAGAGAGTGGGCAAGGACCTTCAGGACATCCAGCATTTAACACAAGAAATCTAAAACATCAGTTTCCAATTCTAAAGACCAAGAGACACCTCATCCATTATTCATGTTTATAACAACATTATATCTAAAACATGTATAACTGTTTTTAATTTGCTAAACCATAACAGGAAGGTTAGCATGAAATTCATACCAGATGTATACAAGCTCTAGGATGAAGGAAGTTTTAACAATTAAGTTCAAGGTTTAACAATCAGGTTAAAAGTTGTGTTGTTGTTGTTTGCTTTTAATTTGTTTTTCATTTTATTTAAAAAGTCAAAATTGTAATGTTTTTTTTAGTGCTGCCAGCTGAAAGTCATGTCTTCTAAGCGTCTATACATCGTCATCTCTCTGCTCATGCATGGTAAGTAAAGCATAATATGCAAATACACATTTATTTATGTTTCTTATGTTATTAGTTTTTATGGGTTGATTTCGTCAGAGTTCTCATTTAATTTGGTAAACAATCCAGAATAATAAACATGTAAGTGAGGCATTTTAAAGGTTCAGCAAACTATGTATAACTGTTTTTGTGCTATACTGTGTATTTCATGTGCACAATCTGCAGTCTCTATAGATGTCTTATTAAATATTAAAAAATAATATCATACCTGTTCATATTCTTAAATGCAAAATTGGTTTCAAAGGGTCAGGTTATAACACCCATTAAAGGATAAAGTGTAAGTTGACATTTTTGGATTTAAGGGCTTTCCTTTCTTCTTTTTCTTTTTACTTTCCAGTGTTGGTGCAGTTGACTGGACCTGTTTACTTTGTCAGCACAACACGAACTGACAGTTAGCTACTTTTATAACAGTTCAGGGAAGAGGAAACATGAGGCACTAGATCCCAAAGGTCTTTCATGGATTGCTTAAAAGCAGGTATTAAAAATGAACTTTTTCAGAAATCTGAACACTGAACAAAGTTAAATTTAGATTTTGATCAATTTAAAAAGATAATGCCTCTCTGAAAAATCTTGCAATACAAAATATGATTGCCTCTATATCAAGGGCGTAGATTTGATTTTGGCATTTGTGGGGACGGATGAGTCAACCACCGAACCCTGCCCGGTTTCTTTTTTTTTTTTTTTTTTTTTTTTTTTCCTTTGTCTTTGCTTGATTTAAAAAAGGAGAAATGTACTTGCCTACATATGCTATTCTACTTGCTTTTAAACCATTTAAAATTACAATTCATAGTTTTATATGTGAATTATATAATGTTAAATTACTATTAAACAAATGTCTAAGTATTTTAGACTTTAGTTTACTTCAGCCATATTCCATATAAATCTGGTATCATACAAAAATAAAAAATAGTTTCAAATACAGCAATGACCATAGCAGAATATGACTTTAAGGACTTAAGAACATGACTTCAGTTATAGTACACAAACATCTCTTATACATTAGCACTAAGGGAACACTGAATGACCTGGTTAGTTTTTGTCCATAAAACTACTCCTCTAAGATTACCACAAAGTAAAAGATCTTTCAGCAAAATTATGCAACATTTTAGGCACACTATTGCCCCGATCAAATCAGTGAGCTGGGATTTTTTTATTTTTTTTAATTATTCTAAACATGAACTACTGTTACAGCAACAGACATGGACTACTGGTGTCCCACACAACAACTCAATGTCCACTATGTGAAGGAGCCAAACACATGCCTTCTCCTCTCGTTAATCTATAGCACCAAATCATCAGTCAGTCGCATGTGACCTTGCCTCTTCACCTCTGTCCGAGATACAACATGGCAGACTTGCCTCTGTCACGTGATAATTAACAGTGAGACATTCCAAATACATGAAGTCACACATGTGCTTCAAATACAGTAATGAACCAACAAGTCAAGATCCAATTTCACCTGTGATCTTGTATCACCATTGAGCTTTGTGTTGGTTCTTCTGTCACCTGACAAATAGGACATACATGACAATAAGAATAAAATGTGTAGCTGCTTCAGTGTTTCTGTCAATTTGTGCAGATCTTGACTCATCAGTAATGTTTGTAGGGTGCATTTTTAAAACAATTTGTGCAAACTGCACTACAAGGTGGAATATTTGCAAAATCATGATTACCTCATGATATATTGTCTCAAAAATTAACCCTATGAATATGTCAGTACCATTAGGATGAAATTATTGTGTCACCAACATTTTAACGTTAGACATATAACTTTAACAGCCTCTGTAAACTAATATCCTGGCTTGCTCGAGGCTGCCGTTTTCTCTGACAGTTTCAATCAAAATTAGAAATGCTACTCTGGGAGACTGAGATAACTAATAGTGCTGCCTGCTGTGCAGTTAGTTTCCAAAACACGTTATTCATGGTTACATACAATTTTAGACTGATGTGGGCCAAAGCCTAGCATAGCCTGTAACGTTATTATGACGGACACATTTTAGGAGTTAACTTGGCTTTAAGTGACTTACAGGTTTCTTTGAAAAATACTTATATCCAGGTTCTTCCTTTTTGCTGCCATCCTCCTCTCCTCCTTGCGAGGACCTGCAAGGAGGAGAGGAGCTTGCCGCTGCTAAAACTAAACAGAGCTCCCTGAAAGGCACAGCCAATCACATTGGCCATATTTGTCACATGAGGTAGGACTCCAGTAGAGAGCGTAATTTAACTCTTTCTGCACCGCTGGGTGAATGAGACTTGACAAATCGTTGGTTTTTTGTTTTTGTTTTTTGTTTTTTCTTTCTATCGGGTTTGTTTTTCTTTACTCGAAGAGATCAAATTATTGGTGGGGACAAGTCAATAATCGCTGGATATTGGTGGGGACATGTCCCTTCCGTCCATGCCAAATCTGCGCCCTTGCTCTACATAAATAGTCAAGGGCAATTTCACTGTAGCATTAACCAGTAAAATGTTTACTCTATACCTGTAGTGTGTCCACCTAAATGATGGGTTGAAAAAATGCACAAAACATTGCAGTTGTTATTGTACTTACAAATCAGACACACGCATTTATATATTTAGATTTTTACATTTCACGCAAATGCTTTATGTGGGTTTCTGAAGGTTGTTTGTTTGTGGGCATTCATGCAGTTAGAAAAAAAACATATATGCTGCTAGCAAATGGGAAGTCACCTTTAGAAATCTCAAGGACACATTTCTTCTTTCCTTTGTAGCTCAGTACAGCTCCACCATGCTGCACTGCTCTAATCCCAATACACCTTCAATGCTGGAGGCTCTTTCGCCAGTCTTCAACCTGAAAGCTATTCGACCCGTGGTGAACATAACAACAGTCACGAACGTTGGCCTTTTCTTAACTGTGTTTGGCATTATGGGAGTGGTAAATATTAGGTCATATGTATACATATGTGCTTTTCTGTATACTGAATGAGACAAAAGCCATAAAAATTCATCCTTTTCAGGATGAGAAAGACCAGCTCCTCACAACATTTCTCTGGCAAGATGTTGTAAGTAGTTTCTTCACAGTACGTTTTCAATCAATAATGTTGATTTCTGTCCATGCTATCCATAGAACTGTTTTTATAGCTCAAAGTGCAAGTCCTTGAAAGTTTTCTGTACAGCAAAATGTCAAACACATTACTGACTTTCAATTCAATTTTATTTATATAGTGTCGATTCACAACTGTTGCTTTATATTGTGAGATCAAGACCCTACAATAATACAGAGAGACTTATTAAAAAGAAGAAAGACGGTACCAGGCTGTTTAGTTTTGGGGGTGGGTTTCAGATGGAAACATCCAAAGTTTGAACTGGTAACCAGGTTTTATACTGCGATCATGTTTATATCTGCATGATTTGTGTCACAGGAATGGGAAAATGAATTTACCAAATGGGACCCAGAAGAGTGCGGAACAAGCCGGATTTCTGTTCCAAGAACAAACCTGTGGGTACCAGACATTATAATCAATGAAATGTAAGTCCCATCCAATTAATTCCATCCATTCCAAGATTACATTGAGTTTCTATTTTATGTGTTTGTATGATCTTGAGAACTAGCCCTGAAGCATCATTACCCAATGTTGGAGTGATATTTTATGATTGTCATTTGTACTTAGAAACATATAATCAATAACGCTTAGAGATATATAATCAGGTGTATATTGATAGAAGGTCTCATGCTTAGTAAGGCTCTGTGTACCATAAAAAGAGGAGTATGATCACTCCTTTCCCTGAGTGTTCTGGCATACCACACATGTCCTAAGGTCATGAGAGAGGTCGTACCTTCTCTTTTTGATATATGGTATGGTAAACACATCTGTATCTGTTTAAGTATAAGTGCCTTTTGTTTAGGTGAACTGCTGGACTTCCAGGTGCCAGCAGATCTGGGAAGTCATTCACAGGGTCACATCTTGAGACGCACGCACGCATGCACGCACGCACGCACACGCATACCTACACTACACACAGACAATGTACTCTTTGTTCACATACATACCTGTTTAAGATGTCATATGTTAATGAGACATGCATATTCATGTAACCACAATAAAGAGCAGTGCTACGGGGGAGCTGACTGAGAGTGGCTGGGGTTCGACCGGCAGGAACAGCGTTCATCTCGGTCACCTCCCTCGTGCACCAGATCACACAAAGAGCCCTGGTGACTTGCGTCTTGCTTTTGCTAGTTGCAGTAAAATTGCCTCGGCTGTTCCAGCAATAGGTTTGTGCCTAGTTAAACTTATCAGCCAATAAAGAGCTAACTCTACTAAGTAGCAAAGAAAAAATGGAGAAGGTGCAAAGAGGTGAGAGTGCAAAGGTATCGTTTCTGTGTATAATGTCGTCAGAAAATATTTGGGTTGTGACTCTAAATGCTTTATTTAGAAATAAAACATATATAGGGTGGCCATATAGAGTATCTTGGTAACACTACTATCCACTATATGAAGATATAATCTTTTTTATTTGCCTCCTATGACATTTAGCTGACAAAGAAGCAAACAAGTGAACAATAAGCAGTCACTTAATATTAGGCTGCACTCTAATTCTTAAGTGTTTGATGTTAGGTCCCTCTGCAGCCTCTAATCTGCTCAGTGTGTTCAGCTGGTGCTAATTGGCCACACCTAGTCAGGTGTGGATAAAAGCATACCTGAGGCAAGCTTCCAGGGAGCTCACTTGCTTTTGCCTTGGTGGCGTCAGCCGTTTTAGCCAACCTGCTATGCCATTTTAAGATAAAACCTCTTCTCACACTCACTCTGGTATTCGTCTCCTTTTTTATGTTGCGGCTTTTGAGCCGGGTCGTAACATTGATCTACGATCATCTGTATAAAGTTTTGTATGAAATATTTAATGAGGGCAATATCAGCATACAGGTGCTTGAGTTTTTAATTTTTATGTATTCCATCTTCCTACAGCATGGATGAAAACACAGCTCCAAAGGTGCCATATACCTACCTGCTTTCTGATGGTACTGTGAGTGATTCACAACCTATCAAAGCCATCACCTCCTGCAGGCTTGACATCTACTTGTTTCCATTTGACATTCAGAACTGCACTTTATCATTCAACTCATTCACACTCAGCAGTAAGTATGACCATGAGGATCTATTACAATACATCCTGTCAATTGAGCGGTTTTGTTTTTAATACCGTTATTTTACTGACATTGATATGAATGAATATCCTTGTCTGACAAACTTTGACTATTTTCCATGCAGGTAATGATCTGCAGCTTCATCTGGCAGGGACGCCAGAGAGGATGTTTGAATACTCTAAATCAATGATGGCAACTATGGGTGAATGGGAACTAATTGGAATTGCAGTAAAGAAATACACACTGCCATCTACAGCCTCAGGCTTTGATGATATAATTCACTTCTATGTAAGAAATTGCATTACATCGTAAAAAAAAATCATATTCATACTATAAGAAATATTCAATTCATATTCATGCTATTAAAAAAAGGATGTATACTGTTCCCTTCTGTACTAATATATGATTTCTTAAAAATTTTGGATCAGAACTAATTTCCTACAACAGAAAGGGATTGACAGTCTTTGCATTGGACAATTAAAATGGGGACAACATTTCACAACCAAGTTATATAAACCTGGGTCTTACGGGCCTGACTTTAAGTGCAACAAGTTGTTAAACATGAGATTTAAGTGCTCTTTGTATGAGGTACTGTATGATCAAAGTAGAAAGAAATTATTTTAAATTCTCACTTTGCTGCAGATCTCATTGCGGCGCCAGCCCATGATATACGTAGTGAACCTCCTGCTCCCCAGCTGCTTCCTCATCACTGTGGACCTCTTCAGCTTCATCTTGCCTCCCAATACTGTTGACAGGTCTGTGTTCAAGATGACGCTGATCCTGGGCTACACAGTCTTCCTGCTCATAATGAATGACCTGCTGCCCATCACTGAAAATAACTTGCCTCTCATAAGTAAGTTTACATTGTATTGAATGCTATACATTTATTCCCTGTGTGAATCTTTGACCCAAATACTGAAGAGTTGCTTGTTCTGTTCTACATATGTAACAATATAACTACCATAATGTGATTATGAAGCTACATGCGTAAAAGAAGATCTGAAAAGCAAATTTACTCAACAAGAATTTCTAAGGGAAAGTGGAGGCTTACAGTGCCATGTTTGTGGAAAAAAAACACAGCATGTCAGCACAAACACCTCATTCCAACTCTGAACCACAGAGGTGGAGGGTGATGATTTGGGTTGTTTTCTGTTTTCCAAGTTGCCCAATTTTTCACTTCAGTTTTTATTTTTATTTTTTTAGTTATTCATTTTTTGATATCCTCTGTATAAGAAAGTATTCTAGAGTCAAATATGAGGCCCTTGTTCAACAGCTAAGGCTTGATCAACATTGGGTCATGCAATAGGACATTGATCACAAGCAGCAAAAAATCAGCAATAGTCTGACTGAAAAAGAAGAGAATCACGATGCTTACTTTTTCATGGGCCTTTACGTGTCCAGCACAAAATGTACAACACAGGTCTTTGGTCAAGATGTAGAAGCCACACATGCAGAGGTCACCATCGAGCTCTTTTAGCTACAAGAGCAAAAAGACATCTTGAATACTGGCATGATATAATAACTGTAAATGGTCGTTCCAGTCATCTAAATAATAAGACTTCTTACTGTAAGAGGGAATAATGCCATGTGGTGTTTGATGTTGTTTACTCCAAACAACTCAAAATATTCATCATTTTAATTGTTTTGTCTGAATTTAACTTGTATTTGAATGTAAAATGTTAACATTATTATTCCACTATCATTATTATTATAGATGTTTTCCTGTCTATGTGCCTGGCTATGATGGTGGCCAGTCTACTAGAAACTATTGTCATTACAAACTTCCTCTGCGGTTCCTCAAACTATTCTCGAGCTCCTCGTTGGATCAGAGTGCTTGTTCTTAAAATCCTGGGTCGACTAGTATGCCTTCGTCCAAAACCCAGAGATCAGAACGACACAGTGATCCAAAATCCAGTCCCACAAGGTAGGAAACAAGATTAGGATGAGCAAGTTCTTAAAAATTGTCAAAGCTGACATAATCTTCTCTGTTTTCCCCGCAATAAAAATGCCAGTCTCCTCTCCAGTGACAGAGGAATACAAGACTCTGGAGCAGAAGGGGCCACTGAGCGAGGACAAAACCCTGCTAGAGCTGAGGAGCCTGGGCAGAGTCCTCCAGGCCATCCGCCTTCAGATGGAGCAGCATCTGAGCAAAACCCAGAGCACAGAGGAATGGATCCAGATAGGTTTAATCATAGACCGCCTGCTGTTCATCCTTTACATCATCTTCATAACAGTCAGCTTCATTACCATCATCATTATCTGGGTGATTTCATACAATGCAGCCTAATTTAACTTTTTAGCTTGTCTGTTCTTTAAACTCTTTGTATTCATTTTTGTAAATGCATTTAACACCACAGACTGAAATTCTTTACCTTAACAATAATTCAATACATGTTTTGTCATTTTAGTGCGGCAATTATGTAAACAAATAAATAACAGAGCCCTGTTTTCTGACAAACCCTTCATCTGTCTTACTTTTTCATGACTGTAATTGATAGATAATAATGAACTAAAGACAGGTTTATATTGAGTTCTTGTGAACCCTATACATACATACATACAGAAAATGGATGCTATAGAAAATGTATTTGATCTTTCGTGCTAAATTACTCAAAAGGCTTCATTTACAAAATTAAATAATAATTAAATAATAAAACAAGAGCACTCATAGTGTTCTTTTTGAAAATGGACTGTTTATTGACCCTATTGAGGAAATCTTAAATATTAAATTCAACATAGTTTGTGTCATATTTGCTACATCCTGCATTTGTTTGTTAGTTTTAATGGTTAGAAATGTATTTTGAAATTTATTTCAGGCTGTTGATGCAGAAGTTTCAAAAACCCTCAAACTCATGTATCAAATATGACACAGATGGTTTTAAAGGGTTAAGATACCTTCATGTAGTGTGATTTTGCTACATTTATGGCGTCTTTGATGGGGGGAAACACAGTTCAATCTGCATTTTCATATGATGTATTATTCAATGTGCTTTTTTTTTTTTTTTAGATTTTATTTTCATGGTCAACTTTGATCTTAAACCTTGCTCTTATTTATTCCATTCCAATTCTCACCATCATAATCACTCACACTGAAAATCTTAAGATCTATAGGATTGGCCTTGTTACCAGGCCTTTGCCAAACCTGATGGCATGCTGAGGAGGTAATTCAACCATCTGAGTTAGCTGTGTTGGAGTCGGGATGCATCTAAAGCTGCAGGACCTTAGCTCTCGAGGACTCGAGACACCTGGTTTGAAGCATATTGCACGCCATTCTATATTGCCCTCTAGTGGTCATCTTTCAAACAATGTAGCATGCCGAAGTTGCATGTCGCATACAATGATGCAATGAGAATCCTCCTTAAAATAGCCGGAGGGGGTTGTAAGATGTTTTTTCAGATGTTTGAACTGCTGTAAGCCAAACGAGCCCACCCTGGTTGGTTTTGCAACAAGTGCCAAAATTAAGTAAATAAATGCTCATTAGATAGTAATAAATCATTAGATCATTGATTAAATTTGAGATTAATAAATTAGAATAGACAAAACTAAATATATAATTAATTAACTACAAATCCACTTAATTGAAAACATTTATGAAATTATTTATTTCCCATTTTAATAATTAATTAATTACATATTAAATTAGTTATTCAATTATGTATTTAATCATTTATTTTCAGCTTACATAAACACCAACTATCACTGATTGTCACCAAACACACTTCACTTAGGTTATATCTGTTGGGTTAAGTTTGTTTCACTGTTTTATTTGTTCCTGAGCAAATTAATATTAGAATGCATGCATTGTTACTGTATATAACTTAAACCAAGTCTGGAAAAATACTGGACAAAAAAACGTTTTCAATAAACATGCCGGTGTGAACAAAACCATCGTCGCATCAATGCCAGCAAGATTGTCTTCAGCGAGAAGCCACCCCCTATTACACCAGTGAACATCCAGGGTTTGGACATTGAAACAGTGGAGGAGTACAAATACCTGGGTGTTCACCTCAATAACAAACTGGACTGGTCCACAAACGCAAATGCACTTTACAAAAAGGGTCTAAGTCGTCTCCACCTGCTACGGCGGCTGAGATCGTTCGGGGTGAACAGGACACTCCTAAGGACATTTCATGACGCTGTGGTGGCGTCTGCTATTTTCTATGCTGTGGTCTGCTGGAGTGGTGGAATGGCAGAGAGGGACACGGGGAAACTCAACAAACTGGTCAGGAGGGCCAGCTCTGTCCTGGACTGTCCGCTGAAGTCCATCGAGCAGGCTGGGGAGGAGAGGATGTTGTCTAAGCTAATATCCATCATCGACAACACCTCCCACCCCCTGCATGAGACTGTACGAGCACTGAGCAGCTCGTTCAGCAGTAGACTTTTACACCCACAGTGTAGGAAGGAGCGCTACCGCAGGTCATTATTACCAGCAGCTGTCAGACTATAATGCAGCTTAATATTCTTTTGGTCATCTTACTCACCAGCTTGTTTGTTTACTGTACATTTTATACATAGCTTTGTAGATTTTATACATATCTCCGTACAATTTTTCTATATATATTCTGTACATTGTTACCTGTATATACCTGTATATACGAACTTCGGTTGCTTACATTTATAGGACTACCTTGTGTCTTCCTTTTAAATTTTATTTTCCCTTGCTGTAAGAGCTCTGTAACACCAAAATTTCTCATCCATGGGATAATAAAGGTTTATTCTATTCTATTCTATGTTATATATAATGATAAATGCTTGACTGATAGGTGGTTTTGAAACCAAACACCACCTGTTTCTCACGGGTTATTCTCATTTGCTTGTGATCAGCAGGTGTGACACTGACGTTGCTGTGGTCAGTCTTCACCAGTTTTCGAGTCACACGCTGAGGTACATTACATTAACTGTGGTTTATCTGCACTTTGTCTCAGAACACATACAGCCAAAGCAGTCGCTCTGCCCTTAGTTTTCCCTGCTCCACATCATTTGCCCGTGGTTTGTCCACATCACGCTTTGTTTAATGACAACATGTACATCTTGGCCACAAAGACTGACTTTGGAAATTAGGAGTTGGTTTCCCAGAAAAGCTGCAGACAGACTTGGAAATCATGAAAAGGAATCTTCTGGTCTTTAGGTAATGTACATAATAAATAATAATATTATTCCATCTGTTACTTTAATTCAATATTTTGCTGCTATCTATTATTTATAAATTGTCTTGATTATAATTCCTTTTAATTATAGGGGGTCAACCATGATCGTTATCTTAATGCCAGGTATGAATTTTAAGCTCAATATAAACCAACATTTAACCAACATTATGTCGGTTAAAATTCAATTTAATACTTTGTTTTATCACAAGGGGAGATTAGTTTAGCGGCATGGACAAAAAAAAGGCAACCTACATGGGAACATAATTAGACTCAATATTATTGTTTAACTGTTTCATCAGTTCTGTGCAGTGCTTACATGGTGAACTGTTCTGTGCCAAACCAACCTGCCCTGCTGGACTGTCTGTCTTCAGTCTTTGAAGTAAGTGACATATGGCCCATGTCGCCACTTTCGTCATGCTGTGTGGGATTCTGGGGGTGATATGTTCACCTCCCTGAGTTTCATATATAATTCAATGAGTGTCTATAAAGGCTGCAACATTTTCCATAACTGCTTTCTAAAACTCTTCAAGTGTGGACAAATTACTGAGAGAAAAGCTTCATGTTTTTATAAATAAATATTACATATGTTCACAAACATGGCCAAAGCCTTGAAGCCTTAAAACAAACATTGTTATTGTTCATTATTTAATTTGTCCAATTACTTTCAAGCCCCTGAAATGAAGCGATTTCATTTAAAAAATGCTTTAGACCCTCACATTTTATTCAATCTTTTTGTTCAACCCACTGAATTAAATTGTAAATCTGCACTTCACATGCATCTGCGTTCTTTAATTTTAAACTCATTGTGGTAATGTCCAGTACCAAAATCTGTCCAAATATTTATTTAGCTGCGATATGTAAAGTAGTATGATAATCCAAGTCCTATAAAGCGATTTAAGGGTTTAGATTTATATTTTGTAAATGCAATGACTACTCAGACCTGCTCTTTGTGCTGACACCAGTTTTATTGTTTTAGTCCTGAAGTTCGCCAGTTGGGACCAAGCTCTGTTTGGTACTGACCTCCTGCATGTCCCCAGAACTAAATTCTGGCTTCCAGATATTGTAATCGCTGAGCTGTAAGTATCATCAATAGTCATCAAGAAACAGTATTGTGGATTCAGTCTCCACAAAATGTTTTTTTTACAGGAGAAATGTTGAGATAACCTATAAATAAATGAATAGATTGTTTAATTGATGTTTAATTCTTTGAACAGGCATATAATTTATTAAAACTACTGTACACTAGGTTTTGGTAAACAATTGAACTAATACTGCACAAGTATTTTCTGTGCAGAAATCTGAAAATTGTATTTTGAATGAGTTTTCAGAAAATTGTTCTTTAAAAGGAGAGATGTGGAGATAACCTTTGTTTTTCTTACTGTCAATTATTATGATAAAAAAACTTTCCAGTATTTATACCTGTTAAGCTGCAATAAATAAATGAATAAATAAAACTGTATAATCTTTGGGTGCATTTGATCTGGTCTCACATTATGGAGGAAAACAAAGCACCACCTGTTCCCCATGGGTACCTGCATAGCAACAGTAAAGTGGATGATGCTCTGCCTGTCAAAGTTGTCAGTTCCTGTAACCTCGATATCTACACCTTCCCCTGTGACATACAAAACTGTGCTTATACATTCAACTCCTACATGCACTTTGGTAAGAGATTTTTCCTTCTCTAGTCACTTTTTTACGTGAGTTTTACTTGATTATTACTGTTTAGAAAAATGTTGAAACCCTTTTCACATATCTCTAAAATGAGTGAGGGCTTTTTGTGAGCTCAGATTTCTCTTCACATTTCTTCTCTGCACAGCGAGAGACATCGTTTAGAAGATTTTTCTTGGAAGATCTGTAGAAAAAATGACAGATGTCTCAGAGGGTGTGATGGCCACCATGGGTGAATGGGAGCTACTGGATAAAACCTCTGATTTAAAAAAAACCCCAGAATTATATTGACAGTGATGGTTTATATGTTAATGAGCTTGAATGTTATGTAAGTTGATTGTAACACTAAACTACAATAAACAGTCAGAGTCAAAAGTAAGCAAATTTATATTTGAATTTTTTTTTTCATTTTTAAAAAGTCATTCTTGTATAAGTCAAACACACCGAAAAATATTAATTCAATCTAAAACACGAATTACACAGTTATATAGTGAAGATACATGTACAAGCATTGACAAGACAGCTTAAGGACACCTCAGTTATCTCTTCTTTTCATTCCTTCCACAGCTCAGATTGAGGCGCTGGCCCATTATTTATATGGTAAACCTCAGGCACCCAAGCTGCTTTCTCTTTTTTTTTTTTTTTGTCTGTCCCATTTGGTTCTTTAGCCGTCAGAATTGTTGTCTGAAGACCAACTAGGATACCAAATGGATTTATTTTGCCAAATGGATCATCATGGCATTGCCATATTGGTCCATTTGATCAACCTTTGTTGTTATTATTTATTTTATTTTCAGTTGTTACAGATAGGACAGACATGACTGGGGGATAGGAAAGGGAGAAAGAAAGAGAGGAAGGAAAAGAAAAACAGAAGGGAAAAGGGACAGTGAGAAAGGGCACTTAAAAAGAGAAAGAAAGAAAAAATCTCCTGGATCACCTGTTGAGAGAAAAAGAAGAGAAAACAAGCAAAAAAAAAACAAAGCAACATACTAAACACAACACCATCACGTTAATCTAGCTAAGTGTAAACAGCAGTAAATACTAAATATTGAATGTTGTGGTGCAGCACGCAGGACAGACAGCGCACAATGTGCTTTGAAGTAGCAGCTAAGAAAGGTGTAGTTTATGTCTATGAACAGTGAACACCCGTGTGCACACCTGTGTGGATCAGCGCGCTTGTATACAAAAGGTTTCCCCATGTAACGGTCTGATAGAGGGTGTGGAGGGCCATAGCCCCGTCCCCCAGGGCATGAAGCAGGCATGGAGGAGATCCAGGCTCCAGACATCCAGAGGCCCCAGAGAGCGAGAGCCCAAGGAGGACCACCGGAGGGGCATCCGTGCCACCCTCCTGGGAAGGGCTGAGGAGATCCCCAGACGAGGGGTCACCCAGTAGCCACGGAGCAGAAGCCAGAGGGGGCTGCACTGGCGTGCCCGCCGGCTCTGCCGGCAGCCAGCTGTGCCAGAGTGAACCGAGCCGAGCCGACCCTTTGCCCTGGAAGAGGCCTGACCGAGCGACAGGCACCAGGCCCCGCTAAGTAGCCACCGGGAGTGAGCTGGTGCAAACCTGAGCACCCAGCCCCGCACACCAAGAACCACCAATGCACCAACCCCTGAGGGCATCAGTTACCGGCAGGGAGTGTGGTGAGGGGAGATAGGCCTCCACACTTTGGATGGCCTGGGTGTTCCCAGAGAGGTGGAGTCTAAGACCCGACCTGACATATAGACACAGACAAACAGGCACACACAGACACAAACATGCATTCCCACCCTCATGCACACATATACAAACACTCAGCACTCACCCAACGTAGGGATAGACATACATGGACATGTACACACAATCACACTCCCCAAACATACTCTATACCCTGGGTCCAGGTACCCTCGCCCCCAGAGGGGGAAACGGCACCCAGACCCAAGAGATGTGACCCTTTCCCACGGGGCGGAGGCAAGCAGACTGCCCCAGGCTCCGCAGCAGCAGGGAGGCCAATCGGACAGCCAACACTTCCTCCCTGCCCCCCGCTCCGATGGCTAGTAGAGAACGGGGGTGTGTGAAGACCCCATACCCTCCCTCCTCCCGCTCATGTGTAGTGTTGCTGCGTGTTGTTCTAAAGTGCATTTAAAACAAGGGAGGGCATGGTGCTGCTGCCAGAGAGCAGCAGGTGTTAGCACGGCCCCTCCCGAGAACCCTCAATGTCTACATGGATTTAAAATTGAGAGGTGGGCACCGGCGCCAGAGGTAGGGTTGAATACACAGACCGTCCACTGGACGCCGTTAACGTGGTCACCCTCAAGGCCCTATATATATGTGTGTGTTATGAAAGTGTGAGTAATGTGGATGTCTAAGTTGTGGAATAAAATTGAGGCACAGGTGGCCAGAAGGGGACAGAGGGGGGGGAATGCCTCCCCTGCACCCTGGTCTAAGGAGCTTGGAAAGAAAAGCGTCTGGACTTCTTAAAGTTGCTTGAAGACGTTTCACCTCTCATCCGAGAAGCTTCTTCAGTTCTAAGGTCAAATGGCCGAGAGTCCCAGATTTAAACCCAGTGGGAGTATCCCCCCAAAGAGGGACAAAGGACCCCCTGGTGATCCTCTAATCGCATGAGCCAAGGTGTGAAAGCGGGTGTGGGACCTAATCAGCCAGGGTTTCGGGTGAGCTCATTGTTAATTGTTGTTGTCACCCTGGTGACACACCCGCACCCCAAGGCCCTACCTGTGTGGGTGGGTGTGGTGGAGCGGGAAGAGGGAGGCAGCCGGGGATGGGGAGGAAAAGAAGGGAGGGGCAAGATGCATGGTGGCCCTAGGGAGCCACCATGCAGGGGAGGCTCTAGGGAGGGGCCAGCTCCCCCGCTGACCCCAGTAGGCACCCCCGTCCTCTGGTACCCACCAAGGCAAGGGAGCCCAGGCCCATCCAGACCGGGACCTACGGCAGCAGCACCGCCAAGCCCCACAGGACCCGGGGAAGCCCACCCTACCCCACCGCTGAGGAAACTGTACCCACCCCAACATTCAATCATCTCCCAGACTACACAAGACAACAGACACCCAGGTTAGGTTTATTCTCCACCTCTCCTATGTGTCTCCCTCACCTGCAGAGTGGACTCCTGCAAGGATGGAACAACCTCCCTGCCAGTTGAAGAGCCCCCCAGTTAGGCCGATGCACCAGAGGCCCCCTGCGCCAGGGCTGAGCCCCCGTGCACCCACCCGCCCACAACCTCGGCGACACACCGACGAGGACCGAAGTCCCCAAGGCCCAGCCAGAGCACCAGCATGGAGGCGAAGCATCCCCGAACCCCAAGCCCCCACGCCTGCCCCGGATCCACTCAGGGGCAGCCAGGCCACCAGGCCAGTAACCTACGTCCGCCAGCACAGACCATCCCCCAGCCCCGCTGCACGCAGCCACGAGGAGAACACCCTCTAAGAGCGACCAGAGCCACTAATCAGGTTATGACCACAATCCCCCGGGTTGAGCCCTCCAGGGATAACGTCTCTAGGGGTTCTCCAGGCACCCTAAGCCCGTCCCAGCCTCCACATCAACCACAATAGCTAAGGCGGGACCAAACCACGACCCCCCCCACCCCCGCTAGGTGATGGAGCCGATCAAAGGAGCCCAGAGGGATTGATCTAATGTGGTGGCAGAGGCTGTATCGAGACTAATGTGATCTATTAGATGGTTTCTATATTAGCAATTGTTAGCTTACGGCCATACCACCCTGAGCACGCCTGATCTCGGAAGCTAAGCAGGGTTGGGCTTGGTTAGTACCTGGACGGGAGACTGCCTGGGAATACCAGGTGCAAGAACTAGAATTAAGATTATTTTTTATTTTTCCAGTTCATGAGGACCGTCTTCTTGGCGATGCATAGGGCAGTAAAAACCATGTGGACTGTATTAGTTTCTGTAGTGACATCATCCAATTTTCCCAACAAGCATACTAAAGGGGAGGTTGGAATTTTACATTTCAGACACTTTGATAAGTCTTTACATATCTCACGCCAAAACTTCTGCACTGGTGGACAGAACCAAAGAGCGTGGATGTAATTGTCTGGTGTATTGCCTTGACAGTGTGGGCAGTTGTTGGAAGATGTGAAGCCCATCTTGAACATCTGATGACCAGTATAGTGCACTCTATGTAGTATTTTGTATTGTATTAATTGCAGACTGGGATTTTTAATCAATTTAAAGGTTTTTAAGCATACCTGAGACCAGAAGTTTTGGTCTAAGCTTACTGATAAATCTGCTTCCCACTTTGCAATAGGAAGGGATATTGATTCATCTATTTTAGAAAGTGTTCTGTATATTTTAGATAATAATTTGGGGGATTTAAGAGTAAGAAAGTGTACCGCACTTGGTGGTGTTTGTAATTCAGCTTGACTGAGGTAAAATTTCTTTTTTACTATGGATTTCATTTGTTGATATTCTAAAAATCTTTTCTTGTTGATCCCATATTGTGTAACTAGTTTGTCAAATGGAATAAATTCTGTTCCCTCTAATATATGTTCTAAGTATTTAATTCCTTTACAACTCCATTCTGGAAAATTAATCATATTATTGTTTTGTAATATGTCAGGGTTATTCCAGATAGGTGTACGTTTGCATGGGATTAATGAAGACTCCGTTATTTTTAGAAACTCCCACCATGCTGTCAGAGAAGAGCTGATGTTGACACTTTTGAAGCATTCATGTCTTTTGATGTTTGAGTTGATAAATGGTAGGTCTGAAAACTCTAGATCATTGCATAGTGCCTGTTCAACATCTAGCCAGGTCTCATCTAAGGAGGTATGTTTTAACCATTCTGAAATGAACTGAAGCCTGTTGGCTAAGAAGTATTGTTGAAAATTAGGCAGATCTAATCCTCCTTTATCCTTGGTTCTTTGTAGCGTTTTTAAGCTGATACGCGGGGGTTTATCTTTCCAAAGGAATTTAGAAATATATGAATCCAGAGATCTGAACCAATCTTGTGATGGTTTGTTAGGGATCATTAAAAATAAGTAATTTATTTTTGGCAAGATCAGCATTTTTATAGTGGCGACCCTTCCCATGAGTGATATGGGTAAAGATTTCCATCTAGTCAGATCGCCTTCTACTTTCTTTAGAAGTGGGATGTGGTTTAATTTAGTTAAGTCTGAAAGCTTAGGGAAGGGGGGTGCTAGTGAGCACCGAATGGAGTAGACGTGTTTGTGTGGAGCTCCTCATACTTTCTTCACATTTTGGACTTTATTGTCTTATCCCTCACAATTCTTGGTTTTGCTGAAGAATACTTGTTTCTTAACTCAAATAGGATGCCCAAATCAAAAGCTGAAAAAGCTAAAAAGCAGGATAAGTCTCCGAACGGGACCGACACCGCTCCCTCTGAACCAGTCGACGAAGCTGAGCTAACTTCGGAGCCTGCTAAAGACGCGGACAATGGTAATAAAAGTTTTTTCAAGGTTCTTTCTAAAATTCAGAAAATAAATATCACGATGACTGAAAGGTTTGATGGTCTTGAAGAGTCTCTGGCTACAGCACAGGCATCTTTGACGAGTATCAGCGGTCGGCTACAGGAGGTTGAAAATGCTAGCTCTGATCACGACCATCGTCTTTCTCTTGTTGAGAAAACATGTTTAAAATTGCAAGCGGATAACGAGGTGCTTCGTCTAAAAGTATTAGATCTGGAGGGTCGGTCCAGACGGCAGAATATTAAAATTGTTGGTCTGCCCGAAAAAATTGAAAATGGACGTATGGTGGAGTTTTTGTCTAAGTTTCTCCCGAAACTTTTGGGCGCGGACAATTTTGACAAGCCTTTGGACATTGACCGAGCACACCGCTTGGGCAGTCGCACTCCCGGGGAAAGAGATCATCCTCGGGTAACTATAGCGCGGATTCATCGCGTTCAAGTGAGAGAGAAGATACTACAGCTTGCTCGGGAGCAGTTTCCCTTGAACTATAATGGTAAGGCGATTCACATCTTCCCTGACTTCCCGGTGGAGGTGGTGAAACAGCGGCAGGTCTTCCAGGACGTGCGTAAACGCCTAATGGATGCTGGAGCTCGGTGTAGTTTCTACTATCCAGCGCGTTTACGAGTAACGCATGGCTCTATGGTCAAAGTGTTCTCCACGCCATGTGAGGCTGAGGATTTTTTGGGAACTATACAGGAAGGCAGTGACTAATTAACAACCTCTGACATCTCATTTGAAACTCATTGCATCGGGATGTATGTGACTATTTCATTTCATTTTTTTCTCAATTATGTTGGCATTGAGGGTATATATATATATTTTTTCTTTTTTCTTTTTTGGGGGGAGGTTGGAAAGCTCGTCACCTTGGACCGTTTATTTCGTAATGGTCATGCGGACCCTCTGTGAGTATGCGGGGTTTTCTCTTTGTTTGGGAAAGTGGGATGGGGGGGAAGAGGGTTATGTTTTTTGTGTTGTTGGTAGGTTGTACTTATTAATGTTATACAAGGGCAATTCATGTGTACACTGCTATTTATTATTTTTGGAGTGAATCCTAATTCATCATCGCTAAGTGGTGGCATTAGATTTGTGAGCTGGAATGTGCGAGGACTTGGGCATGTGCACAAACGAGCGAAGGTTTTTTCTCACTTAAAATTGCTAGCTGCTGATGTTGTGTATCTTCAGGAAACTCATATGAAACCGACTAAAGAGAGGTTGCTCAGGTGCTCCTGGGCTAATCAGATTTTTCAGTCGACATTCTCCAGTAAAGCCCGTGGAGTGGCTATATTGATCCGTAGAACAGTCCCATTCAGACATGAGTCCACGGTTAGTGATCCGAATGGTCGATTTGTTCTGGTGACGGGCCATATTCATGCAACCCATGTTACTTTATTGAATTTATATGGTCCTAATTTTGATAGCCCAGCTTTCTTTCGACAAATATTTAATTTATTACCTGTCTCGCTGATACTCATGTAATTTTAGGAGGCGATTTTAATTGTGTACTTGACAAACATTTGGATAGATCTACTCAAATCTCCCAGCTGTCTAACGCTTCGACTGTTTTGAATAATATGTTGAGTTCTACTAACTTAGTTGATGTTTGGAGACTGTGTAACCCTACTGGTAGAGATTACTCTTATTTTTCACAAGTGCACAAATCGTACTCCAGAATAGATTATTTTTTGCTTGATTCTAAATTGATGTCTAAAGTTGTATGTTCAACTTATCACAACATCTTGATCTCGGATCACTCTCCAACCTCTTTAGTCCTGGACTTCTGTGGTACGAAACAACAGGGTAACTGGCGTTTTCACCCGTCACTCCTGTCTGAGACATCCTTTTGTCAATTTATGACAACTAAAATATCAGAATTCTTGGAAACTAATGATAAACAAGACGTTTCTGATTCGATTTTATGGGAAACATTTAAAGTGGTAATGCGAGGAGAAATTATTTCTTTTGAATCTTCGTTAAAAAAAGAACGCCTGTTAGAAATAGAAATTGAATTAACACAGAACAGGACCACCTCTTCTCCCTCTTTGTTTCAAGACATCATTAAAAGGAAGTTTGAGTATAACACAATTTTATCTAGTCAAGTAACAGATCAGCTATTTAGGATCAGACAGAAGCATTTTGAGTTTGGAGATAAGCCTCATAAGCTTCTTTCTCGGCAGCTGAGAGGCCTAGAGGCTAGTAGGGCTATACATAAAATTAAATCAAGATCAGGCGAAATTTTAATTAGCCCTAAAGCTATTAATGAGCGATTTAGAGAATATTATGAAGAGCTCTATATGTCGAAATCTTGGGGCAATATTTCTGATTGGTTAGGGAAGCTGGATCTTCCGAAAATGAATGACGCTGCACGAGAGGCTTTAAACTCAGATATTACGATTGAAGAAGTTTCGAAAGCTATTAAGTCATTCCCCAATGGAAAGTCCCCAGGCCCAGATGGGTTTGGCATTGAATTGTATAAAAAATACTCTGAAAAGGTGGCCCCGCTTTTATTGAGAATGTTCAAGCATTCTTTCCATACTCAAGCATTTCCCCGTACGCTATATGAAGCTAATATTTCTTTGTTATTGAAAGAAGGAAAGGATGAAACAGAATGTTCCTCTTATCGACCTATTGCTTTGTTGAATTTGGATATGAAAATTTTCACTAAAATTTTGGCAAACAGATTAAATGGACATGTTGGATCAATTATCCACCCGGATCAAACTGGGTTTGTCCCCCAGAGGTTTTCCTTCTTTAATGTTCGAAGATTGATGAATATTATGTATCATAGGCACTGGGGGGCTTCCAAGATCGCAGTACTGAGCTTAGATGCTGAAAAGGCGTTTGACCAGGTCGAGTGGGCCTATATGCTTCGGGTACTGGAGAAGTTTGGTTTAGGCGAACAGTTTATATCATGGGTTGATATAATATATAGGCATCCCTCTTCTTCCATTCTTACTAACCAAGATAGGTCAGCGCCTTTTTTTTTACACCGCGGGACACAACAAGGCTGCCCTTTGAGCCCTTTGCTCTTCGCAATTTCTATTGAACCTCTTGCAGTAGCCATTAGGAATGAGCCCTCTATTGACCCTGTCCGATTGGGGAATATCAAGCACTACATTTCTTTATATGGGGATGATGTTGCTTTGTTCTTGTCAAATCCTGAGCGATCTGTTCCTGTACTTTTAGATGTGGTGAGGTCGTTTGGGGAAATCTCAGGTTATACAATTAATTGGCAGAAGAGTGAGTTTGTGGCTTTAACTGCAAACTTGGATGTTGATTTTTTGAAAATTTTGCCTTTTAAAATTACAGACAGATTGAAATACTTGGGTGTTATTTTGCCTAAGGATCCTAAATTGATCTTTAAGTTGAATTATCTTGAACAAGTTGAAAAATTGAAAAAGGACATTGAGAAATGGAGGGCTCTCCCTATTTCCATGGTAGGTCGCATTAATGTAATCAAAATGGTTTCCCTTCCTAAATTTCTATATTTATTTTTAAACTTACCTATTTTTTTGAATAAGCAATTTTTTAAAGTGATCGACTCAGTAGTATTACCATTTGTTTGGGGCTTTAAAACTCACAGGATATCAAAAGTTCATCTATGTAAGTCTAAATTTAAGGGTGGAGTTGCTCTGTCACTGTTTCAGTTTTATTATTGGGCTGCAAATGCTAGAACTCTTGTTTACTGGCAGGAAGGGTACAAAAAGGTCATATCTGCCGATACCCCCCCGTGGGTGGTCATAGAAAGTGGTGGGGTTGAGAATAGTTCCCTCCCTGCTCTTCTTTTTTCGTCCTCTAATCCGCGAACCAAGGTCAATAACTTTATAGTTTCGAACTGTGTTAAAATCTTTAGTCAGATCAAAAAAGGTTGTGCTCTACCAGACACTTCGATCCATACTCCAATATATTGTAATCATGCATTTCCACCCTCATGTTTAGACGCCTCGTTTGAGGTCTGGACACAGAAAGGTATTATTACTCTCAAAGACTTATATATTGACAGGCAGTTTGCATCATTTACTCAGTTGCAGAACAAGTTCTCTCTCCCTGCGTCACATTTTTTTCATTATTTACAGATAAGAAACTATGTTCGTCAGAGTATCCTTAATTTTCCATCTCTTCCGGAAGAGGGGTTAATTTTTACACTCCTGAGTTCCCCGGATTCTAAAAAGTTGGTTTCTGGTTTTGTGAAAGCTTTTTCTGAGTATTTAAATCTTAAATCTGACTTTTTGAAGACGGCATGGGAGGAGGAGCTTGGTTTGCAAATTGGAGATGAGGTGTGGGAGAGGAGTCTGTGTAGGATCCATTCTTGCTCTATAAATGCAAGGCATCAGTTAATTCAATTCAAAGTGCTTCACAGACTTCATTATTCAAAAACTAAACTGCACAGGATTTTTCCTTCTATTAGTCCGATATGTGATCGTTGTAAGCTTGGAGAAGGCTCTCTCACTCATTTATTTTGGACTTGTCCCAAATTGCATAACTATTGGTTGGACATTTTTTAATTTTTTTCTGATATCTATAATTGCACATTAGAGCCGGACCCAGTAATTGCATTGTTTGGATCTTCCTCTTCCCTTTTACACCTCAGCTCTGCTGCACAAACTACAGTTTTGTTCGGAATGGTAATTGCTAAGAAAATTATTTTGACTCTCTGGAAGTCGGATATTGTACCTCAATTCAAAATGTGGCTGACAGAACTGACTGCTTTACTGCATATGGAGAGAACTAGGTACACATTAGCGGAAAAACTTAGTAATTTCTTTGATGTGTGGCAGCCAGTTTTAGACCACGTATTAAAACAAAGTCCTGTTTGATCGATCACCAATAACCCAGCTTACCACCTTAGCGTTTTATTTCTGTTTATTGTCAGTGTTGAAGTAGTATTTTTGTCGTTGCAGTGTAATCTTTTGCCTTATTTGTGTGTTTTTGCCCTTGCTGTTGTGTTATCTGTTGTTTTTGGTTTTTTTTGTTTATTTTTATGTCTCTTTTTTGTCCTTATATCAAAAAATCTCAATAAATATACTTAAAAAAAAAGTCTGAAAGCTTAGGAGAAACATTAATACCTAAATATTTAATATTTCCAGAATGTAGCGGGGCAGAAGAAGAATTATGGAAGGAGCAGTTAATGGGAAGAACTGTAGATTTTGGCCAGTTAATTGAATAATCTGAAACTCTTGAAAACCAGCTTATTAGAGTAATTACCTCAGAAAGGTTGGTTTGTGAGTTTTGCAGAAAAAGCAACACATCATCCGCATAGAGACTGATTTTATGTTCTACGTTCTTACATTTTATGTTGTAGCCTGTCTAAATGCTGCCACTAGTGGTTCGATAAAAATTGCAAAAAGTGAAGGGGAGAGTGGGCATCCCTGTCTGGTGCCCCTCAGGAGACAGAAGCTGGAGGATGTCTGGTCATTTGTCCTGATACAAGCTGTTGGGGAATTGTATAATATTCTTATCCAGTTTATGAAAGAGTTTCCAAAACCAAATTTGTGTAAAGTTGCAAATAAAAATTTCCAGTTAACTCTGTCAAACGCTTTTTCTGCATCTAGAGATAATATTATGGTTTCAATGTTTTTACTGCATGAGTAGTCTATTAAATTAAGTAATCTAAGAGTGTTTGTTGATGAGGTTTCACCTTTTATGAAACCAGTTTGGTCAGGATGAAATAAAAGGGGGGTTATTTTCGCTAATCTTTTTGAGAGAGCTTTGCAGATTATTTTGAGGTCTACATTTATAAGAGAAATTGGACGATAGCTTGAGGGAAATAAAGGGTCCTTGTCTGGTTTTAGTAGGAGACTAATGTTGGCAGAATTCATATTTGGTGGTAGTCTGCCATTTTCCTTGATTTCCTGCAACATTCCGTGGAATACTGGTGCCAAAATTGTCCAGAATTCTTTGTAGAATTCTGCAGGAAAGCCGTCTGGACCTGGAGCCTTATTATTGGGCATACTTGTCAGGGCTTCCTGGAGTTCACCTGGGATCAGTGGCGAATCCAGTGCCATTGCTTGACTGTCTAGTAATTTTGGAAGAGTTACGTTGTCAAGAAACTGATCAATTTCATTTTTAGACAGGTTTATTTGTGGTGAGTATAAAGTTTCATAGAAATCCCTAAAAATGTTGTTTATTCTTCCAGGGTCATATATTGTGTTCCCCGATAGATCTTTAACAGCACATATAGTTGTTTTTTCTTTATTTATTTTCAACTGGTTAGCTAGAAATCGACCGGATTTGTTACTGTGTTCAAAATTCTGCAAGCGAAGTCTTTGTACTAGGAATTCTGTTTTTTTATTAATAATTTCATTTAATTCTAGTTTTGTTTTGCATATTTTGTTCATTATTTCTTGATCTTGGTCAGACGCGTAGGCTTCTTCTAAGGATTTGATGGTTTTTTCTAATTCCTGAATATTTTTGTTTTCTTCTTTCTTTTTATGTGATGAGAAAGAAATTATTTTACCTCTCATCACAGGTTTCCCTGCTTGCCATAGAACAGAAGCAGATGTTCCGGGAGTGTCATTAAAGTCTAAATATGAAGTCCACTCTTTTTTAAAATATTTAATAAAGTCTTCATCTTTGAGCAGTGATGTGTTAAATCTCCAGTTTTTACTTGGTGTAGTATTATTCTTGTGCATTAGTGTTAAAGATACAGGAGCATGATCGCTGACAGCTATAGGGTGAATCTCAGTGTCTGAAATGTCACTCAGCAGTGAGCTGCTGACCAAAAAATAATCCAGACGAGAGTAGGAGTGATGAACATGTGAGAAGAAAGAATATTCCTTACTGGTGGGGTGAAGGGAGCGCCATGCATCGCAAAGGCCATAGTCGCTCATATACTGTTTGATTATATTTGTAGACTGCCAATTACGCTGAGTTCCTGTTGTGTTGAGCCTATCCATTTCTTCATTTAGTCCAAGGTTGAGGTATAAACAATGAAAGGTGGTGGTGTTCAGAGAGTGCACTAAAAAAACCGTGGAAGAATGAGGGATCATCAACATTTGGACCGTATATACTTACAATGCAT
The DNA here is from genome assembly GCF_036321145.2 of Pelmatolapia mariae. NCBI lineage: Eukaryota > Metazoa > Chordata > Actinopteri > Cichliformes > Cichlidae > Pelmatolapia > Pelmatolapia mariae. The sequence goes on from NC_086240.1 coordinate 37,301,268, forward strand.
AGCTTTTTGTTCAATATTGATAGTTTAATAGTTAGAAATCTACCCTCTGGATCTATAACTGTATCGAGTACTGTGAAATTAATATTTTTATGTATTAAAATTGCTACTCCCCTTTGTCTAGAATTATAACAAGCTGAGAACACATTAGGAAACTCAGGTGTTTTAAGTTCATTCGAGAGGTCTGTGGGTCTCTTGTAAAAGCACAACATCTGCCTGTAGTTTTCTGAGTTGGTTAAATATTTTTAACCTCTTTTCTCTGGAGCCAGCTCCATTTACATTCCATGTAACGAATCTTAGGCTACGTCCACACGTACCCGGGTATTTTTGAAAACGCAGATTTTTCTATGCGTTTGCACCTTTCGTCCACACGTAAACGGCGTTTTCGGTCACTGAAAACGGAGATTTCTAAAAACGCCTGTCAGGGTGGATATTTTCAAAAACTCCGTTTTTGCATTTACGTGTGGACGAGAAAAACGGAGAAAACGCAGCGTCAAAGGTGTGCGCCTTTTTTGACGTCACACTGTGCGCCACGTTTTGTTTCGGTGAAATGAATTTCTACAATACTGTTACTGTTAATTGTACTCTCTGCAGTGTTTACATGCTTACATATACACACACAGTTAACTGTCCCTCCACACATAGGACTCGGTTCTGATTCTGTGCCCCATCTTTGTTTACTATTTCCCACCCAGGCTTCTAGACTTCTGATTGGCCAACATTTCTACACGGTTAGGAATATATCGCCACCTGTTGCTTTGGCATGTTCCTAGCAGCGTTTTCCTTCATTTCTGCGTTTACGTGTGGACGGGATTTTTAAAAAAAACGAAAACGGAAAATCTCCGTTTTCAAAAATACCCGTGTACGTGTGGACGTAGCCTTAGTTCACCCATAGATGTCTGTGTATAACTAGGGGTGTATGCTGTGTGTGTTGCTTAGACAGGTGGAGAGAGTACATCACTTGTTCGTAAATAAAGAGAGTGAGAGAGAGAAAAAATGTGTGGCGAGATGCTCCCTGAGTCTGACTATGTGTGTGCATATTTACTAATATGAGTACGTTTGACTTAAGTGTGTGTATCCTGTACGGCTGTGTGCGCTGTCTGACTGATGTAAATGTGCTGCCGTTGGGCGCATGACTGTGCGTGATCCTGCTGTGCATATGTGTCGAAATAAAGGATGTTGTTTGTGGATGAGTGTGGAAGCAGGTGATCGAAGCAGTGAAAGAAAGAAAGAAAACAAGGACAAGGGTCCTTGGGGAAAAAGAGAAAAAAAAACGAGAAGGAAAGAAAAACCCGGAAACATTCCAATCAAACCATTGACGGAGAGTGACGGTGTTAATTCTGCTATAAAAATCACACTTAACCCTCATGCTCCCCTTCGGGGCAGCCCCAGACCCCGGGGGTCTCAGAGTACCCCACCCTCAGTAGAGACCGGTGAATGAAAATGTTAACCCTCATGCTTCCCTTCGGGGCAGCCCCAGACCCCGGGGGTCCCAGAGTACCCCAACCTCAGTAGAGACCGGTGAATGAAAATGTTAAAAAAAACCAGAATGATCATTTGGGGTCGAAGAGTGCCCCAGAGCGATTCTAATGGGTTCGTCAGGGGATCGGGAAAGAAAACGTAGCACTTGGGGACCACGCACAGAAGCTGCTGTGGCACCATGGGGGTCATTGATACCCCAGTACATGAAAATGAAGCATAATCACAATAATAATAATAATAATGATAATAATAATAATAATAATAATAATAATGAGAAGAAGAAGAAGAAGAAGAAGAATACAACACACAGATGCTTCTGAGTTTTATTTTATTTTATTTGAAATTACACTCACGATACAACTGAGGCAATCTGGAAGGCAAAATAAAAGTCAACAACAGGGTTGAATCAGCCTTTCAAGACAAACGAATCTCAGTAGATATGTCAAGAACAGGTTTACATGAAAAAAAAAGAAGGTTTACATTAAAAAAATATCAACAAACTGTCTGTGTTTCAGGCACTCGGTGCTGTACAGCGCCTCTGGTGGCTGTGAATACATGATATAAATCTCACCGTAGGATGCGTGCATTGAAAGAATCAGCCTTTTGTTACAAACGAATCTCAGTAATCTCCTTTGTAACACTCTGTGACCAGCCGCAGCTGGCCGATTTTCACCACATCCTCTCCCACCAGTTTGTCGCCCTCTGCCTCTTTTCTGAGACAGCTGTCGGTGAGAGACTCGGGCGAAACGTCCTCTTTGAAAGCGTACGCATCCCCCAGGATGGTGTTTCCGGACGCACTCTTTCTCGAGCCTGTTTTACCGACCAGAAGGAGTCTCAGTTCTTCACGGGTCGCAGAGCCTGCGGGGTTGGGGAAACGATGGTTACATTTGAATCATTCTAGAAAAAAACAAAACAAAACATGAAACACTACGTTACACTAGGCTATTCTTTTGTTATCTTTGTATCGATGTTGACAGCAAGCAGTTTGTCTACATAAAGCGAGTACCACAAGCAGCACACAACCCTGGGATTGCACTTTACCTTTGTATCGATGATGACAGCGAGCAGTTTGCCCACGTAACGCGAGTAGCACAAGCAGCACACGTCCCTGAATCCGGCCTTTGGTCGCCAACATTTTCAGTAAGCTAAGAAAAGGAGAAAGGAAAAAGAGGTAAAATTAAGGCACATTCAGGGAAAGTCTTTCAGATCAGATTACCAAGTTAAACCACACTGAAAATACGCGTTGAATAAACCATGACCCCAAACTGGTCGGTTGTCCCACGTGTTTCCCCGTAGCTACTCCGGGCGCGCACACAATGAGCCCTGGTTTCGCGACGCAGGCGTAGCAACAACCTCCTTCTCCTCCTCACTGCCTCGTGTGTGTGTGTGTGTGTGTGTGTGTCTGTGTGTGTGTGTGTGTGTGTGTAGGAGGTACTGGGTTCCTCAAAAATGGTGGTGTTCGCGTAACCCGCCCTCCGCAGACCTAAGCGTACGCTATCGAGGCACTTGAGAACGATGTAGAGGGAGCAAGGATGAGGAGGAGGCAAGGAGTGTCTGAAGTCCAAACGGAGGGCGGTGTTCGCGTAGTAGGCAGGCCACAGAGCTGCTCTTTCACTAGCGAGGCGCTTGAGAAAGATGTAGAGGGAGTAAGGAGTACGAGGAGAAACGGAGAGCCCGAGGTCCAACTAGAGGGCGGTGTTCGCGAAACCGGCCATCCGCAGGCCTAAGCGTACGCTCGCGAGGAGCATAAATGGAGGGCCATGTTCACGTAATGGGTAGGCCAAACGGCTGCTCTTTCACTAGCGAGGCACTTGAGAACAATGAGAGGGAGCAAGGAGGAGGAGGAGACACGGAGAGCCCGAGGTCCAACTGGAGGGCGGTGTTCACGTAATAGGCAGGCAAAACAGCTTCGCTTTCACTAGCGAGGCACTTGAGAACGATGTAGAGGGAGCAAGGAGGACGAGGAGCAACGGAGAGCCCGAGGTCCAACTGGAGGGCAGTCTTCGCGTAATAGGAAGGCCAAACAGCTTCTCTTTCACTAGCGAGGCGCATGAGAACGAAGGAGAAGGAGCAAGGAGGACGAGGAGCAACGGAGATCCCGAGGTCCTCACCGAAGGGGGTGTTCGCGAAACCGGCCCTCCGCAGACATAAGCGTACGCTAGCGAGGAGCATAAACGGAGGGCGGTGTTCGCGTAATGGGCAGGCCAAACAGCTGCACTTTTACTAGCGAGGCACTTGAGAATGATGGAAAGAAAGCAAGGAGGACACGGAGGCACGGAGAGCCCGAGGTCCAAATGGAGGGCGGTGTTCGCGTAATAGGCAGGCCAAACAGCTGCTCTTTCACTAGCGAGGCGCAGGGGAACGATGTAGAGGGAGCGAGGAGGACGAGGAGGCATGGAGAGCCCGAGGTCCAACTGGAGGGCAGTGTTCGCGTAATAGGCAGGCCAAACAGCTTCTCTTTCACTAGCGAGGCGCATGAGAACAAAGGAGAGGGAGCAGGGAGGACGAGGAGCAAAGGAGATCCAGAGGTCCTCACCGATGGCGGTGTTTAAGAAACCGGCCCTCCGCAGACATAAGCGTACGCTAGCGAGGAGCATAAACGGAGGGCGGTGTTCGCGTAATGGGCAGGCCAAACAGCTTCTCTTTTACTAGCGAGGCACTTGAGAACGATGTAGAGGGAGCGAGGAGGACGAGGAGCAACGGAGAGCCCGAGATCCAACTGGAGGGCGGTGTTCGCGTAATAGGAAGGCCAAACAGCTTCTCTTTTACTACCGAGGCGCTTGAGAACGATGTAGAGGGAGCGAGGAGGACGAGGAGCAACGGAGAGCCCGAGATCCAACTGGAGGGCGGTGTTCGCGTAATAGGAAGGCCAAACAGCTTCTCTTTCACTAGCGAAGTGCATGAGAACGAAGAAGAAGGAGCAAGGAGGACGAGGAACAACGGAGAGCCCGAGGTCCAACTAGAGGGCGGTGTTCGCGAAACCGGCCATCCGCAGACCTAAGCGTACGCTCGCGAGGAGCATAAACGGAGGGCGGTGTTCGTGTAATGGGCAGGCCAAACAGCTGCGCTTTCACTAGCGAGGCGCTTGAGAAGGATGTAGAGGGAGCAAGGAGGACGAGGAGCAACGGAGAGCCCGAGGTCCAACTGGAGGGCGGTGTTCGCGTAATAGGCCCTCCGCAGACCTCAGCCTACTCTCGCGAGGAGCATAAACCGAGGGCGGTGTTCGTGTACTAGGCAGGCCAAACAGCTTCTCTTTCACTAGCGAGGCGCATGAGAACGAAGGAGAAGGAGCAAGGAGGACGCGGAGCAACGGAGATCCCGAGGTCCTCACCGAAGGGGGGTGTTCGCGAAACCGGCCCTCCGGAGACCTAAGCGTACGCTAGCGAGGAGCATCTGAATGATGTAGAGGGAGCAAGGATGAGGAGGAGGCAAGGAGTGTCTGAAGTCCAAACGGAGGATGGTGTTCGCGTAATAGGCAGGCCAAACAGCTGCTCTTTCACTAGCGAGGCACTTGAGAGTAATGTAGAAGGGGCAAGGAAGACGGGGAGCAACGGAGATCCCAAGGTCTTCACCGAAGAGGGTGTTCGCGAAACCCACCCTCTGCAAACCTAAGCGGGACAAGGATGTAGAGGGAGCAAGGAGGACGAGGAGGCACGGAGAGCCCGAGGTCCAAACGGAGGGCGGTGTTCGCGTAATAGGCAGACCAAACAGCTGCTCTTTCACTAGCGAGGCGCAGGAGAACGATGGAGAAGGAGCAAGGCAGACGAGGAGCAACGGAGAGCCCGAGGTCCTCACTCAGGCCCATTTACGCGTAACCCAAGGCCCATCCGGCAAAGCGCTCACCTGCGAGGAGCAGGAGAACGGAGCAGAAGGAGGTCGCAGGACTAGGAGGCAAAGAGAGTCCGAGGTCCTCACTTAGGCCGGTTTACGCGAACACTGCCGAGAAGGAGACGACGATGATGATGATGATGATGATGATCTAAAGTTGAGAGTTGTTTTTCTCCGGCGGTTCGGGGTCCTTCCAGACCCCAGTGTTTGTCATCGTAACTTACGAATGTGCATTGGGGTTGCGAAATACCCCATCGCCATTACTAAGGGGTCACAGTGTACCCACGGAGTAGAGAGCACTACCGGTCCTTACTTAGGCCGGTTTACGCGTAACCCGGGGCCCATCCAGCAAGGTGCTCGCCTTCGAGGAGCAGGAGAACGGAGCAGAAGGAGGAAGGAGGACCAGCAGGCAGGGAGAGTCCGAGGTCCTCACTTAGACCGGTTTACGCGTAACCCGGGGCCCGTCCGGCTAAGCCCTACCCTGCGAGGAGAGGGAGAACCGAGGAGCAGGAGGTAGGAGGACTGGGATGCAGGGGGCGTCCGAGGTCCTCGCTTAGGCTGGTTTACGCGAACACTGCCCTCTGCAAAGCTAAGCGTACTCTAACGAGGAGCGTGACAAGGATGTAGAGGGAGCAAGGAGGACGAGGATGCACGGAGAGCCCGAGGTCCAACTGGAGGGCGGTGTTCGCGTAATAGGCAGGCCAAACAGCTGCTCTTTCACTAGCGAGGCGCAGGAGAATGATGGAGAAGGAGCAAGGAAGACGAGGAGCAACGGAGAGCCCGAGGTCCTCACTTAGGCCCATTTACGCGTAACCCGAGGCCCATCCGGCAAAGCGCTCACCTGCGAGGAGCAGGAGAACGGAGCAGAAGGAGGTCGCAGGATGGAGAGGCAGGGAGAGTCCGAGGTCCTCACTTAGGCCGGTTTACGCGAACACTGCCGAGAAGGAGACATTGATGATGATGATGATGATGATGATCTGAAGTTGAGAGTTGTTTGCTCCGGCGGTTCGGGGTCCCTCCGGACCCCAGTGTTTGCCATCGTAACTTTCGAATGGCGGTTCGGGGTCCCTCCAGACCCCAGT